>NW_020664417.1:8809049-8827971 GCF_002925995.2 Terrapene triunguis | reverse complement strand
GAAAGCTTATGCCCAAATAAATCTGTTAGTCTTTAAGGTGCCACCAGACTCCTTGTTGTTTCTCTGTGGTGTTTCTCCAGCTGCTCTCTCTCACGCTCATACCACACTACTAAAACTATACTCAGCTAAGCTCCTGTCCCACATAGTTCAATTTCTGAGTGGTCTCACGTGCATCTTTGTTTTGGGCAGCGATATATATCTGTGTCTTGGGTGAAACAATAACCGTTAAGGAGACCCGCTGTTTTTTACAGCTATCAGAAAGGAAGTGTGGTGGTTATGACATTTCACACATCCCACAACAGTATTATCACTGTCTTGGACTTCAGATTGCACTGACCAGTCCCAAATCAAGGTGGCTAGCAGCAACTTGCTGCCAGAACTCTATCTTGCCAAAGGTGGCAAAAACTGATTTGTCATACCTGTGGTATTACTATTGATTTTTCTATTTTGATTGTGCCATAGGCAGACATTCTCCCACAGGGATGATGCATGCAAATAGGGGTGGGATGTGTGCAAAGGAGCAACCTACACATACCCTGCGTGTAAGAAGACACCCTGGGAGAGTTTATATTTGCCCAAGGCTCAATCTCTCTGATCACCAAGATAAATGTCCATCCACACTGCCCCCTTACACAGGGCAGTGCCTTAAATGACAGAATCTAGTCCAGTCATCTCATTAGGATAAAGCAGATTGCTCCCTCACGTGCATTGGTTCCACTCTGCTGGCTGGTGTGGATGGGGGAAGGGCTATGACTCTGTCCTCTCCTCATTGCTCCCCACACCTTTTCTGGAGACTTGCTCCCCGGGGACAGGGAGTAGACACAAGTACTTGCTGTACTCCCCAGAGCACAGGGAGGACAGGGACAGCTAGTGTAGTAGGCTCCTGTGCAGCTGCACAAGAGATGGGAGGCTTGTGTGGCTGAGCAAAACCCATCATAATTTAGCCCTTGTTATTTAATAAGGGTAGTGTTTTGAATTTCCATACGAGACTGCAGTGTGCCTTACAGCCATTAACAGGCCAGTCTTGAGGGGCATGGAGATCTTTTATCTCCTGTGTACTGAAGTTCTGTGCTGACTGGCTGTTCCTGAGGTACATCAGTAGAGTCCAATAGGGGACATGGAGTGCTCCAGAGCAGAGACTGGAAAACCAGCAGAAGAGGCAGTAAGCCCATGAATGGGACTTTCAGTGATGAAGATTAATGGTACAAAACAGACATTAATTCTAAAGAATATTCTTCAAATGTAGCCAGTGCATGAGATTTCAATGAATTTTAACTAGATGAAAGAGTGTGAATTGTTCTGTGATTAAGATAATTTGGGACAAAAAATGTAAAGCACAGAGTGCTACATTTCTTAAAGAACCAATATTTTAATTAACTAAAACTAATTAACCAATTTACTTGTAAAGTCTCAGAAAATGTATTCTGTAGCCAAAGAGTACGAGCTGTAATTTCAGTGAGTATATGCTATATTCTTCATAAGTAACAAAGTGGTTGAATCTCTGCATAAACTACAAAATTCAACTCCACTTTAACTGTGAAATTGTGAAAAGCACTTCCATAAAGTATCTGAGCATAGTATTGAACTCTACCCTCTGCCCTCTATGAATGCCAGCCCTGTAACTATGTGCCATCGTATTATTTTCTAGTGGCAAGTCTATAGGCTAAACTACTACAGCTAATGGGATTCTCTTTATGGTTTTGGAACACAAAGTTGTAGGATCTAAACTTATTGCTCATTATTAAATCTGTGAGCCCAATTCTATCCCCCGGTGCATTGGTACAGCTCCAGGTGATTGTACCCTAGAAGGCAGTGGTGAGTCAATTATGCTCTCGTATTAAAAGGTGCAATTTAGCATACTGGAGTCTACAATAAAAACTAGACTCTACACTACATCACATTGTTCTATATTGTACTAACTATTGTACTGATAATAAGTTTTTCAGGAGAAACTTATTTGTTTGACACATTTTACACCTTGTATAGTGCCATTACACCTACTGCACTATACGAAAACAATAGCACTGGAGTGATCGACCAGCAAGAAGTCAACCTGATTAAATAGCCTACTTTACAAATTTGATACAAATGTTTAGAAATGTGAAATTTATCATATACTCTGTTTACAATGATTTTGCACCATTTTAAATGAAAAATCAAGAAACCGAGTCACATACATGTCAGTACTAATCAAAACAGGTATTCTGAGTACTGTTTCCACTACAGCACCATGGAACTCTGCCTTACTAAAGAAGGAGCTTTCTGTGATAACACCACAATACTTAACCTACCACTTCTCTAAATCCTATATTACAAAAAAAAAAAAAAAAAATGTATATAGATGCAAGAGTGTCATAGCCAGTACATCAGAAGTTAGTGTCATTATAGGAAAACCATGTATATTTAACCAACTACTCCGACAGAATCATTTTACCACAGTGTTGCCATTGCCTTTGGTTTGGAGAAGCAAAATACATTTTACAGTGCAGATAAAATAGTAACAGTGACTAAGACCAACAAGTTTAATGCAGCAAATTTAAAAAGAGAAGATTAATATTCTGGTATGCTTAATAAATACTGCAAGTGCCACAAATGACTTCATATCCCAATGAGATAAATAAGACTCTTATAGTTGATCAAACTAGATATAGTTCAAAGTTAAATAAAAGTAATAGGTAGATTTTCTTTTATATCTAGCTTGAGCACAACTTTTTCTAGGTTAATCAAATGTGCTCACTGTTCTAGGTTGAAAAGTAGGGGGAAATCTGTGTCTTAAAAAAATCTTTAGCCGATATGTCAAGTTCTTACTCTTAAAACCACCATCACAACGAATATTATTTTATATCTTTGTTGGCACTCATCACACAAGCCAATGATAGAACGGGCTTTGACAATGATCTGCTTTTCAGCCCCTAGAGATGGCCACTAATTCAGTGCGGAGGTATTTTGGTGGGGCAGTGGGAAATTGTGCTGCTGCTGCCACCCACGTTGTGCCTGTTCTGTGACTTAACGAAAGATAATTCATGTCTTCAGAATTGTAAATCTGGCATCTACTACTGGTGACTCTTCTTCTAAACCTGGTAAACATCCAAACAAATATAATTGTCATAGGAAGAGGTTGTATATGTAAATTAGATCATTTAAGATCATTGCTAAGGTTCTTGCTTATCGACTGAAACTAGGCAAATCTTTACAACAACACCATCATGTTGTTTCATCTTATAAAAATTGTATTTTCATCAATAATGGCACATCATTGAAAAAACTGGCATACTATATATCCTCAGGTATTTTCCTCACACTTCTCAAATTGAACTTTGTTATTCTAAGTAGAAAAATGAGGAGGCAAGGACTCCTGTGGCAGTGGAAGAACTAAAGTGAAAACTCAGACACTTGTCACTGAAAAGAAATAACTGAGGGAAAATTACTATGGAGAAAAAAACTTTTCAGACCTGAAAACAAACAATATTCCTTACATAGGAAGTAACAGTGATAAACAATTTCTGTTGCCATGACCCTGTTAAAACTAAAACCTTAACAAAAGTCACAGAACTCCTTCATCCATGACACTTACAGTGCAAATGGCAAAACAACAGAGGGCAGCAAATCACCAAAAAGGGAAAAGAAAGGATTATAGACCTGCACCCAGTCAGCACCAGCCCACAGAGCATGTTTGGTACACCAGAAGGGGCTATCTGTTCCATCCTAATGATGGAACAGATTATGCACAGAGCATCCCCAGGAGAGAGTAAATACCAACAAAGGTAAAATTACCTAATACAAATTACAGACCAATCCTATATAATGCTGACCTATAGTAATCTTTTGTTGATTATTGCAAGAAAACTCACTAGACCAGGTAATTATCTGTAAAAAAATAAATCTGATGAGTTTAAAGTGTGTCATCATGGTTTGTGTCCTCAGTGATCTCTGTATAAAATGTGTTCATTTTGCAAATAAGATATGGATATACATAGTTACACAAAATAACTTCATTAATATCACCACAGTTCCAGTATAATCTATATTGGAAAATGGCAACAGAATACAGGAAATTTATGGGAGTCTGTTCCTCCTATTGTACTTACTGATTGATCTATTAAGACTGATAGACCAGATCTTCAGCTGTTGTAAATTGATGTAGCTCCATTAACTTCAATGAGTTATATGGATTTATGCCAGCATCTAGCTTTCCATTATTTGTTTCTGAAGCCACCTGAAAAGCATTTTAAAAAGAGATTTTAGTAAAATTTTAACAATGGACAACATAAAATATGTTCATGTTTAAAATGCCCCCATATGAAAGAAACTTTACAAAGTCTGGCATGAATATTAGTACTCAGACCCCCTCACATGGTCAATTCAAATGTATTGGACATAGTAACATCTAGAGCACACATCCAATTGAAATACCCTTTTCTCCTTAGCCATTCAGAAATTCCCTTCATATCCTGCTACCAGTTTTGCTGTCAAAATTCACTTTCTGTTTTTCTCCAGCCCAAACAACAGTTAATGTTTGGTTTATAATTAGGCATAGAAGAAATGGATTTTTATCAGTAAATGTCGATAAATGTTGATTTCACCATACGGAGGCACAAGGTGGGTGAGGTAATATCTTTTATTGAACCAACTTCTGTTGGTGAGAGAGCAAAGCTTTTGAGCCACTAGAGCTCTTCATGTCTGGGAAAGGTACTCCCAGCATCACAGCTAAATACAAGGTGGAGCAGATTCTTTAGCATAAGTAATTAGGACATATTCTAAGGGACCATTCAAGGTAGAGTGGCCTGTTAACAACTCTTCAGTCATAGGACAAAAAGAGGGGGTTAGAGGGTTACAGATTGTTGCAATAAGCCATAAATCCAGTGTCTCTGTTCAGTCCAATATTTTTAGCGTCTAGCAAAGCTATGAATTTAACCTCCCATTCCCAAGCTCATCTTTTGAAGGTGTCGTGTAGGTTTCCTTTGAGGATGTGGACTGATAGGTCAGACAGAGTGATTGCTTTGTGAAAAAAGTGTTCATCCACAGATGATAGGAAAATAATAAAAGACCAAAACACCCTATCTAAGTTCATTCGAGAGCATAGTGATTATCTGGTTTCACCCACATAGTTATTAGGGCATTTAGTACACTGGATGAGGTATACTATATGTTGTGATAGGCATGTGTAAGATCCATGGATTTTGAAAGGTGTGTTTTGGTGGGGTTGATCATTGTAGCCGTGGAGCTATGTCTGCAGGTTTTGCATCTGTTGTTCTGGCAGGGTCTGATGCTGCTTTGAGTTGGTATCCCCTGGTCGGTGAGGAACCTGCTTCTGATGATGAACTTGGAGAGGGTGGGGGTTGTTTGAAGGCCAGAAGTGGGGGTTCAGGAAAGATTTCTTTCCAGAGTCCCCACTGAGTATGGGTTGTAGTTTGATAATACCCCATATGGGTTCACAGGTTCCAGTATGGAGTGGTAGGGGGTGTGGTCGGAGTGGGTTTCATTTCTGTATTGAAGTAGGTTCTCTCGGGGTATTTGGGTGGCCCATTCCCTGATGCAATCTACTTCTCTGGTGGAGTGTTCTTGTTTCATGAAGGGGGCGTTAAATGTGTTAAGGTGTATATCCCATACTTTCTCTTCGGAGCATATTCACATATTCTGTGGTATCTGACACACAAACCAATGAAAAATTATTTCTATTGATAATAACAGAAATATACAGACAGGAAAAATAAGAAAAATGCTGTTTGAGAATTTATCCTTAAACCAAAATAAATAAACCAAGTTCCATTTACTTTGTCAACATTAGTCTCTAAGGTGCCACAAGTACTCCTGTTCTTTTTGAAAATATACAATGTGTTTTAACAGTTATAAAGTTTTAACTTTTTGAATATCAACATCTACTAAATCTACTCAACATCGTTATCTGACCCCCCCATAATTTCCCATAACAGTGAAAATTTACATAGATAAAAATTGAAAAAAAAATGCTTAAAAGAAAAGATATTATATGTCAGTTTTAAAAAATTAAATTCTGCCAAGCCTACTTATAAGGTAGCTGTGTTTCCCCTAAGGATTCAAATCCTTGGATAAAAGGTAAAGAAATATCACAATTCTCAACACTAAAGCAGGAACTAATAACTCACCAAGCATGACATTTTCATTAAGTTCTGTTCAAACTTTCTTCAGGAACCAGCTTTAATAATTTGGTTGTACACTGCTCTGAAGGGATTAATATTATTTACTTATAAGCATAGCTTGCAGCAGCTCTTATGACACATCCTCCAGTCTTTTCCCAGTTCTGCAACTGATTTCAGCCATGTCAGCTACACATAACTCAGAGGAATCAGCACAGGTTTCCCCAACTACGCATGTGCCTACAAGCACACAAGGGAAAACTTTACAGAGCATATAAAATGGACTTTAATATCTCAGCACACCTTTGGGGAGCTTTTCTAATTTTATTAAACGTGCAGAAAAGCTGACAAGCTACTTTTTTGTTTAGAGAAGTACAGTAAGCCGCGCACTTGCATACATGGAAAAGATCAAATTGGGGCTTAATGATCGCCCTCTTCTTCCCCCCCCCCCATGTGATAACATGTACTTTTATCTTCTACTTTCCATTGTTTTGTTATATGCTTGATTATAAATTTCTTGATTAATAATTGTTGCTAGTCACAGAATAGCAGGCATTTAGGAATTCAACAAACATCTGTCACTAATAAGGAAGAGCTTAGATTATTAAAATTGAAATAATTGTAAACAAACCTAACTCATTTTTAAAGGGACAACACCATCTTAAAAATCGCATTATCACAATTTTTTTTTACCTACCATTGTTACTGGAAGTAACACCCAAGATTAACTAGAACAGTAGAGGAAAAAAAAAAATCTATTGTTTTCCTCCAGTTTTACTTTGTGCAGTTGATTTTCTGAAGTCCTCAGCACCCACATGAGTTCAATAGTAGCTGTGGGTGCTCATAATTTCTGTAATTTAAGCCTTTTGTGTAACATCCATTCCACTCTTTTCCCAGTGTGTGTGTGTGTGTGTGTGTGTGTGTGTGTGTGTGTGTGTGTGTGTAAATATATATTTATTTAATCTGGGCCTTATTTTGTTCCCAGTCAGTGACAGTTTTTCCATTGTTTTATTAGGGGAAGGAACTCTATTTTACATTTTGTAATGTAAAAAGAAAATATTTTTCTATGGCTTTGTCCACACTAGGGTGTTTTCCACTCAGATATAGATGTGCCAGTGCAAACTCCTGAGGTAAATATGCTGCTCCAGTATAAAGAGTGACTTTCACTGGTTCAGTGTAACCTGGCTATAAACGGAGATAAACTGCCAGTGCAACTCACTTTAAACAGCAGTGAAGCACATCTATATTTGCACACTGATGCAGCTACATCAGGATAGCTACACTGGTGGGGGTCAGGGAGGAAAGTGTAGACAGGCCTAAGAGACAGAGTAAACCAAACATAATGGGTGCACGTAGTGTATGGTGGTAAAGATACTAAAATCTTCCCCCACACAGAAGGGAGAAGAAAGTGCTCCTCAAGCAAGTAATCACTTCAAGTGCTAAGATTAGGATGCAATGTGTCCCATAAGGGTAGCCCAGTAACACAGAAATCATCTGTGGTTGATTAATTAAAAAAAAAAACTGCCTCATTCACGTGAGCCGGCTATAACTAGGGAGAGTGGTTTTGTTTCTCTTTTTTACAGTGGCTTGACTAGCGTGGCCCTGTTGCTGATCCTGAAAAAGGGAAGAGTTCCTGTGAGACCCGATGAGCATGATAAGTTTGAATTACAGCTAATAATTTTGTGGCACTAAAACTGTCCTGGACTCGGAACATGTTCCTTTTTGATGGTGGGTTAATGAAAGGGCTACTGCCAGATCAAATTTGAGCCAAAATGGCTGTGTACAACTCTGATGACTATCATTGATATTTAATATTTATATTGCTGTTCCACTCAGGATTGAAGCCCCACTTTGCTAAGTGCTGTGAAAACAAAGAAATAGTTCCTGCCCCAAAGACTTTGCAATCTAAGAAAAAAAAGTAACATGCACAGAGTAGGAAGAGGGCTACAGTTAAATGTATACAAACTAAAGAGTTTTTTGAAAACAAACACACCCAGTGTTTACACCATACATGTAATGGTATGGTGCTTGTCAATGAGAACTTGAAAATGAAACTGGATTACAAGTGAAAATGACTAGCCAGTCTTCATGATCTAAGTTATGAGAAACGCAAGAAGTAGATTGTCAGAATCCATAGTAATATAAAAAGATAGTTAGAATTGGTTTTGTTGTTTTAATAAGGTGTTATTAGCCCATACAGGAACCTAGACAGAGAGAACTGGGCAAATACAAGAAAAATTCCATAGATATTCACACACTTTTTAAAATGAGTTTGCATCTGCCAAATTCACACTCCTTTTGTGTTCACTTTCCATTCAATGGAAACAGGATCAGACCCCCAGATTGATATGGGGGGAGGGATAGTGCAGTGGTTTGAGCATTGGCCTGCTAACCCAGGGTTGAGAGTTCAATCCTTGAAGGGGTCATTTACGGGTACGGGGCAAAAATCTGTTGGATGATTTAATTGGGGATTGGTCCCGCTTTGAGCAGGGGGTTGGACTAGATGATTTCCTGAGGTCCCTTCCAACCCTGATATTCTATGAATTCTAGCCATTAATATGGGTCAGTCTTCACTGGCCCAGATGGTTCTATTGCTTAATCAACCAAAAGTTTCAGTCTGGATACTGATCATCCACCCTGCACTTTTTCAGGCAGTAGGTAGTCAAGTCACTATCATGTATGGGATTTCATAGTGCCCACTGATTGTATGCTGTGTAGCGAATTTCAGTGCCCATGCACCCCTGCCCTGGCCCTGCCCTTGCGCCACCCCTTCTCTGAGGCCCTGGCCCTGCTCGCTCCATTCCCCCTCTCCCTCTATCGCTCGCTGTCTCCCACCCTCACTCACTGTCACCGGGCTGGGGCAGGGGTTGTGGTATGGAAGGGGGTGAGGGCTCTGGTGAGGGGTGAGGGCTCTAGGGTAGGGCCAGGGATGAGTGTTTGGGGTGAAGGAGGGGGCTCTGGGCTGGGGTAGGGGCTTGGGGTGTGGGAGAGGTTTCAGAGTGTGGGGTCCCAGCGGCCCTTACCGTGGCTCCCAGGAAGCGGCCGCCAGGTTGCTGCAGCCCCTAGGCACATGGCTAGCCAGGGAGGCTCCATGCGATGCCCTCTGTGCCCGCAGGAGCCACCCCCGCAGCTCCCATTGGTCGCGGTTCCCAGACAATGAGAGCTGCAGAGCCAGCACTGGGGGCAGGATAGCATGCGGAGCCTCCCTGGCCACCCATGTGCCTAGGGGCTGCAAGGACCTGGCAGGCGCTTTGGGATCCATGCAGAGGTAGGGCAGGCAGGGAGCCTGCCTTAGCCCTGGACCCCTGCTGTGCTGCTGACTGGACTTTTAACGGCCTAGTCGGTGGTGCCAACAGGAGCCACCGGGGTCCCTTTTTGACTGGGTGTTCCAGTCAAAACCCAGCTGCCTGGCAACTGTAATACAGACCTATAGCTATAATAGCATCTGCAGGCATGTTTCCATTATTGCCCGACAACCAAGATAGAAAAAAACCCCTTTGCCACCTGCCCTGCATGGATCTTTTACATGAGCTAAGCCCTGGGTCCAGCATTTCGCCTGTGTGGAGGGATCAAGAAGGTTTTAGCTTCATTAGCTTCACTGTGAGCCCAGTGCTGCTACCAACTGAGTCAGTGGCAAAACTGTCTGGCTTCAGAGGTACAGGCCTTGCCCTAGGAGACTCAGACTAAGGTCAGAAGGGACCATTATGATCATCTAGTCTGAGCTCCTGCACAAACCTGTGTCTGAGCCATTGAAGTCCCCAAATCATCGTTTAAAGACTTCAAGGGGCAGAGAATCCTCCAGCAAATGACCCATGCCCCACGCTGCAGAGGAAGGCGAAAAACCTCCAGGGCCTCTGCCAATCTGCTCTGGAGGAAAATTCCTTCCCGACCCCAAATATGACAATCAGCTGAACCCTAAGCATGTGGGCAAGACTCACCAGCCAGACACCCAGGAAAGAATTCTCTGTAGTAACTCAGATCCCACCCCATCTAACATCCCATCACAAGCCATTGGTCATATTTATCGCTAATAGTCAAAGACCAATCTCATTATACCATCCCCTCCATAAGCTTATCAAGCTTAGTCTTGAAGCCTGATATGTCTTTTGCCGGATGTACACAATGAAGCAATAACACTGTTTTAGAGAAGCATTTTAGCAAAGGCAATGCCTGCTAAAACATATTAAACACACTTCTTGAAAAACCAGATGTAGCCACAATGGGATTTTTTGATATATATAAGCTTATAGTTTTCTGGGATGTACTTGAAGAAGAATGGATGATAAGCACTGTAAAGTGAGACATTTGCAAATAAACAGTGCATAGAGCACTGCCATCTTTTGGTCATTTTCAGTAAAAGCGGCTTTGCCATTTAGAAGAAGAAAATAGATGTTTTCGCCCCTCAGCTCATAGAGAGACGAGAATTACATTAGCGAGTTACATTAGCAATCTGTTCCCACGGTCTCTCAAATTTAATCTCTCCCCTCCCCCCCGTTTCCTTTACTTTGTGGGAGAAGGGGCTATTTATCTCTTTGGGAAGAGTGGTCTAATGACTTTTGATGTATTTGTTTTATTATTAGGTCATGTTTTTTGTTTGAAATTTGTAATTTTTATGGTGCTCAGAAAGCTTCAGGTTTGAGCAGTGTAGGAATAAAAAGGATTATTATGTTTTATAGGCACACATTGACAGGATTTTATTTAGGGTATTGTGATAACCGGGTTTGCCAACAATGCTTGAGATGACAAATTTGACTAAAATCTATAGATGTACCTTGTATAGCCATAGTTATTGAAAATGTCTTTAAAAACCACAGCTAATACTAGCCAAAGAAATGCTTTAAATTCAGAATTGGAAACCATATCCTGTGAGATTCAGAGAGCTTCTAGCAAGATACTAAAGGCCCTCAACTCCTATTAGCTTCTACAAATCCTTAATGTAGGGAATCATTTTTCTGTTGCAGGTAGGGGCCAAATCTTGGTTTCCTTTGAAGTCAAACCAGAGCTATGCTTGAGAAAAGATTTGGTTGAAAGTTTTCAGAGTCACATTTTCTACTTTCCTACACTGACTACTGAATTCACTTCCAATTTTTGTTCAATGCATGAATATATGAAAAAACAACAAAAAGCGATTCTCAAAACTTATAGCAAATTACTATACATACTCAAAGGAGCACTAAATGAAGCACGTAATCATTATTCCTGCAGTCAAAAGCACTGAAGCCTTTCAAAAAGTATGAAGTAGCATGATCATATTTCAAGTTTCCAAATAAAGGACACTGCTGGAGGGGGGACTACAGCAATACCATACCATACCATACCACCCTTACTTCTGTGCTGCTGCTGGCGGAGGCACTGCCTTCAGAGCTGGGTGACCGGCCAGCAGCCATCACTCTCCAATCGCTCAGCTCTGAAGGCAGCGCCTCCACCAGCAGCAGCACAGAACTAAGGGTGGCAATACCATACCATCTCATGACTCCCCCTCCCTCCCCACAATAGTCTTGCAATCCCTTCTTGGGTCAGGACCCCCAGTATGAGAAACACTGAGCTAGGGGAAAACAAAGGCCTAATTCTGCCAGGTACTGAGTGGTTCCATCTCACATTGAAGTAAATAGGAGCTGAGGGGTGGTGCACAACACCTGGCATGATCAGATCCTCCCAGAGTACAGTTGCTATCACATTTCCTTTCGTTATACAACAGTTAAAGAAAATGCTCACCTCTCTACCTCAGGTAACACTTTTGTGGGGGTTTCCAGGACAAATTTTCTCACTGAGAAAGAACCCGAAGTCCATTTTAATATCTGACCTTCCTTTTGTATTTATTTATGAACTCAAATCCCTAGGGGATGGGTGATTTTAATGTCAGGATTCACCAAAGTGTGTCAATCATATTTGAAAAGTTGCCCATATTTCCCAGAGGATAGGAGTCGGGATTATTTTAACTGCTGCATTAGACCCTTCGAGTTATTTTTTCAAAGCTTTGCTTGTGGAGTTCAAAACACAAATCCTGTTATTGTTACAGGATTAGTGCACATAACTTCCTAGCACTGCTTTGAAAATGTAGCCAAGAAATATTTGTATGTAGTTTTTGGAATTAACATGGGCTGTGATTATTGGCCAGTATTACAACAGCACTGCCACATACAGAGCTGTTGATGTTCTGTCTACAGTCACTAATTCAAATGTTTGTTTGTTTGTTTACTGTGTGTGATGAAGTGGAATGTTTATGAAAAATGCATGACAAGACTGCAACTTCCACTTAACTCCTCTGTTGCTGTACAGTCAAATGACCAATCTTCTTTTTGTTAACACTATTTGTCTGTGTTTCATTTTTGTCCAAACTGCAGTGTAGAAGTTTAAAAAAGGCTTTCTAAAGTTGGAGTGAACAGTTAACACTAGGAACTTCATTTTGCTCACACTCATATAGAAACCTGAAGCCTTCCTTTTGGTTCTGGTATCAACCCACTTCTACTGATTCTCTAGCCCTGTCCAGTCTGATTACATTAAACTCTCCCTTTCTGAGTTATTTATTTTAAAAAAAAAAAAAAAAATCTGAAAATTTCATTACGTCCCTACACAGCACAAGCAGTTAAAAAGCAGACCTAAAGCAGAATTTGTTGACCACTACCAACTAACATCTATAAGTAGTCTAACTTCCTTGTGCAGAGCCAGTCTCTCTTTATGTGATTTTACAGCACTTAGCACAATTGTGATTGTGGTCTATGGGTTCTACTGTGGTAAAAATGTTAACCACTGCCCCCAAAGAGCTTAAATTTATCTTCTGTTTGTATATCACCCAGCACAATGAGGTCAGAATCCAGAACAGGGCCTCCAAGCATTACTTATTTCAAATTATTAATAAATACTTTTGATAAGCAAATATAGGACAAAAAGATATGTTCCATACCACTTAACATGCAGCACTTAACAATTGCAGCAAAAAATTTGATTGTGTTTTAAAAAAAGGCACCAAACTGTGGAACTGACAGCACTAATATTGTTGGAGAAGAGTCAACATGGTTTTTGTAAAGGGAAATCATAGCTCACCAATCTGCTAGAATTCTTTGAGGGGGTCAACAAGCATGTGAATAATGGGGATCCAGTAGATATTTATGTATTTAGGTTTTCAGAAACCCTTTAAAGTTACAGACTAATTATAGATGTTAGTTGGTAGTGTCCCCCACCAAAGGCTCTTAAGCAAAGTAAGTTGTCATGGGATAAGAGGGAAGGTCCTCTCATGGATTGGTAACTAGTTAAAAGATAGGAAACAAAGGGTAGGAATAAAAGGTCAGTTTTCAGAATGGAGAGAGGTAAATAGTGGTGTCCCCGAGAGGTCTGTACTGGGACCAGTACTATTCAACATATTCATAAAATGATCTGGAAAAAGGGGTAAACAGTGAGGTAGCAAAATTTGCAGATGATACAAAACTTCTCAAGATAGTTAAGTCCCAGGCAGACTGCGAAGAGCTACAAAGGATCTCTCAAAACTGGGTGACTGGGCAACAAAATGGCAGATGAAATTCAATGTTGATAAATGCAAAATAATGCACATTGGAAAACATAATACCAACTATACATATAAAATGATGGGGTCTAAATTAGCTGTTATCACTCAAGAAAGATCTTGGAGTCATTGTGGATAGTTCTCTCAAAACTTCCACTTAGGGTGACCAGATGTCCCAATTTTATAGGGACAGTCCTGATATTTGGGGCTTTGTCTTATAGGGTGTCTATTACCCCCCCACACTCCGTCCTGATTTTTCACACTTGCTGTCTGGTCACCCTATATTCACTCAATGTGCTGTAGCAGTCAAAAAAGTGAACAGAATGTTGGGAATCATTAAGAAAGGGATAGATAATAAGACAGAAAATATCACATTGCCTCTATATAAATCCATGGCATACCCACATCTTAAATACTACATGCAATTGTGATCTCTCCATCTCAAAAAAGATACATTGGAATTGGAAAAGGTTCAGAAAAGGGGAACAAAAATTATTAGGGATATGTAACAGCTTCCGCATGAGGAGCGATTAGTAAGATTGGGACTCTTCAGCTTGGAAAAGAGACGACTAAGGGGGGATATGATAGAGGTCTATAAAATCATGACTGGTGTGAAGAAAGTAAATAAGGAAGTGTTATTTACTCATTCTCATAACATAAGGCATAATTAGGGGCCACCAAATGAAAATAGGCAGCAGGTTAAAAACAAACAAAAGGAAGTATTTTTTCACACAACGCACAGTCAATCTGTGGAACTCTTTGCCAGGGGAGGTTGGTGAAGGCCAAGACTATAACATGGTTCAAAAAAGAACTAGATAAGTTCATGGAGGATAGGTCCATCAATGGCTATTAGCCAGGATGGACAGGGATGGTGTCCCTAGCCTCTGTTTGCCAGAAGGGCAACAGGAAATGGATCACTTGATGACTACCTGTTATGTTCATTCCCTCTGGGGCACCTGGCATTAGCCACTGTTGGAAGACAGGATCCTGGGTTAGATGGACCTTTGGTCTGACCAAAGTATTGCCGCTCTTATGTTCTTAGTATCCTAAAGAATAAGAACCCCATTTTTAGGGAAAATGAGTCCAAGTTTCAGAAGCAAAATACACACACAAGGACACAAACCTGGTGACTGTGTGGGCAAAACACAGTGCTTTTGAGCAAATGGGTATATGTACATCCAAGTACCTATTTTGTGATCAAATATATGTTCTCTACATACAACTACCCACTTACTCTCTCGCCTCCCTATACCATGCTGACACAACTTAGACAACTTTATTTTTAAATGTGGCCCTACAACTTTACTACCTGAGGACTAGATCATTCAGCCCTTTAACACAAAAAAAGTTTCATTCACTTAAATGGGAGTTAAGGCTTCATCCTACATGTGCTCTATTAGCCTAACTCCATGCAAAGGGGCAGTAGGAGAAGTCGTATTCAAAACAGAGCGAAAGTCACACCATATAATATATACCACAAATATTTTTCTATAACAATTTAAAAGAATTAGTGCCCACTGGAGAATATAGTATGTGACCAGGTGCTAGGGCATTTCCAGGTATCAGCAATATAATGTGGGGAGGGGAAATGGAAAGTGTAACCCAATTGTGCTTCCCAACAGGAAGACATTCTGTAAGTGGCTGCTTGGGAGACAGAAGGAGGGGATGACTTGGAGCCGGGAACTTTACACATCCAGTTGCTACATGGCTGAGATAATGGCCCAGACAGAGGGGTTCTGGTTTTGCTTTCTGGAAATGTGTAAAATCAGTTTACTTTGATTGTCAACTCTAAGCTATAACTCTTCAAAAATCCTGAAGAATAAAAGCCTGAAGGCGGAACCCAGGCAGCCTGAAAAACTGTTTTTTTGTTTTGTTTTGTTTTGGGTTTTTTGCACCTTATCCACCAGGTGACACTTTGCCTGCTTACAAGATATATAGTTTCTCTCTTACAGAGGAGATGAAGTTTGAATGAAGCAAGATGTCACACATTTCTTTGCAGCAGCTGTATCTGAAATTTCAAAAATGTTTGAAGAACCAGAAAGTTAAACTAGCACTTAAAGTGAAACTAACAGTTGAATAAAATACAAAAAATAAGCAAACAGCATAAACGGTAAAACACACATTGGATTGTTTGGGGAGTTAAACTGCCTGGATCATTTCAAGACTAGTCTTGCAGTTTATACTTTGTTTGAGGGTGGGTTCCCCACAACTTAATTCTATTTGGCTTATGATATGAGGTGCTGCCCTCCAACATATACCCTTGTGGCCCTTTGGGGCCATGCAGGTGCATTCCACTCAGGGCCCCTCGGGTTCTTTCAATTACCCTGACTAAGCTGGTTCAAGATATGTACCCCTTCGTTTTATTAAATCTGTCTACCAAGTGTAACTCACTTTGGTTAGTTGCCTCAGGTCATTCCCTCTGGGTCCATATAAGAGTCCTGGCCTGCTCTCTCAAAACTCCAGTCCCCAGCTCTCCTACTTGAAGCTGGGTTCCCCCTCAGCTTGCTTCCCCTCCCCCCCACCTTGCTTCTTCCTCCCACCCCCACAATTAGTCCTTAGGATCAGAGGGTTCAGCAGGCCAAGCTTCTCCTGATAAATTTCTGCCCTGCTATAGGGGAGGAAGCAGCATTTATGCTGGTCCCCTTCTCCCAGCTCATCCCCAATTGATTGGGTGAGAGAGGAGTCTTACACTGCCTTCCTAGGGTGACCAGATGAGGGAAGCTTATGCTTATGCAGAATCGTCTCCCTGTTGTCACAATGTGGTTTTGGGGAAAAAAACAGGGAGATGGATCTGTTGATTCATATGGAAAGTGCAGAGAAAGTAGGGAGAAACTTGGGATATGGCCAGAGAGTTACTTTGTCTTTAAAAAAAGGCCATGAATGGTGGGTTTGCCATCAGGGCCGCTATTTCTCCTAAGTGCCTAGCTGAGGTGATGGCAATTAGAAATGCTATCTTCATGGACAGATGTGAGAGAGAGCAAGTTGCCATGAACGCAAAGGGAGATCTAGTCAAAGCCCTGAGAACTAGGTTAAGGTCCCAGGCTCGAGCGGGTGGTGTCACATGCAGGAAAAGATTTCCAATGCCCTTAAGGAATCTACGCGTCAGTGGGTGAGCAAACACTGAGAATCTGTTTACCTGGCAGTGGAAAGCAGTTTTCACAGCGAGATGTACCTTAAGGGAGCTGAGTGCGAGTTTTGATCTCTTGAGAAACTTGGAATTGTTTCCATTTTGTAGGTAAGTATGTCGAGTGGTCAACTTTTGGCTCTGTAGCAACATGTCTTTCAGCTTGTCAGAGCATTCCATCTCTAAGCCTAGGAACTAGAAGGAGCCAAGTCTGGAGGCGGAGGACCCACAGTTTGGGGTGAAGGATCAGCCCATTGTTTTGAGAGAGCAGGTAAGGAATGGGCCAAAGAGGAACAGGAAGGCATTTTGCCATCTGTGTCAGGTAAGGGAGCCAGACTTGTCATGGCCAGGAGGGGCAATCAGAATAACTCTCACTTTGTCTCATTGAATTTTCAACACAATCATGGATAGAAGAGGAAACTGGGAAAAGGCATACAAGAGGGCCCCATCCCATGGGAGGATTGAGGGCATCTCACAGTGAATGTTTCCCCAAGCTGGCCCTTGAGCGGTAATGAGGACGTATCTTGTTCCGGTAAGTAGCAAAGAGATCCATAATCAGGGTTCCCCAAAGGGCAAATATATCTTGAAGCACCTCTGAGTTCAGTACCCACTCATGGTCATGACAAAAATTCCAACGGAGACTGTTGGCTGTCACATTCTGTATCCCTGGTAGATAGACAGCTGAGATGAGCATATTGTGATGGATGCACCAATTCCAAAGTTTGAGTGCTTCCTTGCAGAGGGAGGGAGATCTGGCACCCCCTTGGCAATTTATGTAAAACATACAGGTCATATTAAGTCCATCATTACTTTTGTGTGGGTGTTCTTGATGAAAGGGAGAAAGTGTGCACAGGCATTCCTGACAGCCCTTAGCTCCAAACGAGTGATATGGAAGGTCACTTCTGTGGAAGGCCATTTGCCCTGAACCTTGTGGTTGTGCAGGTGAGCTCCCCAGCCTACGAGGGAGACATCCGTCCCAGGGTGGTGAGTCTGCAAAGCGGGAGGAATGCTCTCGCTTGTAATGCATCAAGCTTGGTGCTGATAAACTCCAGTTGCTGTACCGGGGTTAGTGCGCCGCTACAATGAAGAGAACCTGGGAGAATACCCTGGGTGGAGCAGTCTGTACTGATAATGGTCCTGCCCCAAAGGTAAACCGTAGGAAATCTCCTGTACGATGATTGTATTGAGATATGGAACTGGACATCTTGTAGGTTGAGGGCTGGAAATCAATCTCCTTGCTCTAGAGCTGGAATAATGGCTGCTAAGTGTGACCATCTTGAACATCTGCACCATATTTGTTTAATACCCTTAGATCTAGAATGGGCCTCCAACCTCCCTTTGCCTTGGGGATCAGGAAATAATGAGTAAAACCCCTTGCTCCTGAGTTGCACCAGGACTGGTTCAATGGCCTGTAGGCATAACAAATGATATATTTCCTGATAAAATAGGTTCTCATGAGAAGAGTCCCTGAAGGTGGATGGGGAAGGAGGATTGGAATGGGGGGGGGAGGGACATTAATTGAATGGCATAACTCTTCGAAATTATCTCCAGGACCTATCTGTCAGAGGTGATATCCTCCCAACTGCCAGATGACTTCTAAAGGGGAGTGACAGGTGTGTAGGTGGCAGCTGATGTTGCAAGATATAATTGTTCATGCCCTTGACCAATCCGTCAAAAATGCTCAGAAAAGAGGCGTTTTGAGAGGTTGCAGACTGGGGTGCGGACTGCTTCCATTTTTGAGCCCTGGGCCTCTTACACCATGGCTCATAACAGCACTGAGATGGTGAGTATTGAGGAGATTGAGACCTGTGCTGTGGCTGAGAGGTATATCTTCTCTTCTGTCCCGCAGTGTAGATTCCTTGGGAGTGTAATGTGGTCTGGGAATCCTTCAGGATGTGGAGAGAAGAATCTGTCTTCTCCAGGAAGAGTTTGGGCCCTTCAAACTGGAAGTCTTCTGCAGCTCTTTGGGCAATCTAGAAAGGTGTAGCCAAGAAGCCCGCCTCAGTACCACTGTCATGGAGACTGGGCGGGCAGCTGTATCAGCTATATCCAGTGCTGTCTCTAGCACCAGTCTGGCTATTAACCGACCCTCTCTAAGAATGGTCTGAAACTGTTCCTTTTGTGTCTCCAGTAAATGTTCTAGAAACGCACTGAGTTTCCCATAATTTATAAAATTGTATT
>NW_020664417.1:8765668-8804049 GCF_002925995.2 Terrapene triunguis | reverse complement strand
TAAGCATGTGCATAATCTTTGTATACATTAGGGTCCTGATTTTGTAAAGTACAAGAGTAAATTCACTTTTAGGACAAACAGTGGAATGTGACCATATGCATAAATGTTGCATACAAAAAGATACATTAAAAGAACATTAAGTTTACAAAGTCAAGCACTCAGAACTAAGGAATGCCAGAGTTAAGGTTCCCTGTGCAAAATAAATAGCCAGAGTGACATTTTCAATTCTCATTGTCTTCATCAGCTGCTTGTCACTTACAAATGTTTTAAAAGGCCATATTTTTTTCCTCCAAGCCCATCCCCATCTTGAAGAAGCCCTTAGCTACCTTCGATATTCCTCTATCTACTATATTTGTTACTGTATAATGTGGTCATCCAACTCCTGTTATAAGTGGCACAGGTAGTGAAGTCTGTAGTTAAGATTGCCCCACACATTCCAGTATAATACGTATAACTTTATCAACTGGTCTTACATTGCTGGAAAGCAAAAACAGACCACCACCATACACCATCTATAGTGTGACCAGACCGAGAGTGTGAAAAATTGGAATGGGAGTGGGGAGTTGTAGATGCATTTATATAAGAAAAAGGCCCCAAATCAGGACTACATATAAAATAGTGATATCTGGTCACCCTGCCTGTCTAGGTCATTATCTCGGCTGTGTAGTAAGTAGATGTGGAGCATTCTGTGCTCCAAGTCATCCCCTCCTTCTGTCTCCTCAGCAACCACTTACAGAATGCCTTCCTGCAGGGAAACATAATTTGCCTATGGTTTATAGCCCTTCCTCCTTACATTATTGATATCTGGTAGAGCTAGAGGTGCTCATCCTGGTGTCAGGGATGTCTTTTAGTATCCTTTGAAAATCTCCACAGTTTGGGCCAAATTATAAATTTTTGAAATATCTGTTAGTTTGGCAGCTAAATTCTGAGATGATTACGTTTTCACTGATCATGCTTCCTCCCTGTGCTTGCAGAGGTTGAGGTGGACTATATCGGAAGGACAGAACAGGTCGTGCGGGGGGTGGGGGGGAGTGGCACTATATGTGAAAGAAAATGTACAATCAAATGAAGTAAAAATCTTAAGCAAATCCACATGTTCCATAGAATCTCTATGGATAGAAATTTCATGCTCTAATAAGAATATAACATTAGGGATCTATTATCGACCACCTGACCAGGACGGTGATAGTGATGATGAAATGCTAAGGGAAATTAGAGAGGCTATCAAAATTAAGAACTCAATAATAGTGGGGGATTTCAATTATCCCCATATTGACTGGGAACATTTCACTTCAGGACGAAATGCAGAGATAAAATTTCTCGATACTTTAAATGACTGCTTCATGGAGCAGCTGGTACGGGAACCCACAAAGGGAGAGGCAACTCTAGATTTAGTCCTGAGTGGAGCGCAGGAGCTGGTCCAAGAGGTAACTATAGCAGGACTGCTTGGAAATAGTGACCATAATACAATAGCATTCAACATCCCTGTGGTAGGAAGAACATCTCAACAGCCCAACACTGTGGCATTTAATGAGGGGGTTAGTTAAACAGAAGTTAAAAGGTACAGTGACTAATGTGAGATCCATGCAAGCTGCATGGGCGCTTTTTAAAGACACCATAGAGGCCCAACTTCAATGTATACCCCAAATTAAGAAACACAGTAAAAGAACTAAAAAAGAGCCACCGTGGCTTAACAACCATGTAAAAGAAGCAGTGAGAGATAAAAAGACTTCCTTTAAAAAGTGGAAGTCAAATCCTAGTGAGGCAAATAGAAAGGAGCATAAACACTGCCAAATTAAGTGCAAGAATGTAATAAGAAAAGCCAAAGAGGAGTTTGAAGAATGGCTAGCCAAAAAACTCCAAAGGTAATAAAATGTTTTTTAAGTACATCAGAAGCAGAAAGCCTGCTAAACAACCAGTGGGGCCCCTTGATGATCGAGATACAAAAGGAGCGCTTAAAGACGATAAAGTCATTGCGGAGAAACTAAATGGATTCTTTGCTTCAGTCTTCACGGCTGAGGATGTTAGGGAGATTCCCAAACCTGAGCTGGCTTTTGTAGGTGACAAATCTTAACATTAACAAGTCACCAGGACCAGATGGCATTCACCCAAGAGTTCTGAAAGAATTCAAATGTGAAGTTGCGGAACTGTTAACTAAGGTTTGTAATCTGTCCTTTAAATCAGTTTCTGTACCCAATGACTGGAAGTTAGCTAATGTAACGCCAATATTTAAAAAGGGCTCTAGAGGTGATCCCGGCAATTACAGACCGGTAAGTCTAACGTCTGTACCAGGCAAATTAGTCGAAACAATAGTTAAGAATAAAATTGTCCGACACACAGAAAAACAAACTGTTGAGCAATAGTCAACATTGTTTCTGTAAAGGGAAATCGTGTCTTATTAATCTATTAGACTTCTTTGAAGGGGGTCAACAAACATGTGGACAAGGGGGATCCAGTGGACATAGTGTACTTAGATTTCCAGAAAGCCTTTGACAAGGTCCCTCACCAAAGGCTCTTATGTAAATTAAGCTGCCATGGGATAAAAGGGAAGGTCCTTTCATGGATTGAGAACTGGTTAAAAGACAGGGAACAAAGGGTAGGAATTAATGGTAAATTCTCAGAATGGAGAGAGGTAACTAGTGGTGTTCCCCAAGGGTCAGTCCTCGGACCAATCCTATTCAACTTATTCATAAATGATATGGAGAAAGGGGTAAACAGTGAGGTGGCAAAGTTTGCAGATGATACTAAACTGCTCAAGATAGTTAAGACCAAAGCAGACTGTGAAGAACTTCAAAAAGATCTCACAAAACTAAGGCCTGTTCTACACTACGAGTTTAGGTCGAATTTAGCAGCGTTAATTCGAATTAAGCCTGGACACGTTCACATGACGAAGCCCTTTTTTTCGACTTAAAGGGCCCTTTAAACCGGTTTCTTTACTCCACCTCCGACGAGGGGATTAGCGCTAAAATCGGCCTTTGCGGGTCGGAATTGGGGTAGTGTGGACGGAATTCAATGTTATTGGCCTCTGGGAGCTATCCCACAGTGCTTCATTGTGACCGTTCTGGACAGCACTCTCAACTCAGATGCACTCAGGTAGACAGGAAAAGCCCCGCAAACTTTTTAATTTCATTTCCTGTTTGCCCAGCGAGGAGAGCACAGGTGATCACGCAGAGCTCATCAGCACAGGTAACCATGATGGAGTCCCAGGATCGCAAAAGAGCTCCATCATGGACCGAACGGGAGGTACGGGATCTGCTCACCATATGGGGAGATGAATCAGTGCTAGCTGAACTCCGTAGCAGTAAACGAAATGGCAAAATATTAGAAAAGGTCTCAAAGGCCATGAAGGACAGAGGCCATAACAGGGACACACAGCAGTACCGCGTGAAAATTAAGGAGCTAAGGCAAGCCTACCACAAAGCCAGAGAGGCAAACGGAAGGTCCGGGGCAGAGCCACAAACATGCCGCTTCTACGCGGAGCTGCATGCGATCCTAGGGGGTGCAGCCACCACTACCCCAACCGTGTGCTATGACTCCGTCAATGGAGAAACACGCAACACGGAAGCGGGTTCAGGGTACAAGGAAGATGAGGATGAAGATAATGTAGATAGCTCACAGCAGCAAGGAAGCGGAGAAACTGGTTTCCCCAACAGCCAGGATATGTTTATCACCCTGAACCTGGAACCAGTAACCCCCGAACTCACCCAAGGCATGCTCCCAGACCCTGAGGGCACACAGGGGACCTCTGGTGAGTGTACCTTTGTAAATATTACACATGGTTTAAAAGCAAGCGTGTTTAATGATTAATGATTAATTTGCCCTGGCAATCGCGGCCAGTACAGCTACTGGAAAAGTCTGTTAACATGTATGGGGATGGAGCGGAAATCCTCCAGGGACATCTCCAGAAAGCTCTCCTTCATGTACTCCCAAAGCCTTTGCAAAAGGTTTCTGGGGAGGACTGCCTTATCCCGTCCGCCATGGTAGGACACTTTACCACGCCAGGCCAGTAGCACGTAGTCTGGAATCATTGCATAACAAAGCATGGCAGCGTATGGTCCCGGTGTTTGCTGGCATGCAGACAACATCCATTCCTTATCTCTCTTTGTTATCCTCAGGAGAGTGATATCATTCACGGTCACCTGGTTGAAATGGGGTGATTTTATTAAGGGGACATTCAGAGATGCCCGTTCCTGCTTGGCTGAACAGAAATGTTCCCCGCTGTTAGCCACGCGGTAGGGGGGAGGGGTGAAGTGATCATCCCAGAGAATTGGGGGTGGGTGGGGTAGTTGGGTTTGTGCTGCTTGTTAACCCGGAAACCGCAGCCCCTCCTTTTACATTGCAAACCCATTTTAAATGGCCAACCCAAGGGGTGCTTGGTATGGAAAATGAGGGCGCTACTGTTTGAAACCATTCCCACATGTTAAGAAGGTTAAAAAAAGCCAAAAGACTGTGGCTTACCATGGCTGCCTGCAAGCCGAAATCTGTTGCCTGGCACTGCGTGAGTGATCTCTCACACCAAACCGGCAGGCCCTCAATATAAGAGGAAAAATGCGACCTTGTAACGAAAGCACATGTGCTGTGTAATGTGAACAGCAAAATTTAACGTGAAAGAGTGTACCCATTGTTCTCTAAAATGTGTCTTTTTTAACCACCTCTCCCTTCTCCTCCACCAGCTGCAAATGTTTCTCCTTCACAGAGGCTAGCGAAGATTAGAAGGAGAAAACAGCGGACTCGGGATGATATGTTCACGGAGCTCCAGATGTCCTCCCGCGCTGAAAGAGTACAGCAGAATGCGTGGAGGCAGTCAACGTCAGAGTGCAAAAAAGCACAATTTGAACGAGAGGAGAGGTGGTGGGATGAATCGCGGGCTGAAGATGATAGGTGGCATCAGCTTGCAGACAGAAGGCAAGAGTCGATGCTCCAGCTGCTGGAGCATCAAACTGATATGCTCCAGCGTATGGTTGAGCTGCAGGAAAGGCAGCAGGAGCAGAGACCGCCGCTACAGCCCCTGTGTAACCAACAGCCCTCCTCCCCAAGTTCCATAGCCTCCTCACCCAGACGCCCAAGAACACGGTGGGGGGGCCTCCGGCCACCCAGTCACTCCACCCCAGATGATTGCCCGAGCATCAGAAGGCTGGCCTTCAACAAGTGTTAAAGTTTTAAACTGCAGTGTGTCCTTTTCCTTCCCTCCTCCCCCACCCATCCCGGGCTACCTTGGCAATTATCCCCCTAGTTGTGTGATGAATTAATAAAGAATGCATGAATGTGAAGTAACAATGACTTTATTGCCTCTGCAAGCGGTGCTCGAAGGGGGAGGGGAGGGTGGGGTGGTTGGTTTACAGGGAAGTAGAGTGAACCGGGTGGTGGGGGGGCGGAGGGTTCATCAAGGAGAAACAAACAGAAGTTTCACACCATAGCCTGGCCAGTCACAAAACTCATTTTCAAAGCTTCTCTGATGCGCACCGCGCCCTGCTGTGCTCTTCTAACTGCCCTGGTGTCTGGCTGCGCGTAATCAGCAGCCAGGCAATTTGCCTCAACCTCCCACCCCGCCATAAAGGTCTCCCCCTTACTCTCACAGATATTGTGGAGCACACAGCAAGCAGCAATAACAATGGGGATATTCTTTTTGCTGAGGTCTGAGCGAGTCAGTAAGCTGTGCCAGCGCGCTTTTAAACGTCCAAATGCACATTCCACCACCATTCGGCACTTGCTCAGCCTATAGTTGAACAGGTCTGGCTACTGTCCAGGCTGCCTGTGTACGGCTTCATGAGCCATGGCATTAAGGGGTAGGCTGGGTCCCCAAGGATCACGATAGGCATTTCAACATCCCCAACGGTTATTTTCTGGTCCGGGAAGAAAGTCCCTTCCTCCAGCTTTTGAAACAGCCAGAGTTCCTGAAGACGCGAGCATCATGTACCTTTCCCGGCCATCCCACGTTGATGTTGGTGAAACGTCCCTTGTGATCCACCAGGGCTTGCAGCAGCATTGAAAAGTACCCCTTGCAGTTTATGTACTCGGTGGCTTGGTGCTCCGGTGACAAGATAGGGATATGGGTTCTGTCTATCGCCCCACCACAGTTTGGGAATCCCATTGCAGCAAAGCCATCCACTATGGCCTACACGTTTCCCAGAGTCACTACCCTTGATATCACCAGGTCTTTCATTGCCCTGGCAACTTGGATCACAGCAGCCCCCACAGTAGATTTGCCCACTCCAAATTGATTCCCGACTGACCGGTAGCTGTCTGGCGTTGCGAGCTTCCACAGGGCTATCGCCACTCGCTTCTCAACTGTGAGGGCTGCTCTCATCCTGGTATTCTGGCACTTCAGGGCAGGGAAAAGCAAGTCAAAGTTCCATGAAAGTGCCCTTACGCATGCGAAAGTTTCGCAGCCACTGGGAATTGTCCCACACCTGCAACACGATGCAGTCCCACCAGGCTGTGCTTGTTTCCCGGGCCCAGAATCGGCGTTCTACGGCATGAACCTGCCCCAGTAACACCATGATTTGCACATTGCTGGGGCCTGTACTTTGTGAGAGGTCTATGTCCATGTCAATTTCCTCATCACTCTCGTTGCCGCGCTGCAATCGCCTCATCGGCTGGTCCTGGTTTTGCTTTGGCATGTCCTGGCTCTGCATATACTCCAGGACAATGCGCGTGGTGTTCATAGTGCTCATAATTGCCGCGGTGATCTGAGCAGGCTCCATGATCCCAGTGCTATGGCGTCTGGTCTGAAAAAAGGCGCAAAACTATTGTCTGACGGAGGGAGGAAGGGAGGGGCGAGTGACGACATGGCGTACAGGTACAGGGAATTAAAATCAACAAAGGTGGCTGTGCATCAGGGAGAAACACAAACAACTGTCACACAGAATGGCCCCCCCAAAGATTGAACTCAAAACCCTGGGTTTAGCAGGCCGTTAATTTCACGGAGGGAGGGGGAAGCAAATGAATACAGAACAAATCTATTTTTTACATCTTAAGCTGGCAGCCGACGGTGCAGCATGACTGATAGCCCTCGGCATCTTCTGGGTGCTTGGCAGAAAATACTGGGCGCTTGGCAGAAAATAGTGTACTACGATTAATAGCCGCCATCATCATTGGGAAGGCAGCAGAATATGACTGGGGGACATACGGAGTTTCAGCCATCATCTGATCGAACTGCAGTATGACGACGACGGATACCAGTCGTAATACACCATCTACTGCCAAAAGGCAAGGGGCTGCTGCGGTGTAGCAATGCAGCCCCATGTCTGCCAGCCCCACGTCTGCCAGCACCCAGATCGCCAATGAAGGCTACCAGTCATACTGCACCGTCTACTGCCAAAAGGCAATTAGCTGCTGCTGTGTAGCAATGCAGTACCATGTCTGCCGGCACCCAGATGACATATGGTGACGGTGAGCTGAGCTGAGCGGGCTCCATGCTTGGTGTGGTATGTTGTCTGCACAGGTAACCCAGGTAAAAAGGTGCAAATCGATTGTCTGCCGTTGCTCTGACGGAGGGGGAGGGGCCTGACATGTACCCAGAACCCCCCACGACACTGTTTTGCATCATTCAGGCATTGGGATCTCAACCCAGAATTCCAATGGGCAGCAGAGACTGCGGGAACTGTAGGATAGCTACCCATAGTGCAATGCTCTGGAAGTCGACGCTAGCCTCGGTACTGTGGACGCGGTCCGCCGACTTCATGCACTTAGAGCATTTTATGTGGGGACACACACAATCGGCTGTATACAACCGATTTCTATAAAACCGGCTTCTATAAATTCGACCTAATTTCGTAGTGTAGACATACCCTAAGTGATTGGGCAACAAAATGGCAAATGAAATTTAATGTGGATAAATGTAAAGTAATGCACATTGGAAAAAATAACCCCAACTATAAATACAATATGATGGGGGCTAATTTAGCTACAACAAGTCAGGAAAAAGATCTTGGAGTCATCATGGATAGTTCTCTGAAAATGTCCACGCAGTGTGCAGAGGCGGTCAAAAAAGCAAACAGAATGTTAGGAATCATTAAAAAGGGGATAGAGAATAAGACCGAGAATATATTATTGCCCTTATATAAATCGATGGTACACCCTCATCTCGAATACTGCGTACAGATGTGGTCTCCTCATCTCAAAAAAGATATACTGGCACTAGAAAAGGTTCAGAAAAGGGCAACTAAAATGATTAAGGGTTTGGAACAGGTCCCATATGAGGAGAGATTAAAGAGGCTAGGACTCTTCAGCTTGGAAAAGAGGAGACTAAGGGGGGATATGATAGAGGTATATAAAATCATGAGTGATGTGGAGAAAGTGGATAAGGAAAAGTTATTTACTTATTCCCATAATACAAGAACTAGGGGTCATCAAATGAAATTAATAGGCAGCAGGTTTAAAACAAATACAAAGAAGTTCTTCTTCACGCAGCGCACAGTCAACTTGTGGAACTCCTTACCTGAGGAGGTTGTGAAGGCTAGGACTATAACAGAGTTTAAAAGAGAACTGGATAAATTCATGGTGGTTAAGTTCATTAATGGCTATTAGCCAGGACCGGTAAGGAATGGTGTCCCTAGCCTCTGTCTGTCAGAGGGAAGATGGATGGCAGGAGAGAGATCACTTGATCATTGCCTGTTAGGTTCACTCCCTCTGGGGCACCTGGCATTGGCCACTGTCGGTAGACAGGATACTGGGCTAGATGGACCTTTGGTCTGAGCCGGTACGGCCTTTCTTATGTTCTTTATAGTAAGTGACAGAACAAGATCAGATATGAGGATATTCAAAGTCAAACCCAGCAACTGTCTCCATCAACACTGCTTTTGTTTTGGTGACTTTATTGGTAAGGACATATTATTAGAATGAAAGACCAATGAAGCATGTTTTCCAAGGAATGCTACTACACTGATCACATGGGCGCCAAAAGCTTTGGTGACATGAAAAGATTGCCAGTAATAGATATAAACTATGAATATCCAGCCAGACCACCTTACGGACCTAGCCAGAGATTGATCGGGTGGCACTGATGCTTCTGCAGATTCCAGGCAACTGAAGTTGGGCACCCAGAAAATCATAGAATATCAGGGTTGGAAGGGACCTCAGGAGGTCATCTAGTCCAACCCCCTGCTCAAAGCACGGCCAGTTCCCAACTAAATCATCCCAGACAGGGCTTTGTCAAGCCTGACCTTAAAAACCTCTAAGGAAGGAGATTCTACCACCTCCCTAGGTAACCCATTCCAGTGATTCACCACCCTCCTAGTGAAAAAGTTTTTCCTAATAGCCAACCTAGACCTTCCCCACTGCAACTTGAGACCATTACTCCTTGTTCTGTCATCTGCCACCACTGAGAACAGTCTAGATCCATCCTCTTTGGAACCCCCTTTCAGGTAGTTGAAAGCAGCTATCAAATCCCCTCTCATGCTTCTCTTCTGCAGACTAAACAATCCCAGTTCTCTCAGCTTCTCCTCATAAGTCATGTGCTCCAACCTCCTAATCATTTTTGTTGCCCTCCGCTGAACCCTTTCCAATTTTTCCACATCCTTCTTGTAGTGTGGGGCCCAAAACTGGACACAGTACTACAGATGAGGCCTCACACACAATTAGTGGCATCTATAAAAGTTGGGTTTAAGTAACTTGACAAGCATCACACAAACTCAGTGGCAGAGACAAGATAAAATTCATTTCTCCTCACTGATATTCAACTACATAAACCACAAAACTATTCTGACTTCTTCACTATGCACTTTCCAACTTCTGCAACAAATTAAAGGGGTCCTACAGCCAGTGTCTTATTACCTACACAACTCTGATTCATTTCCTAAACACTGTCCATCCTGTACACTTTGGAACCCTAACATTCTTTCAACTGTTTTTGGGCGTAATTTCCAAGGTTCTTAAAACAAACAAAACCCTTGAAAACAGAGAAATTCCATAATTTGGAACCATTTTGACTCCCATATAATTCCTAAAGTAATCTTAGAACCCTTAGATACACAGCACAGACCTCTGCCATTTGGGGCTAATGCAGTAACTGATAGCAGCAGTAGGTTATTGTCCTCTATGTGAGCCAGCCAGTAGGGAAGGAGGAGGCACATTTTTCCAGGGAGTTTCACAGATATTTGCTGACAGCAGAGGGATGTTGAGACTCAAGAATCTTTGGTTCTATTCCAAGTTTTAAGAGGATTGTATGCAGTGGTCACAGAGATTTTTACCCCAGGCCCCTTCAGCTCTCATAGCAAACCCTTCCCCCCTACACCCAAGTCAACGCCGCGTCTCAGTCCCAACCACCTACTAGGTCTCCCTCAGCTCTCTACCCCAGTCTCTGCATCCACATCTCCATGGCTCCATGTCCCAGTTCTCATTTCCCTCCCCTTCATCCCAGTTCCCCACTCCCATTTGGCCCCTTGTCCCAATCTCCTCTGTTATCACCACCCCAAGGCCTGGCTCCTCACCCCTCTGTACTCTAATCAGGCAACTTCCTCCTCCTTCTCCAGGCTGCCTTGCAGTGGGCCCAGCAGCAGAGGGAGCACTGAGAGCACAGGAGAGACAATCTTCCTATTCTCAGGTCCTGTGCCTAGCATCACAGCAGCCCCTGACTGCGAGATGCATCAATAGCTGGGAAAGTCCACTCAGCAACCTCAGGGAGGGAGCATGATCAGTGAAACTGTAATCATCTGAGAATTTAGCTGCCAAACTAACAGATATTTCAAAACTTTATAACTTGGCCCAAACTGTGGAGATATTCAAAGGATACTAAAAGACATCCCTGACACCAGGATGAGCACCTCTAGCTCTACCAGATATCAATAATGTAAGGAGGAAGGACTAGAAACCATAGGCAAATTATGTTTCCCTGCAGGAAGGCATTCTGTAAGTGGTTGCTGAGGAGACAGAAGGAGGGGATGACTTGGAGCACAGAATGCTCCACATCTACTTACTACACAGCCGAGATAATGACCTAGACAGGCAGGGTGACCAGATATCACTATTTTATATGTAGTCCTGATTTGGGGCTTTTTCTTATATAAAGGCATCTACAACTCCCCACTCCCATTCCAATTTTTCACACTCTCGGTCTGGTCACACTATAGACGGTGTATGGTGGTGGTCTGTTTTTGCTTTCCAGCAATGTAAGACCAGTTGATAAAGTTATAGGTATTACACTGGAAAGTGTGGGGCAATCTTAACTACAGACTTCACTACCTGTGCCACTTATAATAGGAGTTGGATGACCACATTATACAGTAACAAATATAGTAGATAGAGGAATATCGAAGGTAGCTAAGGGCTTCTTCAAGATGGGGATGGGCTTGGAGGAAAAAAATATGGCCTTTTAAAACATTTGTAAGTGACAATTATTTGTATTAAATATTTTAATTTTGTTTTTTTTTTTTTTTTTTAATTTTCCCTTCCAATAGTTTCCACTTAAAAAAAAAAAAAAGAAATCTGGTTAAGTTTTTTAAAAACAACCTCTCTTTTAGTGCATAAGCTAATATGACTGCTATATGTACTTCTCTTTGCATGTGACCATTATCAATAGTATAACAACTGTTGGTGACCTCTGATGGCTCTATAATTCAATTATAATATTGTTGCTTGGCCATATAATATACTACCAGGAATCAAGAGTAGATTTTCAAAATTATTTCTCAATATATAGTTTTTGAGAGGAGATTACATATTTAAATAATCTTTAAATAGCTCAAATTTAAGCCCTAAACTAATTAAGAATATATATATTATAAAACACACTGCAACCGTAGAGTCCAACTCTACTCCCACTGAAGTCAAAGAGAAGTTTGATCATTAATACCAAATGGGAGCAGAAACTGAACCACAGTATAATTACTTGGGTTAACAGACTGTACCTCTCAAATGGCCCTTACCCTCAAGAGATATCATTCAAGTTAGTCCCAAAGTCACTAACATTTTACACAAATGTGGTGTTCTCATCCTTTTATCACTGAAAATTGACACACAGGCCCACTGGTGGTTCACTACTCGGTGTCAGTTACTCAATGGGGGAGGGGGTAAGAGACAGGACGGAAACAATAACAGAAAATGTGAAAATGAAAGAAGTGCTAAATGACCTTTTTGTTTCAATTTTCACCAAAAAGTTTAGTAGCAACTGGACACCTAATTGAATGCCAATGAAAATGAGGTAGAATAAGAGGCTAAAAAAAAAAGAGAGAGAGAGAAAGAACAAGTTAATTACTTAGACAAGTTAGATGTCTTCAAGTAATCAGAACCTGATGAAATACATCCTAGAATACACAAGGAGCTGACTGAGGAGATATCTGAGCCATTAGCAATTATCTTTGAAAAGTCATGGAAGGCGAGTGAGATTCTAGAGGACTAGAAAAGGGCAAATATAGCACCAATCTATAAAAAAAGAGAATAAGGAAAGCTCAGGAAATTACAGACCAGTCTTCTTAACTTCAGCACCCAGAAAGGTAATGGAGCAAATAATTAAGCAGCCAATTTGCAGACACCTAGAAGATAAGATGATAAGTAACAGTCATCATGGATTTGTCAAGAACAAATCATGTCAAACCAACCTAATAACCCTCTTTGACAAGGTAACAAGCCTTGTGGATGGGGTGGCAAGCAGTAGATGTGGTATATCTTGACTTTAGTAAGGCTTTTGATACTGTCTCACATGACCTCATAAACAAACTACGGAAATACAACCTAGATGGAGCTACTATAAGGTGGTGCATAACTGGTTGGAAAACCATTCCCAGAGAATCATCATCAATGGTTCACAGTCAAGCTGGAAGTTAATATCAAATGGGGTCCTGCAGGGATCAGTTCTGGGTCCGGTTCTGTTCAATATCTTCACAGTACACTTATAAAGCTGGGAGGGGTTGCAAGTGCTTTGGAGGATAGGATTAAAATTCAAAATGATCTGAGGTAAATAGGATGAAATTCATCAAGGACAAATGCAAAGTACTCCACTTAGGAAAGAACAATCAGTTGCATACATACAAAATGGGAAATGACTGCCTACGAAGGAGTATTGCGGAAAAGGATCTTGGCGTCAGAGTGGATCAGAAGCTAAATATGAGTAGTGTAACAGTCGCAAAAAACCATCATTCTAGGACGTATTAGCAGGATTGTTGTAAGCAAGACAGGAGAAGTAATTATTCCACTCTACTCCATGCTGATTAGCCTCAACTGGAGCAGTGGCATCCAGAACTGTGTGCCACGTTTCAGGAAAGATGTGTACAAATTGGAGAAAGTCCAGAGAAGAGCAACAAAAAGGATTAAAGGTTTAGAAAACATGACCTATGAGGGAAGATTGAAAAAAATTGGTTTGTTTAGGCTGGAGAAGAGAAGCCTGAGAGGGGACATAACAGTTTTCAAGTACATAAAAGGTTGTTACAAGGAGAAGGGAGAAAATTGTTCTTCTTAAACTCTGAGGCTAGGACAAGAAACTATGGGCTTAAATGGGCAGCGAGGGCAGTTTAGGTTGAACATTAGGAAAAACTTCCTGTCAGAGTAGTAAAACACTGGAATAAATTGTCTAGGCAGGTTGTGGAATCTGCTTCATTAGAGATTTTTAAGAACAGGTTAGACAAACACCTGTCCTGGTCTAGATAATACTTAGTCTTGCCTTGAGTGCAGGGGACTGGACTAGACCACCTCTCAAGATCCCTTCCAGTCCTATGATTCTATGAAAAGAACTTCTTTTTTATGCATCACTGAAGGAGCACAAAGGACAGTGGTTTTTGCATCCATGAAAGCTGGATATTGGCCTCGGGAGCTGGTGATGCTGAGAGGTAGTTTTAGATGAGAAGCTTATCTTAGACAAAGCTTTCAGCCTGCTAATGCTATGTTTAGTCTCTTAGAAGCGTGTTTTACTTTTGTTTTATTTGTAACTATATCGGTTTCCAATATCATTGCTCAGTATCACTTAAATAACTATCTTTGTTAATAATAGTTCTTTGTTTTATCATACGTAGATTTCAGTGTTTAATATTAAACCAAGTATGAAGTCTCTGTTGAATGAAAGAACCTGGTTTATACACTGTCTTTGCAGATAAACTTGGTAATTTTTGAGAGAGTGTTCATTAACAAGCTCTGAATGCTGCAGGGGGATCAGAAACTGGAGTGCACTAAATGTTACCTGCAAGGCAAAGTAAAGGCTGACAGAGCTTGGGAGGAGATTGGTTGGGTGGCTAACTGACTGGGTATTAGAGAACTTGAACTGACATACAGTTTAACACAAGCAAGTCTCTCTTGTGCTAAGGCAGAGGGGTAACTAGATGACCTATAGTTCTGGGCACCCTGAGAAAGTATCACAATGATTTACATCGAAAATAAGCAAGCATGAAACTGAGATAGACTGAATCCCAAAGCACATTAATTTTACTGCATGAATAATTTGTGTCCTTCATATTGTGCCCTTGTCATACATTGCATGCCGCATTTAGACCTGAGCAGGTTGGGAGGCATGAAGCAGGGTGTGCGAATGATACTTTTGAGAAGCAGTGTAGTCCAGTGGTTAGGGCACTGGACTGGGATTCCAGTGACCTAGTATGACCGAATGCACCCCGTACTAACGCCCTACATACTATTGTAATAATTTTTGTACAAAATATGCCTTGTCAGCTATCATTTTAAGACTAATAGCTCACTGGTCAGTAGTATCATGGTGAAATGGGTGTAGCAACATCATATGTAAAGTTATGAACATAAGCTGAAATTATGCCTGAAATGTATTTATCAGACAAGTCTGGGGAGTGGATAAACCTATTCCTTAAAAGACAAAGGACAAGCTAACACCTCTAGCCAGGTGTCAAAGTTGATTGGCAACCACCACTCAAGTGGCCATTTTTTGGCAATGGGGGGAGGGGTGGGATGTGAAATCAGGAACTGACTGATCTGCATTTTAAGAAATGACAACATGGAATTTCTTTCACCACAAGACTCCATGTCTCCATCCTCACAGGAAGAAGGAACTTTATCCCTCAGGAATGTGCATTTTAAAGGGTGACTGGACTAGAAAGTGAATGGCAAAAACACCCCCATATTTTCTCTCTCACCCACCTGAGAAGACAAAGGAACCAGCCTTTTGACTTTGGGAGGGTTCCTGACAAGAATTTGGTTAGTGATGTTGCTGGGAACATGATAAGGATTTTATCTTGAACCAAGTTTTAATTACTAGAAAGCATTTTCTCTTTATTTCTCTTGTAACCATTTCTGAGTTTAATGCCTTATACTCAAAGTGTTCCTCTTTGTAGTTAAATAAACTAGTTTTATTCTTTAAATCAAAAATACAGAGATGTGTTTAAACTGAATTGTTTGATAACTCCATTTAAGGTAGTGTGTTTTCTCTTGACATAATATCCGAATGGTCCTGGAGAGGGCTGGACAGTGCAGAACACACATTTGGGAGGGGAGGGATTTGGACTGGGAATGTGTTGGGGACCCTGCAAGTGGTAACCAAGGTGGGTGAAAGCCAGAATGTGACTGAAGTGTTGCTGGCGGGACACACACATACACACACACTTTGTTTGTAAGGGGCCCAGGTTGGGACTTACAGCAGCAAAGCATTAGGAGGCACTCAAGGTTGCACAGGTGGTGATTAAAACCTCATTAGTCTGGAGTGCACCCCAGCATGAGACACCCAGGTCCTGTTCCTGGCTTTCCTGGATGCCCTTGAGCAAATTATTACACCTATTTCTTGGTTTCCGTCCCATCTTTTGTCTGTCTTGTGTATACCTGTCAGCTCTTCTCTCTTTCGGTGTGTGCATAGTGCCCATCACAATAGGGCCCCAATTTGAGATGATGCTGGTAGGTGCTACTGAAATATAAATAGCTTTCAAGAGCACTTCAGCCTGGCCTTTAAATTTTTTTAGTGCAGAGTTGAGTTTTTCCCTGATGTCCATATTAAATAAAACAACTTGAGGAAACAGAAAAAGCGTATAATCTAAATGACTGAAATGTAATGTATGTTGTGTTAAATTATTACTGATTTAAATTTATGGAGCAGGTAGAATTTCAGTAATTACTGTTCTAACCCATGTCTCCACAAGTATGAGTTACTGCAGGCTGAGTGTGCAGTAGTTTATGTAATACATCATGGCCAAGTTCATGTACAAACACCACCGTGATCCATGGGGACTGAACCTCAGGACTTTCAGCACCAAAACCAGAGGTCTTTATAACTTGAGATAAAGGAACTCCTTCAAGTGTATAGTCATTGGGAAAACAATGTTTATAGTTAGAAGGGAGCACCCAAGATCACAAATACAAGGGGGGAGGGGGGGAGAAATAGAGCCAGATTGCTGATGGGTACATTTTAAGCACTGTATTACTAAAATTGCTGCTCCCAGATTATATGCAACTCCCACCTTTTTCTGGTTATTTTAAGCCCTGGGCAAAAGCAACTAAAGGGAGACATACTCACAGTAGGCCAGTTTCTTATATTCAGGGCCAGCTCCAGGCACCAGCCCAGCAAGCAGGTGCTTGGGGAGGCCAACGGAGAAGGGCGGCATGTCCAGCTCTTCTGCAGCAATTCGGTGGCGGGTCCCTCACTCCCTCTGGGAGCGAAGGACCCGCCGCCAAAGACTGAAGCAGTGGCGGTAGAGCAGATCACGATCACAGCTTTCCCCCACACACACACACTTTTTTTTTTTTCTTTTTGCTGCTTGGGGCGGCAAAAATCCTGGAGCCAGCCCTGCTTATATTTACACCATTTCCCCCCACAGCACTGTAGAATGTTCCCTTGCGGTTAGTATCACAAATGGCAGACAGCAGATGACAAAGAAACAGGGGATCTGAACCGTGGAAAACTGGGGCCTCCATACAGATTGCTCTTGCTTCCTTCAGATCCTTGAGATCCACAGGGATGACTGCAGGAAGTTCTAGCCTTTTATTTATGTATTATAACGCCCTTATGTAGATGTTAAGAATAGGAATAATGATGCCCTATGTTTATTACAAAACATTTAAAGATTAATTTTCTACATTTAAACCCATTTCTTTCTCCCTTTCCATAATTTGTTAGTATCTCTTATCAAAGATAACCCCTGTGTACACCAGAAAGCAAAATAGCAAGAGTAAGTAAATGAAAATGAAAGCTACTTCTGCCACACTAACCTGATGAGACAAGAATGGAAATAATTAGGGCTTCAGTTAATTGCAGTTAACTCATGAGATTAACACAAAAAATTAATTATGCTTAATTGCTGTTTTAATCGCATTGTTAAGCAATAGGATATCAAGTTAAATTTATTAAATATTTTTGGATATTTTTCTATATTTTCAAATATATTGATTTCAATTACAACATAATACAAAGTGTACAGTGCTCACTTCATATTATTTTTGATCATTTTTAGAGTGCAAATATTAAATACTATTTTCCAATTCACCTCATACAAGTACTATAGTGCAATCTCTTATGAAAGTGCAACTTACAAATATCAATTGTGTTACATAACTGCCCTCAAAAACAAAACAATGTAAAACTTTAGAGCCTGCAAGTCCACTCAGTCCTACTTCTTGTTCAGCCAATCGACAAGACAAACAAGCTTATTTACATTTACGGGACATAATGCTGCCTGCTTATGTTACAATGTCACCAGAAAGTGAGAACAGATGTTCACATGGCACTGTTGTAGCCAGCGTTACAAGATATTTATGTGCCAAATGGTCTAAAGATTCATATGCCCCTTCATGCTTTGGCCACCATTCCAGAGGACATGCTTCCATGCTGATGATGCTCATTAAAAAAAAATGCATTAATTAAATTTTGGAGGAGAATTGTACGTCTCCTGTTTTACCTGCATTCTGCCATATATTTCGTATTATAGCAGTCTCGGATGATGACCCAGTACATGTTGTTCATTAAGAAAACTTCCACTGCAGATTTGACAAAATGCAAAGAAGGTACCAATGTGAGATTTCTAAAGATAGCTATGGTACTTGACCCAAGGTTTAAGAATCTGAAGTGCCTTCCAAAATCTGAGAGGGACTAGGCGTGGAGAATGCTTTTGGAAATCTTAAAAGAGCAACATTCCAAAGTGGAAACTACAGAACCCGAACCATCAAAAAAGAAAATCAACCTTCTGCTGGTGGCATCTGACTCAGAGGATGAAAATGAACATACGTCGGTCTGTACTGGTTTGGATCATTATTGAGCAGAACCCTTCATCAGCATGGACACATGTCCTCTGAAACGGTGATTGAAGCATGAAGGGACATATGAATCTTTAGACCATTTGGCATGTAAATATCTTGTAACACTGGCTACAACAGTGCCATGTAAACACCTGTTCTCACTTCCAAGTGACATTGTAAATGAAGCGGACAGTAAAATCTCCCGCAAAAGTAAACAAACTTGTTTGTCTGAGTGATTGGCTGAACAAGTAGTATGATTTAGTGGACCTAAAGGCTCTAATGTTTTACACTGTTTTGTTTTTGAATGCAGGGTTTTGGGTTTTTTTAAACCTAATTCTACGTTTGTAAATTCAACTTTCATGATAAAGAGATTGCACTACAGTACTTTAAATGGGGGAATTGAAAAATACTATTTGTTTTTTACAGTGCAAATATTTGTAATAAAAAATATATACTGAGCACTGTACACAGTGTATTCTGTGTTGTAATTAAATCAATATATTTGGAAATGTAGAAAACATCCAAAAATATGTAAATAAATGGTATTCTAGTATTAACAGCACAATTAATTTTTTTAATCTCTTGACAGCCCTAGAAATAATGCACACCGTCAGTGTGTGGGCTAGAATAGGAACAAAAAGTCTGTTTTAAACTCAGGACAAAAACAAGGGGTGAGAAGGGGAATTAGTGGTGACATTTTAGTCCTATTGACACAGATCAAAAACATTCTGGCTACATGCAGGTCTTTAACCATGAAGGATACTTCAGGAAGTCTTTTTTTTTTTTTTAAGTTAGCTGGCAATTATCCTCTATTTCTTCTTTGATCATTGCTGGACTGAAAGCTTTATGGTCAAACTCGCACTGTTATCTTTACCATCTATTCTCACTGTGAATTTGAAGTAACAGTCAAGGAGGTTGTAACAGGAAAAAAACAAAACAAAAACAAAAAAAACACCACTATTCTTTGGCACCAGCAAGCCAGGTTGCCCAGGGCTGTCAGAGGTAAAACAAAAGGCATCTGGGTTTAAGTGATGAAAACAGACAGTACCTATGACTTAATTAAGGCAGCTGGGGGAGGAAGAAGAAGAAGAAAAAAAGATACAGGGACTGATTTTGCCTCCCTTACTCATGTTGCTCATTACCTTATTATGCAATTGTTCCACTGATATCTGAGGAATGCTCAGTGAGAGTAAGGGTGGCAGAATCAGACTCATGGTTCATTAGTAGCAATATAATGCAATATAAACCAATCAAGGGGAGATTAAACTCATGTTTCCATTGTGCGTTTCTGCCATGTTATTTTAATAGCATGCATAAGCATGAAGCTAACAAAGCCTGATTGATTAAAGAGATACCATTTTTTCCTGATTGGGCAACTTCAACATTGTACACCACTTGTATAGCCAAAGAGACAAGTGAGCTTCCAATTTGTGTGTCTGTCAGGATATTCTGATAGTCATGTAAGAAATGACTAGGGCAATTTTCCAATTACAAGGTCTACACCAGGAGTAGGCAACCTATGGCACGTGTGCCGAAGGCGGCATGCGAGCTGATTTTCATTGGCACTCACACTGCCCGGGTCCTGGCCACCAGTCCGGGGGGGCTCTGCATTTTAATTTAATTTTAAATGAAGTTTCTTAAACATTTTAAAAAACCTTATTTACTTTACATATAATAGTTTAGTTATATATTAAAGACTTATAGAAAGAGACCTTGTAAAAACGTTAAAATGTATTACTGGCACGCAAAACCTTAAATTAGAGTGAATAAATGAAGACTCGGCACACTACTTCTGAAAGGTTGCCAACCCCTGGTCTACACCATGATTATACACACATTTCATGTCATATACACAGTCCAAACACAGTACAGCTCACATTCAGGATAAATATGTATTTTTTTTAAAGATATGGGGATCCTGTCCTTTATTGTAAGATGTGTTTCAACTTAGGACGCAGCAATAACATGAAGAGAAGTTCTTTTCAATATATTCTAAAGATTGCTGCTGTGAGACCTCTTTAGCATAGGTCCCTGTCTAGCAGAAAGCATCTCCCCCACAAGGGCTGGTTGACAGAATCTCCCTTCTTTTGTCAGGTTTCACATCTGTGAAGGTTACTTCCTGTTCCAGAAGGCAGGGAGTTCTCTGCCTTACAAGCTTCTCTGGATTGTGTGTGTGTTTGTGTTGGTTTTTTTGGGGGGGGATCTTGCACAAGATCTCTCTTGATTAGATTGATCTCCTGTATACCCAGTTTCCTTGGACTTTGGGTATGTTGGACTGAATAGGGCACTTACAGTTGTGTAGCAAACTTGACAAATTCTTTGAGACCCAAATCCACACAATTACTGCATTCTCTTCATTTAAGCCAATGGCCAAATTGTTGCCTTATATTAAGAAGTTTAATAAGTTAAGTACATATCAAACGTAAAAAATAAAATATTACAATTAGATACACAAGTCCTGATCAGGCTTATTTGTGCCATTAGCACCAAACAGCTCTAAACCGAATCGATCCTACCCTAAAGGATTTCCCTTTGTAACGGGATACTCCGGTGGTTTAAGCTTTTCTATACCATGACCTCTTTTTTCCCCCCTATACTGACACTTGTGTGGTTCTCCTATCCAGCTAGGCCCCCCTTCCTATTTATCACCATATGAAGGGCAAAGTAGGCATGATCTGGAGAAGCAATAATTAAACCAATCCCTGCAGCTGGAATAGAGGAAAAACTCTATGGGAGGGGGGGGAAGACAAGAGAAGAGGTGTAGCTTACATTTCCCTCTACCCTCGTCACGGCATACAGCCATCTTGTAGACACCAGATGTATCTGACAGAAAGTGAAATAAGAGGCCCAAGAGAGACATGGAGATAGACAGGTTAGTGGCTCCTTGAAGAAGGCTAAATCCAATTTTGTCTGATACGTTCTTGTAAATAGTTCATTAAAAACAATTTATAAAAGCCTGCAACTCCATGAATACTACTGCACAAACAATCCCTGGCTGCTTTCATGTTCCCTTCAGGTGGTACATACATGAGCCATGGGACTGGACCAGGTACAGAACAGCTCCAACATTAGGGTAGTGCCAGGGTAGAGACTGTTCCACCCTCCTTAGCTGTACCAAGTAGTCATTGGCTGCAGCTTAGGTTCTGGCACAAGTATGCTATTTATAGAGATTTACTGTATGTATAACAAAAGTTACATAACTACTTGTTCCTAATATAGACAAAGATTTCTGAAAGGCTAATTAAGACCTTTTTCTAGTGTTACTGTGTATTAATACTTGTATTTTGCTTTTCATCTTCAAAACCCTTTATAAACATTAATTTATCCACACATCACCACTATGAGTTGAGTATCAGAACATTTAGAAGGAAATGGATAGTTTTACTCTTGCAAGTTGTCTGTTTTTTTTAACAAAATTACTACAAATGAGCTCCAAATGGAGTTATTCCATTCAAAGAAAAAAAAGGAAGAGAAAATTTTATTCATAATGACTAAAAACACCAACTTACATATGGAAAGTAAATCTGTCATTCTGTATTCCCATTCTTGGCTATGGATGGGAAATACTTTGTAGGTCCAGTTAGGTGTTACTTATCATACTTCCCAAAAATAAATACATCAGCTACTCCAACAGCTATTTAAAATAGCATCTAGTCAAACTATTTCTGTCTCAAATACAGCAATTAAAGGAATACTAGTTAATGAATCACTAGTTTGTTTTTCTTAGATAAATCTCCCTTACATGGCTGGATAAACTATTTACATTCTGTGATATGTTTGGAGACTATTGAAGGAAATAGAACTGCAGTTATCAGATTAGGATTTGGCACCAAAGTAAATTTTTACAATCTGTTATATCATATGATATTAAGACTTAAAGCTGTTCACATTCCTTTAGTTACACATTCTTTCTGAGCTGTGCACACATTCTTCCATCCATAGCAAAAACTGATGCATTTTTGATTTACGGCCAGTTCTGTATGGCTGTGAAGAGCTCTGGCATTTTATTTAGCCAGAAATATTTAGATTATTTCAAAGTAGCAAAAAGCACTTTGAATATTCTTCCCAAACCAAAATAGCCCTTTCCATTTGGCAGATAGATCTAAAAGCATTGAGACTCAGATAATGTATCTACGTAGTGTAGTCTTGAGGAATCAACACTGGATTGAGAGTCAGGAAGTTCTGCTTTACGAGGCCCTAGTCATGCAACACACAACACAGGTGTAACTTTAAGCATGAGAGTAGCTACATCTCATTAAAAACTGCCATATTGAATTACTTATGCACTTAACTGCTTCGGTGGATTGGATCCTTCTGATTTGCTTTGTGGCCTGGGGCAAATCAATTTAATTTAGCCTGTTTCTCCACCTGTAAAATGAACATAATACTTATCTGCCTATCTGACAGGGGTGTTGTGAGGATTCATTTGTTAATGTTTATACAGTGTTTCGGATACTGGCAAATTACTATGCAAGTGCTATTTTCATAAGTTTGAGACAAACTCATTCACAATGCCATGACATGTGGCACATTGTGATGCCCTGTGTTGAGGTTGTATTAAAACATTGTGATGTGGTATAAAAGTGTTACAACAACACCGCACAAACCCAAGATTGATTTCATGACTTGTAAATGATGGTTCCAGGAAATTCAAGATGGCTGACAACTCTCATCCTACCCCAAATAATATTTTCCAAATTAAATCTTTTTAGAGAAGATTGTAACTGTTTGAGATTGTAGCACCAATGACCAATGTTGTGCTAGAAAAATGCCATGGGACTACGGGAGCTAGGGACATATGTAGCAAATAAGGCGTAACTCAATGATAGCAGAATGCCATCTTGATAGATGAAAGTCCCTATATAAGGGTCTTTGTTTTTCTTTCAGGCTCCTCAATACAGAAGTCAACTGTGGGCAAAATGTCACCAAAAAGACTCACTTTCAAAGCTTCAGATGGTAAAATACAGTTCATCATTCCTACTCTAGACACTGGGAATATGCATCTCTGTTGATGGTTCTGTCTGTTTATCCTTTGAATCTCTTCTTCAGTACCAACAAGCATACAACTCTACATCTTATGTTGGATGACTTTTATTATGAGACTTAAGTTCTTTCAGCTTTGACATCAATATAGATTTGGGAAGGTTTTTTTCCCCATCCCAAAATTGGGACGTTTGTCCAAAATGATTTTTTTTAAATGCACAAAAATTGCTACATTAAACTCAGAATGTGGTTGAAAGCTTAGGTTGGCACCATGACAAAGAATGTTTTATAACCTGTTCTGCCCAGAAACACACAAATGAAGTCTTTAGATCCCTTTTGGTCTCCAAGATATGAATCCAGCAGGAAGTCACATGTTAAAGCACGTGAAACTACCAGTATTCCTCATTCACCCTCTAATAGTGGGGAAAGCAGGCATAGTTCTATCACAAATCTTGACAAACATGTTTAATGGAAGAGGGGGGGAAATATATACATATTAAGCTATGTTATTGTTATAATTATCTACTGTTTCTGGAATAAATAGATACAGGTACATGTAGACTTGGTGTAATATTAATTTGTTATTACAAGAATAGTCATACCAAAAAGAAAAATCTATTATTGCAGTCAAAACTCCTAAAAATATTTAACAGATATGTCTAATAGTTTCCTATTCTATCTGTAAAAGTACATAGGTCAGTAAATATGTATAATATTACACAATGAGTGCATTTGTTTACACACTATACTTGCATAACAAAACAAAAAAAATGCCACCTAGAGTGAAAAAGAATATATAGTGTGGAGGAGAGAGAGAAGAAGAGTGAGAAATCATACCAGATGTAAGCCAAATGTTTATGGAACTGTTGCCCAGTGCATACATATATTCAGGATCTGGCTAGTTAAGAAACTGTAGTTTGCCAATGGGTATGCAATATAATCATATGAAAACATAGCCACATGTTGGCATCTACGCTTCAGATAACTTACCAGACTTTACTTATATTCAGATGGATCTTGTAAAGGCATTTTTCCCCCCAAACCCTAATGTTTCCATCAGGGAACTGATCAATAGTTCCATATTGGGATCTATTAATCCAGATTTTTATAGAAGAGGATGAATATTTTGGCCATAAAGTTGCTATTAGAAAATTCCTGCATTCACAGTAGGACATTTTGTATAGCTATGACAAGAGTCAAAGCAAAACATGCAGGGTACAAGAGTTATATCCAAACCAATCCTTTTTAAAGGTGCTCTCTTACACTTGCACACATGGAGTGTGTTTGATATAATTCTCTGTGCCTAAAAAAAAAAAAAATTTACAGCAATACGGATAGTAAATCTGTATCAGAGGAAGATACTGTGTGTTCACATAAGGATGATTTTATTTTTGTTTCACTTCTAGGCTGAAACCCTGAAAGCATTTTCATAAACCACAGAGTGAGATTGGGGGGGGGGGGGGGGAAGGCACCCTTAACTCTATTCTGTGGCTATTGTTATTCGTACATTGTAAACACACTGCTGGAAGATCTTTCTAAATTGCAACAGATAAAGACACTTTTTACTTTGCTTTACATAATAATGTATTTGACAAAGGTGAGATCTGACTAACCAGTCTCTCTCAAAAAGAGATCCAATATCTGTCAAAGCACCAACAAAGAGGCCTGAGCATTGTCTAATATTTTTCTTACAACCAAACTTAGTAGTAACCTTCCAATATAAGGGCCCAGTCCTGCTCCCATTGAAGGCTGTGTGTCACCTTTACACTCCTGAGATGCCTGAGGCTGTTTGGGATCATTTAGGCTTCCAGCACAAGTTAGAGCAGCCTCATGGCCTGACACATGTAAATCATGACTAGCGTGTGCACAAAAGGGATCATAGGTTTGAAGATCTGGACCATAATGAACCTAATTCATGCCACAGAAGTGTATCTTTAGCAACCCCATTATGTGACATCCTCAGTAGTGCTACAGAGCTTTATAGAGCTAGGTATGGGAATAGGATGGTGAAGCACAATAACCATAGCTCACTAAAATCATGGTCCTTAGCTCTGATTTTTCCAGTTCAAAAATCAGATCAGGACCATGACAGGCTATGGCCCTTTTCCAAGATAAAAATTCATCCCTGATTCCAATGGTATTACACCAAGTCATTTGGTCCATAATCCTTTATTATTTATTGGCTACTTTTACAGACCCCTCACACAAACTTCTAATGCCTTTCTAGCTACATCATGGTCAGATCAGATATTACTTATTTCTGCCTGAAAGGCTTCTTATTTTTCAACACCTTAATCCTCTAACAAAAATACTGCACATATGTTCGGTGCTTACAGCTCCCTCAGACTGATGAAAATACCCAGCACCTTCCAACATAATCAGAAATGCCTGTTTAAAAGTACTCTGTTGCACAATCTATACAAACAGATATTTTCTAGAAACAAGGTTATTATCCTTAAGAGCCATACTTATTGTGGCAGACTTAAGTTAATACACAGGGCATGCTGCTACTTGCCTCTCCTCATTCATACCAGCTCTGCCCATGCTGTATGTTAGAAACTGTGGCAGAAATCAGTATAGTCGGACACCTGCACTCAGGTTCTCCCACATTTTGGCAGGCAGCAATTTTTTCTATTCAGAAATAAAAGCTCACTTCCACATCTTCCTTCTTAGTCTAAGGACCTGATGCAGATAGGAGTTGAGCTCCTGTGACCATTTTTAAACTTCAGTAGGAGTACCAAGTGTTCAACACCTCTTCGGATGACATTGTGGTGGAGCACCGGTACTGCTTATACTAGGAAGGTTCTCTTTGAAGAGTGATATGCCCTCTGTTTAAACACAGTGGAAAAACACGTTCTTATTCTTTGAGAAGTGGTTTTCAACCTGTGGTCCACAGACTATGTCTAAGATTTCCAAAGGGGTCTGCACCTCCATTTGAAATTGTTCAGGGGTTTGCAAATTAAAAGAAAAAGGTTGCAAACCACTGTCAATGTCTGCATTGCAATCAGAGATGTGACTACAGCACATGTAGACATACGCTAGCTAGCTTTCATCTAGCTAGCTCGAACAATAGCTGTGAAGCTATGGCAGCATATGCTATCCACACAGGCCTTGGATACATATTAAGCAGCCAGCCCCTTCTGCCACCCATGCAGCTATGGCTTCAGTGCTATTGTTATTTGAGCTAGCTAGATGCAAGCCAGCTCAGGTATGTCTATATGTGCTCCAGTAAAGCCTCTGATTGCAATGCAGACATATTTTGAGTGGATGAACTAATAGTTTTTAGGGCCACCTGTCTCCAAAAAGATTTGCATTTCACAAGATCTGGTAGTTAGGTTTTTTTAACTGACTTAAACAGGTTGATCCCTCATTGACTGAGGATATTCCTTCTCCTTGTTTACCATTATGTGGGACTCTTTGGCACTTTAAAAAAATTGTTCCTTTCTACTGCATTTGGTTGAAACTTGAACATCTGGCTATTCTTCAATATTATATTTAGTACCTTGTGAATTTACCTGTATCTGTTTTCATGTACTAAGATAATATGTTCTTTTGGGCTCTAATTTATATACCAATAAGATTTTTGAAAACCATCTGACTAAGCAATATACAGTTCTGACATTATAACCAACAAATTCACAGAAGTGAATTACGAGTTACATTTGACATGCTGACAATTATTTTGAGTTTAAACCATGAAATGCAGCCACATATCTGACTCTGATAGTGATAGATTGAGATGTTTGGTAAAAATGTTGACAGTTATAATTTTATCATCCAAGTTTAATTCCTCTGTTAAATTAAGTTGTTCCTGTTGCAGTTTGTACTTGGAGACACATTTTGTACAGAACAGAACAAGACAGCAAAACTGAGCAAGACAGTAAATACATCTCAGGGTTCTGCTTATATCATAAACCACTCATGCATTGCTTCAATTAACCCTTGATGTACTTATAACCCTGTACTTTACAGTTATCGCTCATTTATTCTATATACAAGTGACCTACCCAATGTAAGTAGGAAAGTCAAAACGTGCTCATTATATGTAAACATCAGCCAGCTGTTTGTTAAGACCACACCTTAACAAGGTCTGCAAGTGTCTCTGAGAAAAGCATTTATCATTTATTAAATACCTCAAACTATAGCGGCAGGCTACTGGACTCTGTCCATACAAACCAAACTTAAAATTACTGTAAAACAAAGCTCCCTAGATAAGGTAAAGCCCTCAGGTTTTGTACTTTGAGGATTCTTTTAGACAAATAGTTTCACTTCTCTTCGTGAGCATTAGACTACTACTAATTTGGGGTCCGAGCCTGCTCCTGCGGAAACCAGTGACAAAAATCTTTAGGCTGGATCCTTGGCTCTTTCTGGTTCCTTTGCATCACTCTAGAGATCCATGGCCAGCATAGTAGACTCTTGACAGCTACTAGCTTGTACCTGCCAGTAGAACAGCCAGAGTAAAGGTCTCTTCGCATCAACAAGAATCAGGCCTTTAGTGTTGTCATTAATTTCCGTTAACAATTTGACACACACGACCTGATGCAAGGGACAGTTTTGGGTGACCAAGTAAATGAACACTGTCATGGTTCCCTCCCGACTCTGAACTTTGGGGTACATATGTGGGGACCTGCATGAAAGACTCCGTAAGTTTATATTCCACCATCTTAGGTTAAAAACTTCAAGGCAAAAATTCCTTGTCCTTAGACGGTATCTCTGCCACCACCAAGTGAGTTAGACAAAGGTTCAGGAAAAAGAACACTTGGAGTTCCTGTTTCCCCAAAATATCCCCCCCAAGCTCCCTTCACCCCCTTTCCTGGGGAGGCTTGAGAATAATATACCGACCAAATAGGTAAACAAGGTGAGCACAGACCAGAACCTTGGGTTTTTTGGACACTAAAAACCCAATCAGATTCTTAAAAACAGAACTTTATTATAAAGTAAAAGAAGCACCTCTGTAAAATCAATGACTTCAAGTGACAGAGAATCCACCATTTACACTAGTTTAAACCTGCAAGTGACCCGTGCCCCATGCTGCAGAGTAAGGCAAAAAACTCCCAGGGTCTCTGCCAAATCTGACCTGGGGGGAAATTCCTTCCTGACCTCAAATATGGGAATGTTAAAACAATGCTTAGGCTGGCTTTTTTTTAAGTGAACAATTCCTTTTCACTGCAGCCAGCCCTCCTATTTCAAAAGGCAGACAGTTGCTTTAATAATTGGATCTAAATCAAGGGTGGGCAAACTACGGCCCGGGGGCCAAATCCAGCCCTCAAGCTTCCGCTGGGGAGCAGGGTCCAGGGCTTGCCCTGCTCCACACGTGCAGTGGCTCCGCATGGATCCCAGAAACAGCAGCATGTTCCCCCTCTGGGTCCTATGCCTAGGGCAGCCAGGGGGTTCTGCATGCTGCTACCGCCCCAAGCGCCACTCCCCACAGTTCCCATTGGCCAGGAACTGTGACCAATGGGAGCTGGAGGAGTGGCGTCTGCAGGCCTGGCTGCGCCTCTGCATAGGAGGCGGGGGGGGGGGGATATGCTGCTGCTTCTGGAAGATGCTTCAGGTTAGAGCCACCCAGAGCCTGCATCCCTGACCTCCTCCCGTGCCCCGACCCCCTGCCCCAGCTCTGATCCCCCTCCTGCCCTCTGAACCCCTCAGTCCCAGCCCAGAGCACCCTCCTGCACTCCAAAACTCTGATCCCCAGCCCCACCCCAGAGCTCACACCCTCAGATGGATCCCCCCACACACCCCAACCCTCTGCTCCAGCATGGAGCTCCCTCCTGCACCCTGAACTCCCCATTTCTGGCCCCACCCCAGAGCCTGCACCTCCCACCGGAGCCCTCACCTCCCTCCCACACTCCAACCTCCAGTTTTGTGAGCATTCATGGACCACCATAAAATTTCCATACCCAGATGTGGCCCTTGGGCCAAAAAGTTTGCCTACCCTGCTCTAAATTCTCCTTGGGAAGAGAGAGTCAGTCATTTGCTATAATGGTTTCTCTTTTTGTAACTGCAATGGAGTTTGGGCTATGAGGAATGAAGTGGCATTTAGTAGCTAAAGCATGGAACTAAGAGGTGGGGTTCCTGGGTTACAATTCTGGTTCTATCACTAACAAAATGTGTGACCTGGAGCACGTCATTATTCTTGCTCTGCCTATTTCCTTAGTTGTAAGAGATAAAATATTGTTGCCCCTTTTTGATCCAAGTGGCTAGTCAAAGTCTGGGGAACTGAGGACATTCCAGTTGGGAATAGAAATTGGCGATAGTCTGGTATTTATACATTTTATGTCCAGGCTTATCCTTACAATTATGCTAATTGAAGGGTACATTCACATCAGTGTCAAGAACGTTTTAAACACAACCCTTAACAAGGTTTCACCCAGCTCATAACAGACTACCTACCTCACAGGGAGAGAAGGGGGGTGTTTACTGAGGAGTTAACTAGTGTAGGTAAAACATTGAGGCCCTTGAATGTAAGATATTAGAATAAGAGTTTTTTTCTGAGTAGATTGTAATATTACAATAAAGTTAAGAAAACCTTGGTTCCAGTAATTTTTCTAAGAAAATTTTTGTTGCTTAATCCTCGTTAACCATTTATCAGGCATCACTGTGTGGAGGAAGGTATTCACCAAGTTTATGGGAGAGTGAACATCTTTTAGGATTGGGTACAAATAATCCCTCCAGTTGTGTCAAGAGTTTACTTCAACAGGAGACCAAGAGTGGAAATAGCCAACCAAGGAACTACATAAAAGTCACCAGTACACACACACCCACACACACACACCCACACACACACCCCCCCCATTCAGTTTAGTGTTCCATCCAAACTGAATTAACCAGCACCATCTGATGACTCATCTACCACATGCTGCCTCCTCAATTTGTACTTTACCTCATGAACAGACAGACTAAATCTTCATGAAGAAAAGTTTGCAAAACAGCCTTGGAACCTCAAAACCAGAAATACAAGTGGATGAATTTCTATCAAACTAGGACTCCTACAGCTCCCTGGATGTACACATAGGGGCAACACAGTATAACACTAAGCCCTGTCTATACAGACAGGGATATAAACCTTTCGAGGACCATTTAATTTAAAACATTATGGTTCAAACTGTTAAATTCATCCATTTTTGCAATCACAATTGATAATCCAAATTCAGTTGTGCTTTACAATGCACAGAAGAGGGCTGAAAAAAGATTAAATGTTTAGTTTAGAGAAATGATAAAGATTTATAAAATGACAGATAAGGTAGGTAGATCAGGTACTTCTATTTACCTTTTCTCTGAATACAAGAATAAAATTCAGTAAAATTGAAATATAGCTATGACAGATTATTATATTAGTCTGTATCGATCTACAAACTCCATTCTGTTTTGTGAATGCCATTTTCATTGTAAACTGTACCCTTCACATTTGCACTGTAGCCTCCATCTTTGACAGGAGACACCCAGGAGGTGTTAAAAGAAATCCTTATACCTAGCAGACACGCTAGCAATGGGAAAGCCATCAGCCTTGATGATATTTCATTCAAATGGGTCCACCCTAAAACATGCCGGACTGTGGAGCTGGAGCTAAGCAACTGATTGCCTGACAAGTGGTTGAACTGCTTGCACTTAATAGAGAGAGCCAGAACTCTAAGAGCTGGATCTTCTCAAGCCAAGGGCTCTCTCATCATTCACTGGATGATAACAGGAAGACTGAGCAGGAGGAGAAAGGTGCAGGAGGATCCTGGAATCCTGAAATACTAACCAAATTCCAAAAGACTTTGGAGTGGTGAGGACATTGGAGGGAGTGTTACTTTTCCATAGATCTATAACTCTTGTGCTTTGTCTAGGAGTAAAGTGTATCTGGTTTACAAGTTCCCTTGCAAAGTGAGAGGAACCTTGTGACAGGGAGGAAACAGAGAAACTATGAACCGGAACCATACAAGTGGAGGTCTAAGGTTGTGTGCTAGACCTACGGACGAGATTTCAGGGGCATCAGCACTGTCTTGGGACCTAGGCCAGCTGAACTGTGTGATACCACATCCCATGAAGGGTATCAAACAGGGGGCCTGTATCTTGGGAGTTTGCCTGAGAGGCTGTATTTAGAGATAGTGTCTGGCCAGTGCTCAGACCCTATAAGCCTAGAAACATAGGACCCAAAGGCTGGGTCCAATACTGCAGCCTGGTACCCATCGACAAGGGGAAGCTCAGTCAAGGCTATAAAACAGTAGCACATTTATAACTGTTAAAAGGATATTTTTGTGCAGTGTCCAATTAAGCTTTGGAACTCAGTGCTACAAGATATAATTGAAGCCAACAGGGCTTTGGAGCAGAGCCCGGAGCAGCTCCGCAGCAGTGGAGCTGCAGGTTTTTGCCTGGAGCTGGACTGGAGCCGGAGCACAGCTCCAAAGCCCTGGAAGCCAAGATGTTAGCAGGATTCAAGAAGGTTTAGACATTTATATGGAGTTTACATTCTGAATAGCTGGGGGCCTGGCTCATTTTCTGTAACGAAGTTTCAACCTACAGATTTATATCTTGCATATATTTAAATACAGTAACACTTCTATTTACTTAGGTTTGTGTTTTCTTGTGCACCTGTCTACTGGTTTATATGTAAATATCTATAGACTTCAAACATTTATATTGGGATGTTCTTTGATTTGTACATAACTTGCTTAGAAATTATGGCAATTATGGTCTCAATTTCTGAACGAAATGGATAACAGTCCCACTCTAATTGCATGTTCTGTACTATGGTCCTGTCAGCACTGCTTAAAGAGGTACCGATTCAATGCAGTGGAGAGAGCCAGCCAGCCTAGAGGAAGCAGTTGGTGGCCTTTTACAAGTCACTCAAAGATTGATTTTTGGTGTTGAAGGATCAGGTACAGTCTGTATCTAAGATACTTGTGGGGTCAGGGGGTACCCAACTGGAACTCTGCATACTAGTATTGTGACCTTATTGTGCTACCACTGGAGCTTTATGTTATACTTTATTGACTATTACTACAATAGCAAAAACTAAATATCTGGTATACTTCCTGTGCAACAGGGAGCACATGTACCATAGTTTATTATATATTTGACTGCATTGCTTCTTGCTAACACCTAGATCTCACGAGTCCATGGTGCCTCATGTCTCACTGTCTTCTGTAGCACAAAGAATAAAGCAGTAGGAGAAAAAAAGTACTAAACAGATTTTGCAAAACACATAAACAAAAGATTGGACCACATTGTTACAGATTTGGAGGTACTGATACTAATAAGTTGTGTTTGCTTTGTTCAACCATCAGACCCTAAAACAGGTCAGTGTGACTAATTAAGAAATCCTAAGATTGACATGTAGAGACAATAGAAAAGAACAATGGGCCATATCTTCCAGTTATGCTTAGCATAATAGTAATGCCATCACACTCTTATATGCCACTTTTGATGAGTAGATCTCAACATACTGGACAAAGCAGGTCAAAATTGTTGTCCCCATGTTACAGATGGGGAAACTGAGGCACACAAGGGGAAGTAACCAGCCCAAGCTCACTGAGCAGGCTAGTGACAGACAGGAAGAGAACCCAAATCTCCTGAGTCCCACTAAGCCACAGTGGGTCACATGTGTGTGAACAGTTTACTTTTTATATTAAAAAAAGTAAAGACCAGAGGAGGGAGAATAGGACAAAGGTAGTTTTACAATCTGGAGGCCTGCGGAGGGCTGATAAAGTCCCTGACATAAATTAGAGCAACTCTTGGGATACTTCGGCTATGCTTCCCCTACTCCAGTCCCTCTCCCTACATTGGGGGAGCAGGGTAGGAGATACTTCATTGGCTCTAGGCCACACAAGTATTCACCGTTGCAGGGGGAAACTTCAGAGAACTGCTTCCATCAGCTTTGCGATGCTGGAGCAGTGCAAAATAGTTGGAGAGGGTCTGATGTTTTTCTGCTTTGTTTTTGTTTATTTCAGAATGTTCCTATATTACCTATGGCAATATTTGTTTGTTTTGTTCCTTTGCAACTTTTTACAAGTAAGATTCACTTTTTTTTTTTTAAGTGTGAAAATGAACATTCCAGTCTGCACAATACTCAGCCTACCAAATAAGGTTATGATTACTGTAATTACATGTAAAGCTACGACTACACTTGTAAAAAATCTCCACAAAAAGAACAGTGGAGCTGGGGATTCTATTTTAGCCACTAAAACTTTGTCTCGCCATTTTTATAGTAACCACTGTAGCAGGAGAGAAATACAATATTCTAAATAAAGATGTTATTGTTAAAAAAAACATATCACGGAGAGAAACATTGCAAGAGGTTGCAACCCCAATGACATCAGTGGTGGCAGTTGCAGACTGAAAATAAACAAAGACCGGTAATTTATAAAAACTACTATACTACAGCTACTCTAATTTTATCAGGTACTGTCTCATGTATTTACAATGCATCCAGCCCCATAAGATTTTAATTTAAAAAACAAAACAAAACTACATTAAAAGTTATTTAGGTTGCAAATTCAAGAATTCAAAAGTTAGGTAATGCCTGATTTATGGTTGCCTGGGCAAATTCAACTCTTCTCTCTTGCCCATCCAACCACCAATTGAATGAGGCAGGGGCCTGTGGAAAAAAATAGTATGTGATTAAAGACTATCATAATGCATATGCACACAGGATCAAATTAAGGATGTTTTTACTTCTGCAGAAAGAAAAAGAAAGTAATGATGGTTAAGATTTTTAACAGTCGGTATTTGTTAAGAGTAGAGATGGAAAACTTAAGCTCCTAGGGTCTTGTCTGCACTAGCAAAAAACACTAGTTTGTCTGTGGCTTCAACTCCAGTGTTTTTTGGACTGATGAAAGTTCTAGTGTAGACTGGACTTGGGGCATTAAAGGTTTATACTACTACCACCATCAGCAGGGCCGGCTCCAGGCACCAAGCACCCAAGCTGGTGCTTGGGGCAGCACCTGGAGGGGGGCGGCGCGGCGCTCTGGCTGCCGGGGGGAGAGCCGAGCCGAGCCCCAGCCGGGGCTCGCCGCCCTGCCCCCGGCGCTCTGGCCGCCGCGGGGGGAAGAGCCGAGCACCCGCCGGGGCTCGCGGCCCTGCCCCCGGCGCTCTGGCCGCCGGGGGGGAGACCGGAGCCGCCGCTGGGGCTCGCCGCCCTCCCCCAGGGGCTCCGGCCGCCCCCCCCGGCAAAAAAGCTAGAGCCGGCCCTGACCATCAGTGGGGGAACAGTGCATGCCCAATTTTTGCTAGTGTAGATGCACCTAACCAATCAGACAGTTCCATCCTAGAGAGTTCTAATATTCAACTTATGTTTAATATTCTTGAAATGTTGCATACATGTAGACCTTGATATGACCTAGGGAACACTGTTTTATTATGATTATGTTTATATTGTATAAATGCTTTAAAAATACTAGCAGAATTAAACAGAAAAACATGAAAACTCCTTGATAATCAGAAGTCTAAGAGCTCATTGATATGCATTTTATTATTAAAAACACAAACATGATGAGGGCGAAGAGAAGAAATATCATAAAAGGCTGCATTGACATTGAACCCCATAATGCTGTATGGAAATATGCTTATGAATGTATACATGACATAACTGGAATATTTTATGCTACATATGCCATGTAACATCTCTGCAAAGGTTATAATCTACTGAATATATTCATGCTATTTGTATGCATGTATCATTTTTGTATTCGAAGTTATAAATATTGGCTGTGTACTTGTTTGATTTTTAGTAGCCTTAGTAAGGCATTTGGTCAGCTTCTTAAGAATGGACACTTAACTTGCAAATTCCTATCAAGAAACACTTGACAGACAATGGAACCTTGGAAGACTCCAATTCACATAAGGAGTCTACCTGGGAATGTTCAAGGTAGCATGTGAGCAATGGCTGCCACCTGTAAAAGTTCTGAGTCATGCATGGACCATGTGACTTGCCCATGTGACTCCAAAACTCCATCTTGTAGCTGGGATTCTACACAGGAGGAGGGAGGGGTCTCCACCCACAAGAGAAAGTCTATATAGATTCCTGGGAGACCCCTCCATTTGGTCTTCAGCTGGCTCAAGAGATAGGTATCCTTTGGGGTTGGAGAGGCTGAAAGAAACTGGAACAAAGGACAGTAACCACGGGGGTGAGAGTGATTGCTGGACCCCAGACTAGAAGGAGGCTAGTCTGTAAAAGAAGCTTACTGGAACATCTGAGGGCGAGATTTCATCTGAAATCACTTTCTTACTGTATTAAGTTTAGACGTACATGTTTTATTTTATTTTGCTTGGTAATTCACTTTGTTCTGTCTGTTATTACTTGGAACCATTTAAGTAAAAAATGATTTTATTGAATACAGAATAGGATTTATTAACCCAGAGTATGCATTAATACCTGGGGGGGGCAAACAGCTGTCTCTCTCTCAGGGAAAACAATGTATGAGTTTATCTTATATAAGCTTTATCCAGGGTATAACCGATTTATTTAGGGTTTGGACCCCATTAGGAGCTGGGCATCTGAGTGTTGGAGACAGGAACACTTCTTAAGCTGTTTTCCCGTTAAGCCTGCAGCTTTTAGGGGATGTGGTTCAGACCTGGGTCTGGGTTTGTAACAGGCAAGTGTGCCTGGCTCAAACCAGGCAGGGCACTGAAGTCCTAAGCTGGCAGGGAAAACAGACTCAGAGGTAGTCAAAGCACATCAGGTGGCAGTCCCAAAGGGGGTTTCTGTGATCCAATCTGTCACACATACTAGCCTTAATTGTGGCAACTACAGGTTCAAAATAAACCATAACCTATAATTTATAAAATTATAAATAGATAGTGAATTCAAAGGCTAATATGTTATTAACTTTTCTATTAACTTCCTCCCGCATTACTGCAGTAACTTTTTAAAGCTGAAGTTGAATCCAGACCTCAATTTCATCAAAATTTTGGAGTGTTCAGATTCTGGAGCATGGTTTGTGCCTCTTTCTTAAAAAAAAAAAAATTTAAATTTTAAAATTTAGCAGTAATTGGTAAGGAATCAATTTATTCCTTGGGGATATGCAATTCCCCCTCATAGCCACTGGGTGGAGCTTGAGAAACTAGAAGGTTTCCCCCCCCAGATAGCAGTCAAGACTGAAATACGTAAGCACCTGAGTGAGACACATTGTATTCTGGACAACAGAAGACATTTTCTGAAGAAAATATCAGAACTTAAAGAGCAAGGGAGAGGAAGAGATTTTAATTTCTAATTTTTATTTAAGAAATACTAGAACTCTGGTGCATTCTATGCGGTTGGAATACTGTACAAAGAAAGCAAATAGTTGTGGTATAGAAATGGATTTTGTAGGAAGAAAATAAACCTGTGATTTAGCAGTAGAACGGAGAATATATTTGGTATGAAGTGCTAAAGTTCTAAGGTAGAATTACTAATGATTAAGTACTATTTCATTGAGTTTTATGCAGGTAATCAAGTCACAATATTTACTTTGTTGATCATGTTTGGAAATAGAGACAAACCACAATTAAAGTTCTGTTTGATTTTAAAAAGGAATATTTACCTATCTTTAAATTGTTATATACTGTAAGCATAAGTTATAGGACTATTTGTTCTAAATATTGTAAATTTCTCTGCCACAAGAAACATAAGAAAACGGGAATTGCTGTATATAATATAAAAAAACTGTAACACTAAGTAAATGAATAAAAATTAAACCTTCCCTCCCACCCCAACTCTGGCTGTTGCAATAGTACTTGGCATTTAGTATGGCAGTATTTCTGATGTTTAAGAACAGCCACTATTTCAATACTCTATTTGCAGTAGTTGATACTCTATCCTGTGTTGCACTGTTGTTACTAAGGTATGTAAATGATACCAGTTATACGTGGGACTAGCCACTAAATTCACCACTCACACAAAGTCAAAGTAAATGGCTTTGCTGTGAGGAACTGAGGATTTGGAATGGAATTCATACTCCTCAATCAGCAGGCAGAATTCAGAGACATAACACAGCCCTTCTATGAATGCTGTTCCAGTCTAGAGGCTGGAATAGTGGCTGATAAAGACCCTTCACCCCTCTCTATAGATAAAACCATAGGATCCTGAGGTTGGGTATATCCCACTGTCAAGAGCCCCCTCCCCTCCCCACCATGTGCCATATTATCAGAAGCTGGGACAAACCTTCTATCCACAATCAACAAATGCTGTAGAGGTTCCCCTGTATACTTGAACTTCCTGTGCCCTTGCCTTACATTACCTTGGAATTTAATTAACAGATCCATAAGTGGGCTCCACCCATTGGTGTCAATGTCACCCTGTTTATTTTATATCAGGAACTGGCGTGCTCCATAGAGTCCTGGGTATTGAGGAGCAAGGTGTGTGTTGCTATGGTAGTGATTGAGACCCACTTCAAAGGATGAGTGAAATCTAATCAAAGGCCATCTCTGTGGGTGGAGCAGGGAGGTTTGATCTGACCCACAGTCAAAGGCTGTTGCTCTCAGACCTCTACAGAGACAACATATGGGAGAGACATTGTAAACATGTGACAAACGTGCACTTCCAAAACTCACTCCCCTCCTTGCAAATCTTCCTACCTTAACATCAAGAACTCTGGATAAAAACTTCCAAAAAGATCAGATCCACAATTTTAGAATGTATCCATAGCTTTTGCTGCTTTCTACAATATGCTGCAAATTTTAACCATTTTAAAAAAAAATGCAGTCATTTACACCTGTGCAAACTCACTATAAAACATTACTAACAAGAGCCCCAGCTCAGCAAGATACGCAAGCACATGTGTAATTTTAAGCATGAGTAGTCAGTGGGACTGAGGATTCTGCGGATGGGGAAGAGGAGGAGGAGGAGGATGACAACGAGCTTGCGGAGAGCACACACCACTCCGTTCTCCCCAACGGGCAGGATCTTTTTCTCGGCCTGACTGAAGCACCCTCCCAACCCCCCGACAATGAGGCCATGGAAGGGACCTCCGGTGAGTGTACCTTTGTAAATATAAAACATGGTTTAAAAGCAAGCGTTTTTTAATGATTAATTTTCCCTGAGGACTTGGGATGCATTCGCAGCCAGTACAGCTACTGGAAAAGTCTGTTAACGTGTCTGGGGATGGAGCAGAAATCCTCCAGGGACATCTCCATGAAGCTCTCCTGGAAGTACTCCAAAAGACTTTGCAGAAGGTTTCTGGGCAGTGCAGCCTTATTCCGTCCTCCATGGTAGGACACTTGAGCACGCCATGCTAGTAGCAAGTAATCTGGTATCATTGCATGACAAAGCCTGGCAGCGTTTGGTCCCGGTGTTTGATGGCATTCAAGCAACATCCGTTCTTTATCTTGCT
>NW_020664417.1:8501644-8765268 GCF_002925995.2 Terrapene triunguis | reverse complement strand
TCATCCCAGAGAATTGGATGGGGGGGGGGGGTTAGTTTGGTTTCTGCAGGGATCTTCCCTGATACCAGCCACGCGGTGGGGGGGGATAAAGCGATCATCCCAGAGAATTGGATGGGGGGGGGGGGCAGGGAGTTAGTTTAGTTTCTGCTGCTGCACATTAACAGGAAAACCGCAGCACTTAACGGGCTTTGCTTGGTATGTGGGAAAGGAGGGCACTGCTTGTAGGAAAGCTGCAGAAGCCGAAAGACAATGGCTTACGATGGCCGCATGCAAGCCGAATTCTGTTGCCTGGACCTGCGTCTGTGCTCTAACACCAAAGCCGCAGGCACTCAATATTAAAAGATGCAAAATGCGACCTTGTACCGAAATCACATGTGCTATGTAATGTGAATAGTGTTGTTCACCATGAAAGAGTATAAGCATTGTTCTATAAAATGTATCTTTTTAAATACTTCTCTCCCTTTTTTCCCCTCCCTCCCGCAGCTGCAAATTTTTCAAGCCTCCCTCCTCCGTCCCGAAGGCTATCTCAGATAAGGCGTCGAAAAAAGGAGACAAGACGAAATGTTCTCGGAAATCATGGAATCCACCCGCAATGAAACACCTCATCTGAATGAGTAGAAGGACACGGTATCCAAGTACAGGAAAGATGCCAGTGAACGTGAGGACAGGAGGGACACTTGAGATGAGAGGTGGCAGACTGCAACGCTGGGGCTGCTGCATGATCAAACGGACATGCTCCGGCGTCTGGTGGAGTTCAGGAATGGCAGCAGGAGCACAGAGTGCTGCTGCAGCTGCTGTATAACCTCCCTCCCCCCTCACCATGTTCCATAGCCTCCTCACCCAGATGTGTAAGAACGCAGGTGAGGGGGTGGGAGGCTCCATGCACCCTCCCAATCCACCCCAGTGGACAGCCCAACCAAAAGGCTGTCATTACTTTGAACTTTTTTAGTGGCCTTTTCCTTCCCTCCTATCCTCCTCCCAAACCCCACCCGGGCTACCTTCTCAGTTCTCTCCCTCTTTTTATAATCAATAAAGAATGCATGACTTTTAAACAATAGTGACTTTATTTCCTTTGAAAGCAAGCTGGGATCGAAGGGGGAGGGTGGGTTGCTTACAGAGAACAAGTCAATCAAGGGGGTGGGTTTTCATCAAGGAGAAACAAACAGAACATTCACACGGTAGCCTGGCCAGTCATGAAACTGGTTTTCAAAGCTTCTCTGATGCGCAGCGCTTCCTGGTGTGCTCTTCTAACCGCCCTGGTGTCTGGCTGCACGTAATCAGCGGCCAGGCGATTTGTCTCAGCCTCCCACCCCACCATAAAGGTCTCCCCCTTACTCTCACAGAGATTGTGGAGCACACAGCAAGCAGCAATAACAATGGGAATATTGGTTTGGCTGAGGTCTGAGCGAGTCAGTAACGTGCACCAGCGACCTTTTAAACATCCAAATGCACATTCTACCACCATTCTGCACTTGCTCAGCCTGTAGTTGAACAGGTCCTGACTCCTGTCCAGGGTGCCTGTGTATGGCTTCATGAGCCATGGCATTAAGGGGTAGGTTGGGTACCCAAAGATAACTATAGGCATTTCAACATCTCCAACTGTTATTTTCTGGTCTGGGAAGTAAGTCCCTTGCTGCAGCCGTTTAAACAGAGTAGTGTTCCTGAAGATGCGAGCATCATGAACCCTTCCCGGCCATCCCACGTTGATGTTGGTGAAACGTCCCTTGTGATCCACCAGTGCTTGCAGCACCATTGAAAAGTACCCCTTGCAGTTTACGTACTGGCTGCCCCGGTGCCAAGATAGGGATATGGGTTCCATCTGTCGCCCCACCACAGTTAGGGAATCCCATTGCAGAAAAGCCATCCACTGTGACCTGCACGTTTCCCAGAGTCACTACCTTCGGTAGCAGCAGCTCAGTGATTGCTTTGGCTACTTGCATCACAGCAGCCCCCACAGTAGATTTGTCCACCCCAAATTGATTCCCGACTGACCGATAGCTGTCTGGCCTTGCAAGCTTCCACAGGGTTATCGCCACTCACTTCTCAACTGTGAGGGCTGCTCTCATCTTGGTATTCTGGCGCGTCAGGGCAGGGGAAAGCAAGTCAAAGTTCCATGAAAGTGCCCTTACGCATGCGAAAGTTTCGCAGCCACTGGGAATCGTCCCACACCTGCAACACTATGCGGTCCCACCACTCTCTGCTTGTTTCCCAGGCCCAGAATCGGCATTCCACGGCATGAACCTGCCCCATTAACAGCATGATCTCCAAAGCGCCGGGACCCGCGGTTTGATAGAATTCCACGTCCATGTCCTCATTACTCTCGTCGCCGCGCTGCCGTAGCCTACTCCTCGTCGCCTGGTTTTGCAGGTTCTGGTTCAGCATAAACTGCACGATAATGCGCGAGGTGTTTACAATGTTCATGACTGCTGTCTTGAGCTGAGCGGGCTCCATGCTTGCCACAGTATGGCGTCTGCACTGTTCACCCAGGAAAAAGGTGCGAAACGGTTGTCTGCCGTTGCTTTCCAGGAGGGAGGGGAGGATGTACCCAGAACTACCCGTGACAATATTTTTGGCCCCATCAGGCATTGGGATCTCAACCCAGAATTCCAATGGGCGGAGGAGACTGCGGGAACTATGGGATAGCTACCCACAGTGCAATGCTCCAGAAATCGACACTAGCCCCGGTACATGGACACACATCGCCGAATTAATGTGCTTAGTGTGGCCGCATACATTTTACTTTATACAATCTGTTTTCAAAAACCGGTTTCTGTAAAATCGGAATAATCCCATAGTGTAGACATACCCTTTGTTCATTAAAAGAAGTTGCATTCCTTGTGTGGACACTTGCAATACCTATAAAGTAGTTGGAAAGAAGAAGAATTTGTATTTACAGGAATCTGGATATTCCTAATCCTTTTACCCTGCAATATGTTTTTGTTTAGGTATAATCAACTCTCATCATTAGAAAATGGTACCAGAAGTCTTTCCACACACACACACACACACACACACACTTCCAATGCCAATCTCTGAGTTTTAGGGACAGGGTCAACTCTTAATTCCCTAAGCAATGCCTAATTAGAAAACACCACAACCACTGCTGTGCTAGTTTTTAGATCCTTGAGCATCTCCTCAGTTACTTGACAGTTCTTACGGTTCTTATAGCCTAAGGCTGTAAGGGCCAGATTCTGATTTTCATTACACTGCTTTTACAATGGAATAAATTTAAGAAATTAACTCATGATTTGTGTAATAGGAAGAGAGCCTGAGACACAACTTAAGTTTGCTTTACATCATCAGCAAAGTTGACACTACTTTAGCCCAGGTCTCAGGCCTCTGATACAAGGGCTTATGTCTCAGGCTTTCTTCCTACTACAAATTGTACTGAGGCAAGTGAGATCACGGATATCACTAGAGCGAAAGGCATGTCTGAGAGCATTTTCCATTAAGTACATAATTGCTGTTCATGGCATGCCTGTCTGCTCACTAGATTTGCCTGTGGCATACCACAAAATGCTGCAATCCTTACTGCTTTCATTCATAAAGAAAGTTCTTGGTGACAAATAAAATTTGAGAGATGATCAAGCACTCAATATTTGGCCCTACTGTGATATGTGAACTTTGTATATATTTTCCCTGGCATATATGATTTCAGATCATTTATTGAGGCCCTGGTCTTCCTGTGGAAAAAATAACGGCACTTCAGATAATGTTATTCCATATATTGATAGGGGCAAAACTATTGCCTAGGGAAAGAGGATAAAGAAAAGAAAAAGACATTGCACACGGAAAACACAGAAGAACCACCACATACAGGCAAAACACAAGTGGGAAGAGTGATGCTGTCCATGTTGAATGTAGACAAACTCAGGAATAGGGTGGTGATTTTGAAAATCCTTACTCTTGAAAATAGCCCTTATTCACATGAGTAGCCCTGTTGACACCAATGGGATTATTTGAGAGTGAGGACCATTCTCACAAAGGTTTGTAGGACTGGGTCCCAGGATTACATCAAAAGAAGCTTCTCAACCATGTCTAGAGAAGTGAAAAAATGATAAAGCAGCCCAGTCTAAACTGTGAATCTCATTGTACAAATAGCACTAAATAGCCCCCTGAAATGGTCCTTCTGAGTGGCGTTATTTAGAAATCCCTGGATTCTTGAATACAATGTATTATATTAAATAAAAAGAAAGTGTCATGTACATTTATGTATCTATTAAAATAGAAACTGCATCCAAATATGGATACCTACAGACAAACTGCCAGTGAAGGTGTAGTATCATTCACTAGTACAGTAAGGCCTAAAGTCTTGATTTTTAAAAATGTGTCTAGGCATTGCTGCACTCAGTGCTGCAATGCCTAACTGATTTATGAATCAGCCTCATTTTCTAAAGGGATTTAGGCATGTAGGAGGCAAAATTCCATAACTGCCAATGTAAAGAATGATTATGTATCTAAACTTTGTGGCTCAAAGGCAGGACTGAAGAAGCAGAAATCACTGAGACCACTATATTCATTTGCATGATAAACCTTCAGGTTAACAATGAAAATCCATCCCCAAAAGCTATCAACAGTGCTACCTCAGAATACAAAATGAGAGCAAAAGGAAGAGTCCCAGAGATTAACCTGGTGAAGCATTGGATTTCAAAGAGCAGATCTCCAGGAATTTCCATTAAGGAAAACTATCTGAGTGCATCCTAATAGGCAGGTATGCAGCCATTGACTAATCCTGGGGCCAAAACTTCAATAAGTATCTGAACTGTTCAGCAAAGAAAACATGTTTATTTGCACAATGGTATTAAATTGCTATGATACTCAATTGCTAATAAGATACCAGAAAGCCATAATTCTAAGGGACACATTTTAACATCCAATATGCCTCATGTATAACTCAAACTGTGCAGCCAACCAACACGACAATCTGTCAAAATATACAATGTCTGCTCAGTGATAGATTTCAAGGAGGTGATGGCAGAGAAATTCACCAGCACCACCTCCTCTAAACTATGCTTTGTGACCTTGGGGAAAATCATTTGATCATAATTAACCTCTCTGTGAGTCAATTTCCCTACCTCTGAGGAGTACTTAGAGATCCTGGTACGAAAGGCACTAAACATGAAAATTACTTCATAGCTTAAGCATGTAGTTTCTCCTTCTCTCTCAATATATATATTTTGTGGTTTGTATTATCATTTGCTAATTATGGATGCCATCCAACTCCTACTGGAGTCCATGGAAACATTCCCACTGAGCTCAGTAGGGTTTTGATCAGGAACCATGACATAACATTCTACTTCTATTCACAGCTTGAAGACCTTTGTGTGGTTTCAGTCCCCATATGTAGAAATTTCACAAATAAATCATTGATTATGCTGCATGCAAGGTTAGAATCCAGAAGTAGTTATATGTTTTCCTACAATCATTTGTGTGGTGTGAAAAACAGCAAAAAGGCATTGATGTAAGAAACTCATGCAGCTGATGTAGAGTGTGTAATTGAATTAGTATAGTTTCCCCCCCTCCTCCCCAAAAAAATTGCTCACTGCCCACACCCGCTATAAGAGAACACAACAAGTGCGAGTCAGTGTCTGCTCAAAGCAACAGCTACCTGGCACCTTACCTGCTAAGTGCTGAGTTGCATTTTCAGAATAGAGCCTAACCCCCCCTCAGCTGACCCCGAGTCTGTTGTGAGTGTTATCTTGTTCCAGGACAATCGCACTCTATTTGGTAAATCCTTTATAGTAGAGATGGAAGAGTGACAAATTGTTTGGAATCTTTTCCAAGTGATATCTGAACATGCTGCAGAGCTGGGGGGGGGGGGGGGGGGGGAGGGAGAAAGAGTTACCAGTAAGAGATGGTAACCTAACGAGATCTCAAAAGGGGGTTGGTGTTACCATTTTATAACATTGTCATAAGTATTATTTGGGCCCTACCAAATTCACAGCCATGAAAAATGTGTCAGACCATGAAATCTGGCTCCCCTGTGAAATCTGCTCTTTTGTGTACTTTTACCTATACTATAAAGATTTCATGGAGGAGACCAGTGTTTCTCAAACTGGGGGTCCCCAACCCAAAAGGTGGTTGTGGGGGGGGTCACAAGGGTATTTTAGGGGGTTGTGGTATTGCCACCCTTACTGCTGCACTGCATTCAGAGCTTTGTGGTCTAGAGAGCTGCGGCTGCTGGCGCGGCACCCAGCTCTGAAGGCAACAGTACAAAAGTAAGGGTGGCATGGTATGGTATTGCCACCCTTATTTCTGTGCTGCTAGCAGCAGTACTGCCTTCAGAGCTGGGCTTCTGGCCAGCAGCTACCTCTCTCTGGCCCACCCAGCTCTGAAGGCAGAACAGAAGTAAGGGTGGCAATTCTGCAATACCCCTATATTAACTTTGCACTCCATCCCCACCCCACCCCCGACCCTCTTTTGGGGCAGGACCCCTACAGTTACTGTAAAATTCAATTACTGTGAAATTTGAGATTTATATATCTAATCCATGAAATTTAGGATTTTTTTAAAATCCTATGACCATGAAATTGACCAAAATGGACAGTGAACTTGGTAGGGCCCTAAGTATTACACACCTGTGTGATGTTAGGCGACATTTTTACAGTGTTCCCTATGACCAACTGCCATGCTGGTTGTTACCTGTAACAACTAAACTATACTTTAATATTCTAGTTTGCAGAGGAATTGGGTGTGGTCTTGACAATTTGGGTCCTTGATGCCATCCAAGAGAAGACAGACTGGTTTGTGCTCTACTTGCCATAAAGAATTAACAAGGAATTTACAGCCATCTTGTGTAGGTTATTCCGCTTTATAGCATGTCAACCAGAATAAGTGGGTTCGTCTCTTTTCAAGACTAGAAAGAAGACGAACTCTGACAGAGCCATATGGTTATTAGGTGGTTTAATAGGTAGGCCAGAAGGAATGCATGTGAAATGAACAGAAAATGCTATGTGACATGAAGGATATTCTAATCCCTATGATTGCCAAGAACAATGTGTGTGTGTGTGTGTGTGTGTGTGTGTATGTATATATAAAAATTAAAAAAAAACAAACCACCAGCCCACTAAATATTGTTGTTTATTTTTGATAGTAAAAATAAAAACCCACAAGGAACAGAAGAGAGCATCCTATAGTGTGATGTACTGCAAGTTAAAGACAGGAAATATAGCTCTGCTTTTGAATGAGAAAAGAAGATTTAAAAATATTTGTTTAAAAACAGAATTTGCCTTACAGTAACAGTTTCTCTCCTTTTCTCATGTATTCAGCTGGAAAGCTGCATGGCATACATGGTAATCTACATCATTGGACGGGAGTTTCTGCTGCAAAGTATCTTTAATATGGAAGCTTCCATATTTCACACCACTCACAGTTAAGCAACTACTGATAGTGACACTTCTGAAAGCCTAGTTTAGAAGTTTATTTTAGATAAACAAATGTTTTGCCCAAGAATATATCTAGCTGCCTATAGTGATACACTTAAAGGAAAACTAATGATTAAAGACATCAGAGTTTGCAACTGTACATGGTGCAATATTTTATGCAAATTTTGACAACTTACACATTTCTGGATAATTTAAGTATGTGGTCCACATTTTGCCATAAGCCATAGTGGAGTTAGAACATGGATTGCCAAAGCTTGTGAAGCTTCGGCAATCCCTCTCCTTTGGTCTATGCTTAAGAAATTTTACCAACATAATTGTCACTTAGGAGTGTAATTTTTTGTAACATTAGGTCAGTAAGAGCCCTAGGGTAGATGCAGTTATAGTTTCATAACAGTGTCTTACAACTGTAGGATTTGTTTTAGCAGAGCACTTTTATACTAGTATAACTACATCTACACTAGAGCTTTGCTACTTTTACTATGCCAACATACTTCATTGTACAGTGAGAGTCTCAAATTACTACCAGTTATCAATGTTTGAGTTTTTACCTCTATAAAATGGATGTAAATGCCTACATAGAGCACAAGGAAGTGATAGAAGCAGGGGTGGAGCCAGGAATAGAACCCCTGATTTTAATCTAACCAGTATACCCAGTGCTTAATTTGTAATGAAAGAGGTGCTGGGGCTCAAGCACATTTTTTTTTAAATATACATACAGCACCCAGAGGTGCCAGGGCTATGAATGGCCAAGGCAAGAGGTGCCAGGGTTAAGCTCCAGCACAAATTAAGCACTGAGTATACTCCACTACTATGGTTATAGTAAACTATTAAAATTGTAGAATTATCACTTAAATGGTCAGGGGTTTCTGGTTCTGTTGCAAGCTTCTCCAGTGCCCCGTAACTTGCAACTGGAGTCAGGTCAGTAGCAGACAAGGTAGCGTGCAGGTGAGTGAATGAATCAATTGTACTTTGGTTTCAGGGAGCAGGTGGCTGTGATTTTGAGGTTCTTGATGTAATTGTTTAATTACAAGAACTAAAATAGGGAAATTCTGAAGCCTTTGGCAGGAATATTTTTTAATGTTTGTTTATTTAACATCTGTTTGTGTGCAGCGAACATAAGTTACCTTTCAAGTGATCATTAATCCACCAAACAGGCCTGTTCCTAAACCTGAACTTTGCAACAGTTACATTCCCAGTTGCTATTAACACTTGCTTCCTCCACATACCACCCTATTCCTATTTTTCCTCTACATAAGTAGGTTGGGAGTTCTCTAAAAGAGATATTCAAGTATTTCAATATTTGTCTAGGGCATGAAATATAATTTGCTTTTAGGACTCTCCTTCTCTGAGGTTAGAATGTTATTAGTTAATTTACAACTTGAGACAAGGTGGATGAAGGAATATCTTTTACTGGACCAACTTCTCTTGGTGGATGACACAAGCTTGAGCTTCACATAGCTCTTCTTCAGGTCTGGAAAAGATAGCCAGACAAGATAAATACAAGGTCAAACTCATATGATCCATATTCCTTAAAGTGAGCAAATTCAGTAATTATGTTTAGGAGTGGAATGTACATCTACCTCTACTGCAAGTGTATTTGCTTACGTAGATGGCTATGCTGCAAGTCCTGCTTAATTTGGCTCTCATTTCAACCTATACTAAATTTTCCAATGCTGAGTGTTACTAATTGAAAATGCAACAAAATGCAGGTACATCAAATTACCTGTTTTGTGAACACCACTACATTTTGCAAGTGTATAACAGTGTCTTTTTGAAAATAGTAATTCTACATTAGCTGATTTGATCCTGGTTGGCATTACTAAGTCAATGTAAACATTTTACTATTCCTTACTATTAAGGCTAAGATTTAATCATGGGTATTTTTAGTAAAAGTCATGGACAACACACACTCAGGGCCCGTGACCCGTCCATGTATTTTTACTAAAAATACGTGTTTAAAGCTTGCGGGCAGGCCAGCCAGGGACCACTGCCTTGGGGGCTGGCCGGCCAGGGACCACTGTTGTAGTAGCTGTGTTTCTTATTCTATATTAAAAAAATTTAACTGCTATTTCATTCTGTGACAGTGTGTGAATGGAGTCTTTAAAAACAGTTAAGTCACCATAAAAAAAAAATATTAGGATGCTTTTCAAACAAGTTCCTACTTGCTGAAAGTAATTAACACCACTTGTGAAAATATGGCTAGTATCACTTGGACTGTTACACTAAAAGTGATATTAGAAAAAAGTCAGATAGGGTTCTCTTGGAATGGAAGGCCAATATACTCAAAAGTACTGCATATCTGATTGGAAGTATTAAATAAAACTGAAATGTGACATTATAGCAGATGCAGTATTGCTGCTGGATGTAGAGTATTGCATAGCCACAGTAAGACGTTCTCTTAGAACAGTCTTAAAATTCCTTCTATCCTAATATAGAGAGATTTGTGAAGTTAAAAGGAACCTGATTCACCAATGCATTCCTCTAGTTTTATTGTGGTGCAACAGTGAGTTATACTGGTGTAAGAAAGTGATGCAGTGGTAAGTCAGTCCCATAACCAGAGTATACAGATGTGATGTACATATCACACAACAATAGTGCTTAATGTCCTACCATATGGTGGTGTGATCCAAACTTACGCTATTAGCAGAATGGGAATTCTAACATGACAAAACTGTGACAGCAAGTGGGGCAAGGTCTTCTCAAAGGGTCATCAAGCTTGGGGCTACAATAAACCATGTAAAAAGAGAAGCCCATTCCCATCATCATTTAACTGCCCAGACCCAAACAAAAAGTGGTACCTCCACACTTTGCTACTTTAACTGGGTGTCCCGCAAACCCCACACTGAGTGAGGGGATTTTACTAAACACTGATGGTCTGTCCAGGCTTATCTTACATTTCTGATTATGAACATCCTTGGGGGGGCCTAGTTCCCCCCCCCCCAGTACCAGCATTTAACTGTACTGTTTCTGCTAATTGTTGCATCACCAGTTTCCCCTCATTTTACAAACAGAATTTATCACTTTCTAGTTCTCATCTTGTGTACCAGATTAGAAATCACCTTTTCAATCATACATATTGGACAGCTGTACTTAGAGCTCATGATGATCAGCTTCCATTTCCTCCTTAGCAGCTGTTTCTCTCCTGGTGACCTGCTGTTAAGAAACTAAGTTCTGTGGCCAATTACATAGCCTTAAAGATCAATGAAAGGAGGCCAATACATGCTGTATCTACAAGTCCAACTTAAGATCTGTAAATTGGTCCATTATTGTTTTATCCTGGAAGTCTTCATTGGTATACACAGATGCCAGCAAGACAAGTCTCCACAGGTCCTTTGTCGGTTCTCTTTCCCAGCTCTTAGAGACAGCCATCAATCTGTGATTACTAAAGTACCTATCAAGGACTTGTACCAGATCTGGATAATTCAATCTTTTTCCTGGGTACAAGTTCTGTAGCACTGTCAAAACTGGGCCATTCAAGCTAGCTCCTAGAAATCTCTTTTTTCTGTTCATCTTCCCAAGCATTTATTTGAGCTTGGATGTCAAACTGAGTGAAATAAGTCTCCCAAGAGTTCCCCCTCCCTCCCAAAAGTGGAGTTTGTGTTATTTTAGCTGGGGCAAACCACCATCCATTCTGGGCCTCTGTGGGTTACAAACTGGGTAGAAAACTTTCTAAGTTCTCTGGCTGGCTCAATTCTACTTCCATCCAGGTGGCTGACTTCCACTATCACTTGGGACCCTTTCATTTCCTAGGTAATTTTTCAGTTTAAGTCCTTGCTGCAGCTCATCTGTTAGCAAGTTCCAAGTTGACAAAGAATTTTCCAGTCTTCACTACTTTGTGGAAAATTTCTGGTCACTAGTCACCTCAGTGATCTGTTTCAGAGTAGCAGCCGTGTTAGTCTGTATCCGCAAAAAGAACAGGAGTACTTGTTCTTCGGATGCATCCGAAGAAGTGGGTTGTAGCCCACGAAAGCTTATGCTCTAATAAATTTGTTAGTCTCTAAGGTGCCACAAGTACTCCTGTTCTTTCAGTGATCTGTTTTACCATTCCAGATCGGAAGCATTGCAGCTGGGCTTCCTAGTCTGCCTGGACACTTTGTAGTTGCTCCTTCAACAAAAGACTTCCTCTGCCTGCAGGTCCCCAACCCTTCCTGGAAGCCTGAAGATGCTACTTTATTGTCTTTTGTGAAGTCGCCAGCTCTGATTTTAATTCCTTCTAGCCATTTTTGATTTCTGCAGGCACCTCCATTATTTGTTCTGTCTTCGTTGACTATACTCTCTCCTTGTAAACTGGGACCACTCACACCAATATTAATCTCTTGGACTCAAATGGTTAGAAACAACCCTCAAGATCTTAATATTGGCTATTAGGAGAAATGGATGCAATCAATTACTATTTTGATGTAATCCCATTTATTTACAAAGAATGTACACAAAGTCCTGCTTTTCTGACCACAATAGGAATCAAACAGGAAAGTTTCTTTGCTCAAGATGCCAATCCCCTTTTTACAGCCACTCTACCCAAAAAGCACTCCACTTTCTCAGTCATAGTACAAATACTTCTCTGGTCATCCTAGCTTTCTTCTGTCATGTTTCTGGATGTGTCTGCTCACACAGTGCTGAACCAAGACAATATACCCAGCCCTCTGCATTGACATTCAGCCCCTACTGAAACCCCTCTACCCATATAGGTCTCACGCAAGGCCAGTCAGGAGCAAAGCTGTGTTTGGGGGAGAGTTCAATTGTTTCAGCCATCTTATTCCAAAAGGAGCTTGACAGCTTTTTACATTTATCCTGAATGAAAGGTAGCTACAACGTCCATTATCTTCAGAAAGGTATATTATGCTGGGTGTTGTGAGAAACTAGAGCCCAGATTCTCAAAGGTGTTTAGGCACCTGCCTCCCAGAATGCCCCCTTGTGGCACAGCAAGGCCCTGGAGGCACATTCCCCTCAGCCCCCTCTTTAGGGGGTTCAGAAATAAGCCACTCACACCCAGAGCCTTTAAATAATATTCCCCTTCTCCTGGGGCCTAGCTTATTAGTGTAATCAGCTTCTCCACAAGAGAGTCCCCCTTTATACTCAGGGGTCTTCATAGACCCCTTCTTGGGGCTGGGTGAGAATTTCATGTCAGGCTGCTTCTTTGATACAGGAGGCCCACAGCCCTTCTTGTTAGCCTGGCCAGAACAAATGAGCACAGAATCAGGAGGTGGTAAGAGGGAGGGAATAATGTATTACCCTTTGCAGGGATTGTATGGCTAAGATGGGAGTGGAGGGGGGAGAAGGAGAAGAACATGGTCGGTCTTTATTTTTTACTTTGAAGCATGGAACAAATAAAATTAATAGAAAACAAATTCCATCCACCATATTTGCATGTGTGACCCCCATTTCTTTTTCTTATTTCATGGTGTTCAGCCAAAACCACTTATTGCTGTAATTACAGTTGCTCTCAGACAAGGTGGCAGTATAGAGGAGTGGCCAAACTCTGGCTTGTGAGCCACATGCAGCTCTTTTACAGTTAAAATGCAGCTCCCAGAGGGCCCCCCTCCATACACTCCCCCATTCTCCAGGTATAAAACTGGGCAGAGGGAGCTTGGGGTTTCTGCCTTGCGGAGGCTGGTGGGACTAGGGGCTTCTGCCCTGCAGGGGGTGGGGGTCTAAGGACTTCAATGGGTGGGCATCAGGGCAGAAGCCCTGCACCCTGGCAGGCACTGCCCCACAGGGCAGATTGTGCATGTCTTGTGGCTCTCAAACTTCTGAAGATTATTGTATGCAGCTTGGAGGGTCAGTAAGTTTGTCCACAGCTGGTATAGAGCTATCAGTGATTGCAAAGAAGTAGTTGCTATTTCAGCACACTAGAGGGAGTGCAGGAAGTTATTAGCCACATTCAGTAAGTGTTTTGAAGCTAGTGTGGAAGGTAGAGATGGATAAAGGTCTCCTAGGGCCCTAGGCCAAAGCAAGTGGGGGGCCCCCCAGAACCATGGCCCTGCCCCCATTCCACCTACAGCCCCCCCATTTCCATCCCCTGCTCCCTCCTTTACACACAACCCCAAGAGCTGAGTAGCTCTGACTCTGCAGTGGCCCCCTCAAGAGCTCTTCCAGCCCTGAGACTGTGTTGTGGGGATATTTTTCTGGAGTCCCCTGGGTCCATGCAATAGTCTGCCACTGATGGAAGGCTCCATTAAGGGCAAACGTTCCTGAATTTTACACCCCTCTCAGTTAGAAGCTCATGGCCAATTACTAGCGAGTTCTATCGGGGTACAGAATTGGCAGCCATTCTGAGCACCAGTCACATCCAGCCCAGCCAGGTAGGATAGAGCTGCACTGGGTAATCCAAACTAAAGCTATGGGTTGGATCTCACTATAGTATCCTGTAATTTTACAGGAACCAGTGAGATTGAGACTTGTGAATACTACCATAAAGGAGGAATGAAGACTGCAGGCCAGAGGTGTTCAGGACATGTACTAGATAATTGAAACCGAGAGTGCGAGTGTAACACCTACAGAAATTTGAGGTTTTTTCCTTATTTGAAGTGGTTTATGTGCTCAATAGCATGGATGGTGAAACTACTGATTATGTGGTATAACTAAAAGTTTTATTTAATTGTCAATACCCAGGGTGAGCCTACATGAAAGATCTCAGATTGTCAGAAATCCCATCCCTGTATTTATTTTGTAAGGTATTATATGTACATTTAGGCCTTGTGCTATATTCTTCTTTTAAAAGGCAATGAAGGGAACCTCTATTTAGCTATGTTGGTCTAGGTAGGGTGCATTGTAACTGCTGTGCTGTAATGTTTCCTTGTAGTGTTATTCATAAAAAGGAATTTAACATTATTAATTGTGTGCATGCATAACTGATGGTAAAGACTGGTACTGGATTCCTAAAAAAAAAAAAAAAAAAAAAAAAAAATAAAAAAAGTGACTTATTTCCACTTTTAGTATCCAGAAATTTCCTATAGAAAATCCAACTATAGTCTCTTGCAAAGATAGGAACTCATGGTCTGTGCAAATACTTTAAGTCAGAGAGGAACTCTGTAGCACAGAATTGTTGAGTAAGTAGACTTACCTTCCTGTTACATAGATTACACATTCATCAGTGCTTGAGTTCTGTTTACAAAGTTAGGGGCTGATCCTGCTTCCACTTAATTAAACCTTCAGAGGGTTGCCACAAACAGCATACTCATACATGAGAATTGAGAATGAACATATGTTATAGTTAAGACACTCATTTGCTGGTGGAAACCCCCCCAAGAAAGTCTGGTATCCTCTCTTTAAAAATGTTAGAGAATTATTGTAAATGCAGCCAAAGCAGGCATTGATTAAATCAAAGTCTTATAGGAAGGTGATGGAAGTGTTATAATATATGTAGCATACTATAATTTAGAACAGAGAAAGCTGTATCTCAGAAGAAAATACATACCTATCAGGAGAGATTTTGAAAATCTAAAGACACAAATAGGAGAGATACTACTTGTAACAAGCTAGCCTTAACTGGAGCACCCTCCTGTGGCAGTTCTCAGCATGCCAGGCACACTTACCTCAGTTTCCCCTCCTTCAGAGTTGCCCAATAAACTCACACAAGCTTTGTCTCAATAATATCCTTCCTTGGGGCCAGTTTATCATCAAGGTAGTACAAGTCAGTCCATAACTAAGAGTCCTAAATAGTCCATATCATAGAGTGTATATAATCCTTAAAATCCCAGTCCATGATGGGCCACTTGCTAGCATCTTCCACCACACCTCAGCTGCTCTTTAGTCCTCTTTTGTCCCTCTGCCAGGACAGCCACCCAACTGAAGTACAATTCTACATTAAAGTGTAATTCCCACAGCCTCTGTAGAGGGAGATTATCTTAACCAGGGGAAGCATCCCTCACACCACCTGGCTCTCCCACTCTTCTTCAGTTCTCCAATAGTAAAGATATCAGTGGGTAAGCCCCTCTGCTACTCTCCTGCTTTCAGCCCTGGCTCACCAGTTTAGAACAAGTAGGCAACTAGCTCTACTGCTTCAACTGCTTTCAACCAGCCATTTCCCACCTATGGTCTCTAGCTTAGCAAAAGTTAGCCAACAAGCCTCTTTTGCTGCTGTCATCCTTACCCTTAGCATTCCTCCAGGAAACACCTTCTACTTCCCTCAGGAACCAAAGTCATCTTCACTCCCCTGGTCTCTATCATCTTTCAACTGCCTTTCTTAACTGATAAATAAGCCCTAATTCACAAACTTTCTTACTCACCCAGTGCTTCTTCAACCAACTCTGACTAAATAGCTTGATCACTCTCTGACCCTTTATAGCCCCAGGTACAACTCCACCCCCTTAATTGGGCCAACTGAGAGCACCTGTTCTGATACAGGGGCATTGGTCTGGGCCTACTTCAATTACAAGAGCTAGCCACCCTATGACACTGGTTTTCTCCTGCCCCCTACAAATTATTCATGTCAGGGATGGCAGGGCCTTTCACAGATGAAAGAGATTGTCATGGACTTTCATGTCCACCCATCCCCAGCAATGGGAAAATAGTAACAAAAGACATGTTTTGGTGTGAATGTAACAGTAAATCTGCAAAGCTTAATGAATGCCTACAAAATGAAGTAATCATCAAAGTAAAAAAGCTGCTCAGCAATAACATATGTAATTAAAGATATTGTATTATTCTATTATGTATGTAGTTTAGATGCTCATTAAGATCTTCCTGTAAAACTACTATGAAAGCATTCTCACTTCATTTACCATTCTCCTCAATCCTGTAAAAATAGATGCAGATTAATTTATGAATTTATAAAGACACTGAAGTTCTTTCCACAGGAAAAGGCTCTCATCACTTGCAAAGGTATAACTCCATTGATTCATGAAAGGAGCATCAGAGCCTCCATCTCAACAGGCATGATCCAAAACTCACTAACTTCAGTAAGACAAGTTGGTGAGGTATCTTTTATTGGACCAAATTCTGTTGGTGAGAGAGACAAGCTTTCAAGCTTACACAGAGCTCTTCTTCAGGTCTGGGAAATGTACTCAGAGTGTCACAATACAAGGTTAAACAGGGATAGTTTAGCATAAGTAATTAACACATATTTCAAGGGACCATTCAAAGTGAAGTGGCCAGCATGGGGGAGAAGGAAAAAAAATCTGGGGGGAAGGAAGGTTGAATTACAGATTGTTTTAATAAACCATAAATACAGTGTCTCCAAAGCTATGAATTTAAGCTGACAGGCTTGTCTTTTGAAGGCATTGTGCAGCAGTTTCCTTTGAGAATGAGGACTGAGAGGTCAGATATACTGTGAATGCTTTGTGAAAAGTGTTCACCCAGCGGTGATATGGTGTTTTTGTCATTTATCATTTTTCTGCGTGAGTTCATGTGAGGGTAGTGATTGCCTGGTTTAATCCACATAGTTGTTATTGGTGTATTTAGTGCACTGGACAATGTATCCCACATGTGATAGGCATGTGTCGGATCCATGAATCTTGAAAGGTGTCTTATGGGCAGTGTTAATCATCAGAACAGTGGAGATAGATATGTCTACATCTTGCAAAGTCCTCACCTAGTGCTGCCATATAAAACTCCCCAAGCCCTGCGCGGCCCTGCTCCCCTCAGCAGGTGCTAATCTGGAGCATTAGCCCAGCCCCTGGAGTGGTAAAGGGGAGATTCACCAAGCCACCCCAGGGCTAGGGAGCCGATATCCACAGCAGAAAAGCTACCCTACACCTTTATTATAATGGAGGATGTGGGTGAATGACTGCAATACATCCTTAAATAGGGGGCTCAGTGTAGTAGGTGCGCGGCGCCACCTTAAGAGTCCAGGGGAGGAGGCAAATTCTGTGCGAGGATGCGAGTTTATTACCCGCCTGCGGCTCGCGCATTAATTCGACGTTTCGCGCGCTCTCCTGTGATTGCCCTATGGCTCGCGCAGTGGTTCAGAGTCCCGCACGCGCCCCAGCGAGCTGTACGAGTTTAGCTCGCGCACAGATCAATGCTGGTCTCTCTCTCGCGCGCGCGCGCCTCCTTGGCCGGCTGCGTGTCTCGTGCGCGTCCTCGCGCCTTGGGTAGGATTCTCTAGCCACGGCGGTTAAGCAACTGGGCGTGTCTGAGTCTTATTCGTGAGTTTGGCGCGAGCTTGTGAGGGTGACGTGTCCTGCCGGTGACCAATCGGAGCGAGCAGAGGAGGTGGCAGAATGTGCCTCGCCCCCTCGCTCTTCCCTCATGCCCGTATTGGGCGGAGCCGGCGCTGGCCTGGTAGTGATGGCGGACGATGGAGATGGGAAACTAAGAACTGAGGGTAGCAGCGGTGGTGTCCTGGGGGGCGGGGGCGCAGAGGAGCCGCCCGCGGCGGCGGCGGGAGGCTGGGCTGTAGGCGGCGAGATGCTGCTGAACGTGGGGCTGCTGGCGCTGGTGCTGCTGGCGGCCTATCGGCTCTACCTGCGCTGGGGGAAGCGGAGCGGCCCGGGGGGCGCGGCCCAGCAGAGCCTGGCCGCCTCCCTGCCCCGCATGAAGCGGCGGGACTTCACGCTGGAGCAGCTGCACGAGTACGACGGGGCCCGCACCCCTCGCATCCTACTGGCCGTCAACGGCAAAGTCTTCGACGTGACCAAAGGCAGCAAGTTCTACGGGCCTGGTGAGGAGCCGGCGGGGGCTGCGGGCGCGGCTTCGCCTCCCCCCACAGCTGCTCTTCAGCTGGGGTGGGATCGTGCCCCCAAGCGCAGCACGATCCCCCCTCAGGCGGGGGAGCCCCGGCTCTGCCCAAACTCCCCTTCCCGGCGGGGAGCAGGCGCGCTCCGTGTGCTCCCCCTCGGCTGTCTCTGGCTGGCAGGTTGCTCGCTGTGAGGCTGGTGTGGGGATGGGTGGGCTGGCAGGGCGTGCGCGTATCCATGCGGCGGCGGGGGGGGGGGGGCGCGCTGTTCCAAAGTGCAAGCTACAGCTCATGCTGCTTATCTCAACCAGCCGCCCGCCCGTGGGCTGCGTGCTTTAAAATAGCCGAGTGCTGTTTTGGGACGCCCACATGTGAAAGGTTCTTGCAGACCCTGCTCTCTCCCCCTTCCTGGCCTTGCAGCTACAGTCCTGGCTGTTAACACTCCTGCTCACTGAGCTCTGACTGAAATGTAAAGGGGCGTCTGTGAAATAGTTAGAGGGTCCTGTGGCACCTTTAAGACTAACAGAGGTATTGGGAGCATAAGCTTTCGTGAAATAGTTGAAATTCTGAGTGGAACTGGAACTAACCGTCTCTGTTTGCGTTTAACTTAGTGTAGGTATGTAGTACCTTGTTTCTCAATCTGTCCTAATGGAAGGTGGGTCGAAGTGAAAGTTGATGGTGTCTTATTGACTTCATTCTAGCTTTAACAGCTGGAAAACACATGGAAGATTTGCTTATTTCATGGTGCAAATTACCTCTTCTGTTCTTAACACTACAAATCTTAACCTCAGGATAATTGGCGTGTAAGAGACTTCAGGTATCAGCACTACTTATGTAGCCTTTAAAAGTTTAAACGTAATCTCTTGGGGGCAGAGACTGCTTGTAAGATTTACTTCTCAGGAGCAAAAAAACCTACGAAATTAAATGTAGATGTGTAGCAGTGTTCGTCCCATGATATTAGAGAGACAAGGTGGGTGAGGTAATAGCTTTTATTGGAACAGCTTTTGTTGGTGAGAGAGACATGCTTTTGAGCACACAGCTCTTCTTCAGGTCTGGGAATGATACTCTGAGCTTGACAGCTAAATGCAAGGTGGAACAGGTTGTTTAGCATAAGTAGTTAGCACATATTCTAGGGACCATTCAAGGTATACTGGCCTGTTAACACCTCTGTGTGACAAAAAGAGGGGGTTAGTGGGTTACAGACTGTTGTAATAAGCCATAAATCCAATGTCTCTAGTCAGTCCATGATTTTCATGTCTAGCAGAGTTAGGAATTTAAGCTCCCAGGCTTCTCTTCTGAAAGTGTTCTGTGGATTTCTTTTGAGGATGAGGACTGACCCCTTTGTGAAAAGTGTTCACCCACAAGTGATGGGGTGTTTCATCTTTTATCATTTTCTTGTGGGAGTTCACTTTATAGTGATTGTTTGTTTTCACCCACATAGTGGTTTTTGGGGCATTTAGTACACTGGATGATGTATACCACATGTTGTGATAGGCATATGTAGGATCCATGGATCTTGAAGGGTGTGTTTGGGGGTGGAGTGGGTTAGATCATTGTAGCAGTGAAGATATGTCTGCAGGTTTTGCATCTGTTGTTCTGGAAGGGTCTGATGTTGCTTTGATTTGGTGTGTCCTGGTCTGTCAGGAGCTTGGCTCTGATGCTGAGCTTGGAAAGGTTGGGGGGTGGTTTAAAGGCCAGAAGAGGGGGTTCAGAAACAATTTCTTTCAGGATGGGGTCCCCCTTGAGTATGAGTTGTAGTAGATGATACACCTATGGGTTTCAGTATGGGGTAGTAGGTGACAACAAGGGGCCACTCTACCTTGAATGCTTGTTTCTCTCTCTCCAACAGAAGTTGCTCCAACAAAATATATTACCTCACCCACCTTGTGTCTCTAAGGGCTAGTCTACACAGGCAATGCTAAAGCGCTGCTGTGGCAGCACTTTAACTTGGGTTGTGTAGTCATGGCAGAGCGCTGGGAGAGAACCACCACCATGAGAGGTGTAGCTACCAGCACTGGGAGCGCAGCTACCAGCACTGGCGCACTGTTTACACTGGCACTTTACAGCTCTGAAACTTGCTGCGCTCGGGGGGTGTTTTTTCAGACCCCAAGCAAGAAAGTTGCAGGGCTGTAAATTGCCAGTGTAGACAAGCCCTAAGAAGTTAGTGTTGAATTTCTATATTTACATTGAAGCTTGTTTATTATAAACACATCCTGTGCTTTCATACCTTTTTTTTTTGCCAGTGAGGTGGGTAACTTTAACATTGTACACAAGGCAATTCAAACTATGCTGAAGGAATGTATAGTTGTAATCAATCAAGAAAATCATCTGTAAACAATGGTATGTTGGAAAACCTGGGCCAACTCAGCACCTTGAGAATTTTTTTTTTAAAGTAGGTATGACACTTCTTTTCTCTGTATGAAGAGATGGGAGAGATGCCCATTTTCTTCAAAAGGAACAATGTCAAGTTAAACAATGTGTAGTTATTTAAAAAAAAAACAAAAAACTTGTCAGCTCTTTTACTACTAATCTGATAAACAAATTTTATAAATCTAATGTTCCTTTTCAGCATTCCTGATGTCTACTCTTGAATTTGAGACCAAATAATGAAACTAGACTAGTCAACTTCACTTTCTGGTTCTTATCCGCTAGTATAGTAATATAAAGTCTGTGCTGCAAATACTGCTGTATAGTGTATACATCCAAACCTCTTTAATATACTTCTTCAAGTATATTAAAACATTTTTACTACTGCGTATTGTAAAATCCTCACAAATTCTGGGCCTGCACTACCTGATCATATCCTCTGTCTAATGGGCAGTAAACAGAATGAAGAAATCTTAGTACATTGTGTCATAGATATATGAATTTTCTTTCTTCTGTTTTTGTCACAGCTTAATAGTTTTATTTTTATATATTTCTTTGTGGTTTTTTTTAAACTGACAGCATGAGCATTTAAATATAGTGCATATGTGCGTAGAACAGAGGTGGGCAAACTACGGCCTGCGGGACCGTCCTGCCTGGCCCTTGAGCTCCTGGACGGGGAGGCTAGTCCCTGGCCCCTCCCCCGCAGCGTGCTGCTAGCACTCTGGCCTGCCGCTCCTGCCGGGCAGCGCGGGCGGTGTGGCTGGCTCCGGCCAGGTGGCGTGGCTGCAAGCTCCTGCTGCTCTGAGCAGCGTGGTAAGGGGGCAGGAGGTCCCAGGGGACAGGGGTGGTTGGATGGGGTGGAGGTTGTGTGTGGGGGGGGCGGTCAGGGGACTGGGAACAGGGTGGGTTGGATAGGTGTGGGAATCCTGCGGGGTGGGGGGGTGTGGCTATCAGAGGGCGGGGGTGTGGATAGGGGTTGGGGCGGTCAGGACAGGGAGCAGGGGGGGTTAGGGGTGGGGGTGTGGATAGGGGTCAGGGCAGTCAGGGAGCTGGGGGGTTGGATAGGCATGGGAGTCCTGGGGAGGGGAGGCCTGTCTGGGGGCAGGGGTGTGGATAAGGGTCGGGGCAGTCAGGGGACAGGGAGTAGGAGGTGGGGTACCGGGGGGTGGTTAGGGGCGAGGGTCCTGTAAGGGGGTGGTCAAGGGACAAGGAGCAGGGGGGGTTGGATGGGTCAGGGGTTCTGAGGGAGGCAGGAAGTGGGAGGGGCGGGGGCCAGGCTGTTTGGGGAGGCACAGCTTTCCCTACCCGGCCCTCCATATAGTTTGCAACGCCGGTGTGGCCCTCAGGCCAATAAGTTTGCCCACCCCTGGCATAGAATCTACATGCTGAAAAGTTAGGAAGTGTTCTGTAATCAAAATAACTCCATGTAGTAATTTTAAAATCTTCCATCTTAAAATTGTTTAACATAAGTAATATGATTAGTCCATGCCTTGAATCTCTATTAATAGTGTGGGGGGAAATAAAACCCTATCTTTCTAGGAAATTAAACTGTTTTCTGACCCTCGTCAGCAACTATTGTCCCTGAACAGTGCTGATAGTGGATTAATTCCTATTGTAGATGGACCAAACCATTTTTAGCACTGTTACAGAAATCTGTCACTCTCTAACGGTGCTGAACACATTTTTGTCCATCATAGTAGTTGTCAGACCTCTAATGGCATTGGTTTAGGGAGACTACTGGGGACAGTAGTAGTCCAGTTTCAAACTAGAGATAATTTAAAGGGTGTCAAACTATCCGTTTTTGACATGAATATAAAATGTCCACTTATGAACAAGTTTATCAAAACAGTCTTTTCTATTGAATAAATTGAGAGCATAACCATGGGTTAAAAGGTGACTTAACTACTGGTGAAAATGATTTGAAGGTTACAGGAATGGATTTTAGATAGTTAATTCACATGGTCATCTTTCTTTGGTGAACAGACTACAAATTATATGTGTAGAAATAATGAACACTAAATTTGTTATTTTGATAACACGTTTACATAGCATGCAAGTTTCAGATTGTGCCACTGATAAACAAAATAATTTGTTACAGTCAGCTAAAATACTACATACCTCAAGGGTGAATAAATCAATTTTAACATAGTTGTGAAACCGGCTTAATTGTTGTTGCTGCAGTGTATTTTTCCTGTGCTTAAGCAATAATTTACTTATGTGGGAGCTCCTAATGATATCTCAGAAGGGGCAGATGGTGAAAGCTTGGTGATGTACTTTATTTTAATGCTCAGTCAAATCAGTACACTCGAAGTGAGTTGACTGGCTTCTCTAGCATTTGTTTTATTAGGTCTGGGGTGGTGCTTCTGTGAATAATAAAAACAGGAGTCATGCGTCACTTGAATTTTCATCTTAATACTATGGAAAGACAGTAAATTTGTAACAGTTAAGGTCACAGCTTTGGTTTGTCTCAGTTAAGGTTGTAACTATCTTTCTCTAAAGGTACTATATTGACTGGGTTCCTGCTCTTGGGTATTGTGCTTCTAGTTAAAGACAAGCTGGAACTTCTTCACTCTCAGGGCAGGTCTACACTACAGCCAGGATCGACGCTCTGAGATTGATCCACCGGTGGTTGATTTAGCAGATCTAGTGATTATCTGCCAAATCGACAGCAGATCGCTCTCCAGTTGACCCCTGTACTCTACCCCCAATGAGAAGAGTAAGATAAGTCTCCCGTTGACCCCCCCACGGTATAGACCCTGCGGTAACTCAACCTAAGGTATGTCGACTACGTTATTAACGTAGCTGGAGTTGCGTAGCATAGGTTGACTTACTGCGGTAGTGTAGACATAGCCTCAGGCTCATTGAATAAGTGTGTCTTGAGCACAGATGTTCCGCCAGTTTTATTTCACTGTAATTCTTTTGTGACTCCTTTCCTTGTTGAAACTGCACCATTTTGGCCAGTTCTAGCTCTCGGCTGGATTTGTGAACTTAGGTTTTGTTTAGGCTGGTACTGTATCTTCTGACTAATTTGTCCTGTTCCAGTACGTGCCTTAGCACTCTGAACCATGTCCTGGTAGTGGTGGTCTAACTTAGAGATTGCTCTTAAGAGTTGCTTCAATGCTTATCTGTGCAGGGGTATCATCCTATCTACTTCAAAAGTGTTGATTCTCTGTTGAATCATGCTTAGTACTCTCTTGCCTCTGGTGACATACAGGTTGTCAGAATGCATTGTCTTACTCCTATTTTTTCCCTAGATTTGACTGAAAAGACTTTGGAAGATGATCTGGGGTATCTCCCAGTTCTGAAGATATTACCTGAAACTCTGTGATTGGAAGCAGATTGTTTTTGAGGCCTCTAAGTGAGATGGCTCAGAATACTTCAGAAACACCTGGCTCTAAGTAGATTTCCAGGCCCCGTATCTAGAGAAGTTATGGTCTTGTTTGTATGCCTGCTGGATAAAAGGTTCAATGCAGAAATTGCAGAGATTCCCTCCCAGTGAAACCAAAGTTTGGTACATGCTGATTTCCTCTTTGTCCCTCTTTCCTGAAATGTGGCACCCAGAACTGGACACACTACTCCAGTTGAGGCCTGAGTAGAGCGGAAGAATTACTTCTCATGTCTTGGTTGCAATATTCCTGCTAATACATCCCAAAATGATGTTTGCTTTTTCACAACAGTGATAAACTGTTGACTCATAATTAGCTTGTGGCCCACTATGACCCCGTTCCCTTTCTGCAATACAGTATTCCTTCCTGGAAAGTTATTTCCCATTTTGTATGTATGCAACTGATTGTTCCTTCCTAAGTGGAGTACTTTGCATTTGTCCTTATTGAATTTTATCCTATTGATTTCAGACCATATCTCCAGTTTGTCCAGATCACTTTGAATTTTAATCCTATCCTCCAAAGCACTTGCAACCCCTCCCAGCTTGGTATCCTCTGCAAACTTTATAAGTGTACTCTTTGCCACTATCTAAATCATTGATAACGATATTGAACAGAACTGGACCGCAAACTGATCCCCGCAGGGCCCCGCACTTGATATGCCCTTCCAGCTTGACTGTAAACCACTGATAACGACTCTCTGAGAATGGTTTTCCAACCAGTTATGCACCATCTTTTAATAGCTCCATCTAAGTTGTATTTCCCTCGTTTGTTTATGAGGAGGTCATTTGAGACAGTATCAAAAGCCTTATTAAAGTTAAGATAGACCACATCTACCACTCCACACACAAGGCTTGTTAGCCTGTCTAAGAAAACTATTAGGTTGTTTTGATACGATTTGTTCTTGACAAATCCATGCTGACTGTTGTTTCACTTTATTATCTTCTAGGTGTCTGCAAATTGATTGCTTAATTATTTGCTCCATTATCTTTCTAGGTACTGAAGTTAAGCTGACTGGTTTGTAATTCCCCGGGTTGTCCTTATTTCCCTTTCTATAGATGGGCACTATATTTGCCCTTTTCCAGTCCTCTAGAATCTCACCGGTCTTCCATGACTTTTTGAAGATCTGGTTAATGGCTCAGATATCTCCTCAGTCAGCTCCTTGAGTATTCTAGGATGTATTTCATCAGGCCCTTGGTGACTTGAAGACATGTAACTTGTCTAAGTAATTTTTAACTTGTGTTTTTTCCCTATTTTATTTTCTGATTCTACCTCATTTTTCCTGGCATTCACTATGTTAGACGTTCAATTGCTAATAACTTTTTTGGTGAAAACTAAAACAAAAAAGTGTGTGTCTGAGATAAAGGCAGGCCTTATTTGCTATGTAGTTTTAGTACAAAGATGTTCCCTGAAGTGGGAGTGTCAGCCTGGTAACTTGTCCCTTGAAACCTTTAGGGTTGAGCAAGTAATATATTTAGCACATATATTTAATTTTTCGTCAATAGGTCTGTGATTACTTTCCCAATATGGGTAAGCATTATCACCTTTTTTGCATATGGGGTAACTGAGTTGAGAAGTAATTTGCACACTCATGCAGCTCTGCCACTAACTTGCTGTCGATAAAACCCAAGTCACCTGACTCCCACTGATATTGGTACCTTGCAGATGTGGCTCTGGTGCAAAAAAAACATTGATTCAATTTTTTGTCACTATAGCATTAGCACAGATTTCCCCAAGGCACTCACATCCACTGGTGCAGGACAGTGCAGTGTCTTTGTCCTCAACGTCACAGCCTGATGGCATCCAAGTCTCGAAGCTCTCTGTACAGGAGACTTCTGACACTTGTACTGTTTACATAAAGTTTATTCTAAATAAAATTTGTGCATAGAATTCTGCGCCCATGCGGGGGTGCAGAATTCATATTGCCTGCATATTTCTGTGCCCCTGCGCAGAAAAACGCAAAAGAAATTTGCGGGGGGGACATGTCTCTTCCCCTGGTGCAGCTTCAAAGACGCAAATCACTGGGGGGGGTGGGGGGCTGGGTGTGCGTGCCTGTGGGGGCGACGTTGATCACCGTCAGGGGGAGGGGCTGGCCAAGTGAGATACACCTCTGTCCCTCTCTCGATACTGCGGCTCGAGGGGCGTGGAGGAGGGTAGGTCTCTTTGTTATGCAGGAGGAAGGCTCTGTCCCTGAGGCAGAAATGTAGCTGCCTGCTGCCTAGTAAAATGGAACTTCTTGAGAATTGAAAAAACACTTAATTAATATTAGTATCATGTTACTGAAAATTATTTGTTTTTAAGTTAAAGAAAATAGCTTTTGTAAAAAGCCCCCACATTTTGTTCATGTTGCTGTTGATGGTTAATTGATCTCATTTTACCTGTGTGCATAGTAAAATCGTTACTCTATTGTTAGCTAACTGTTCCCATTCTCACTCAGTTCCCCTGGGAGCATAAAAACCTGTAAAAGTTTTAAGGCCCCTACATTGCCAGAGTGATGTAAAGCCTTATAAATGACAGTAAGGGAATCCGCTAGGAAGATCTATGTGCTTTCTCACTTTTTTCCTGTGCCAAAGTGGCACAGTGGGGTTAGATTTTTACTTACCCATTTAAAAGGCAAATTCACATGGTCAACATTTACCAAGCAGTCAATAAAATGTCAGAACAATCAGAACCAAACACTTACCAATATACCCACATAGGTCCAGGACAATGATTAGCAAAACTCTATGACTTTCATGTGTGAAAGTCTGAGCAATTTAAAATGACGTTCTACTTCTCCCCCCCCCCCCTTTTGGTGTTTTGTAATGTAATTTAAATGAAAATCCAGGATTACAACTGGAATGCAGGGTATTAGTTACCAAGTATTTGTGACTTAACGTTCATGTGTTTAGGAAATGCTGAATAGTTATTGTGACTTTTTTCTGTATTGTAGTTTAAATAACTTATCAAAACATTTGAAACTGGTGTGATTCTATTGGATTATTTTGACAAATAAAATTTGCAGACTTTTTAAAAAAAATTTGTGCAGAATTTTTAATTTTTTGGCACATAATTTTAAATTGGCGCAGAATTCCCCCCAGGAGTAAAAGCTTTGCCCTGTTATCAGATATTCCAAGATGGAGTTGTAAGCATAATTTTTGCAAGTTGCAGGTGGCCTGAAGACATTAAAACAAAACTTGATGTTTAGCATTGTTGTTTTTTATGGCTTTCATTCCATTCAAGGTGCCTAACCACACAAGCTTGAAAGGTACCCTGCTTTTCAGAGATATGTATTTTACTAATCAGATATACAGAGCCAGTGAGGATGGTATTGTATTTCTGACTACGTACTGTGTTGTACAATGAGGTGGAAACAGGGTCAGAATTTGCAGACTCAACTCTCTTAACATCTGGTGGAATGACCAGACTCTGGGGTTGATATGAAGCTATCAATGGAACTTGCTGCAATCTGTGACTGAAATCTGTGTAACATAAAATAATTTCTTTGTCTACCAACTTGTTCTAATTGAATGTTAGTCAAACAGTTACAGTGGTAACATAAGCTTCCTGTTGGCAAACACAGCATCCCATTTGACCTCTTGCAAAAGACTGCCACTGTCCACTGTCATTCTGTGCATACTGATTACTCATTTTAATTTAGGTATTTGTTGCCAGCTCAAATTAGGACTTCAGTCTATAGTCAGAGTTTGAGGGGACAAACCACTAAGGTCCAAGACTTAATATTTTAGTTAATTGAATTAATTGCATACACGGGTAGTGTACAAAGTGGTAGGGTTAGGTTCTGAACAAGGTGAAGTACCCCAACTACTGCATTTCCATATACTTTTTTTTAAATATGCCAACTTAAAAATAATTAGTGTCAGGAAATTCTAAGACTGACACTAGCGTCTTTTCTGGTAAGTTACCAATTTGTATAAACCATTTCATCTTGTATCTTAGAATTTGTGGTCGGTCATGTTCAAGAAAAAAATCAAAAGCAACAAAAAGAAGGTTGGAATTTTGCATGTCATCTTTTTTTTTAACTATTACTATGTTGGAGTGGAAAAACATCCATTGCCAGAAACTGAATGCTTCCAAGTAAAGACTTAAATTTAACTGAGGCAACTTCTTTTGTATAGCATCTTTCATATACACTGTACCTGAAAATACTTTAATGTTAATTTCTCTCAGCAGTGCAAGTAGGCCGGTACGCTCCGGTACGCCGTACCAGCAAGTTTATTTATAGCCAGTACAGCGTACCAGAAGGACACAGCAGCAGCCCTGCCGGAGGAGAGGGCTGGGGGGCAGGGCTGAGGGTTCTGCTCCTCTCCCTGCTGGAAGGGGCAACGGGAGGAGCAGAACGCCAGCAGCTCCTCTGGTGGCAGTACCCGCCCCGGCTTTGCTCCCCCAGCCCTGTCTCCGGCAGGGCTGCTGCTGTAGTACGAAGAAGGACGGAGACGCAGCTCTGTGCCTGGAAGGGGCAGGGCTGGGAGTTCTGCTCCTTTCCCTGCTGCCCTTCCCAGCAGGAAAAGGAGCAGAACCCCCAGCCCCGCCCCCTGCCCTTCCATGGAGCTGCATCTCTGTGTACCACAGCAGTAGCCCCGCCAGAGGAAAGGGCTGGGGGGTGGGACTGGGGGTTCTGCTCCTTTCCATGCTGGGAGGGGCAGCGTGGAAAGGAGAATGCTGGCAGCTCCTCCGGTGGTTGTACCGCTGGCCCCTAGCCTCGCCTCCCCAGCCCAGTCTCTGGCACAGCAGGAGGAGGACAGAGGGTCCCCCCCACCCCCCGGTAACATGGGCTGGATGTGGGGAGGGGATGGGGAGAGTGTGGGGGCGCTGGGCTGGGCGGTGAGGAGTCACATGGAGAGGTCACGTACCCCCCCCTGTACTGGTAAGACATGGATTTTACGTGCACCACTGAATTTTCTTCTTACCTATGCCTGTTAACTTAAACTAGCAGGCAAGACAAGGTTTCATTTGACACCGGAACTGAATTTGGGAGATACAGGAAACCAGTTCCTGACAACAGGAGCTACAGAGAAAGTAGTATTCATGCTGAATGTGAAGGGGACAGGCTAATTCTCAAACACCCTCAATTTGTTTGGGAATAGAGAGAGATCTATGGAAGGCTGGAGCAAGCTCATGGATTTTTTTGTTGTTGTTGTTACATTTTATATGTATAGTTGGGATTGGAAAACATAATCCCGACTATACATATGAAATGATGGGGTCTAAATTAGCTGTTACCACTCAAGAAAGAGATCTTGGACTCGTCATGGATAGTTATCTGAAAACATCCACTCAATGTGCAGCGGCAGTCAAAAAAGCTAACAATGTTGGAATCATTAAGAAAAGGATAGATAATAAGACAGAAAGTATCATATTGCCTCTTTATAAATCCATTGTGCGCCTACATCTTGAATACTATGTGGTGATCGGGTTGCCCCATCTCAAAAACGATGTATTGGAATTGGAAAAGGTTCAGAAAAGGGCAACAAAAATGATTAGGGGTATGGAATAGCTTCCATATGAGGAGAGCTTAATCAGACTGGGACTTTTCAGCTTGGAAAAGAGCTGACTAAGGGGGGGATATGATAGAGGACTGGTAGGGAGAAAGTAAATGAAGTGTTTATTCCTTCTCATAACACAAGAACGGGGGGCGGGGGGGAGGTGTAACCAAATGAAATTAATAGGCAGCAGGTTTAAAACAAGAGGAAGTATTTTTTTTTTCCCCCCCCACACAATGCATAGGCAGCCGGTGGAACTCCTTCCCAGAGGATGTTGTGAAGTCCAAGACTACATGGAAAGGTCCATCAATGGCTATTAACCAGGATGGGCAGGGATGGTGTCCCTAGCCTCTTTTGCCAGAAGCTGGGAATGGGCGACGGGATGGATCACATGATGATGACCTGTTCTGTTCATTCCCTCTGGGGCACCTGGCATTAGCCACTGTCGGAAGACAGGATACTGGGCTAGATGGACCTTTGGTCTGACCCAGTATGGCCATTCTTATGTACATTTATTTAAAAGGGTGATTTTTTTTTTTAAACTGAATTCCAAAATGAATGTGGGTGAGATAATCACACTTCTTTTTAGGTGGTAGAGGCCAGGCAGGAGCATTTGGCACATGCTGCATCTTAAATAAATGAGATTAGAGAAAATCATAGAAGTTCAAACACTCAAGGTGAAGAGATTTCAACATAGGGAGACAAGATGCATAGCTATTTATGGCCATATAAATACACCATGAAAATTTTTTTAAGGAAACATCGATTTAATCACACTTGTCAGAAAACTTTACCTACAAATGTAACGACTGACAACTAAGATACTAGGAGAAAGGAAGAAAGTAGGGCTGTTGATTGATTAAAACTGTGATTAATCGCAATTACACTGTTAAACAGTAATAGAATACCACTTGAAATTTATTAAATGATTTTTCTACATTTTCAAATATATTGATTTCAATTATAACACATTTCACTTTATATTTTTATTACAAATATTTGCACTGTAAAAATAAGCAAAAGAAACCGTATTTTTCAATTCACCTCATTCAAGTATTGTAGAGCAATCTCTTTATCGTGAAAGTGCAACTTACAAATGTAGATTTTCTTTTTTTGTTTTTGTTACATAACTGCACTAAATAACAAAACAATTAAAACTTTAGCGCCTACAAGTCCACTCGGTCCATCTGTGGTGGTAAACTTGAAAACGGAAATTGGCTGTTTTTAAAGTCCCATCTCAACAAGGCTTTGTCTAATTTGAAGCTTATCCCCAAAGATGTTTGTTATAGTCACTATATGAGAAAGTTCAGGTGGAAAACATTTTTAGGGTTTTAGGAGGGATCCTCAAATTCTGGTTTGGAATAGAAAGCAAATTACAACCGTAATAGAGGAAATTCTAGTATGACAGCCAAATTCATTTTATTTGGCAATTGCTCATTTGCTCCCTCACTATAACCCTATATTATCTCTTGATTAAAAGAAATATAACGTGTCCCACATGTAGTAGTGATGCTGTAGCCTATCTTACAAGCTGATTATTTTTCCTTATGACTTATCAGCATTTCATTAAGGAATTCCATCCCCTCAAATTTCTTAGACTCAGTCCTAGATAAGGCTATTTCAGGTGGCTGTATACGATGTCTAAATGCCAAGAGTATTTTCAATCTGGAATTTTTGGCTACCACTGCATTAGCTAAACAAAGCTTCACAGAAAAATGGAAGAATGTAAATTGTGATTAAAATTTAACAGAACTTGTATCTTCCTCCTTGATGGTTGGTAACTGCACTCCAGCAATTGCTGGTATGGACATTTATACCTGAGCTGTACCACTTCCTGTATTGCTAGTTGGAACAATCCAAGGTTACCGCTAAAGTGTTGGTCCACATCAATGGTCTGGGAGCATTAGTCTGGTGCATTGTTACATTAAGTCAAGGGCGTAGGACCTATCTGTAACCCTTGATGGCCTGTCATGACCTAGAGACCTCCCCCCTCCCTCCTCTTGATTTAGAGACATCCTCAGACCCAATTTGCCTCCCTTCTGCCCCCACAGGGGTTTAGGGGAGGGGGGCTTGGAGCTAGGATTCTAGACACCCCCGCCAGCTGTGAACAACTTGGGGGAGTGGCAGTGAATCAAGACACCACCCACAAAACACAGCCCCCCCACTTAGCCCATGTGGGCAGAGGGTAAGGGGTGGGGGAAATTTGGGGGTCCAGCCATGATGTTTGGAGTTTGGGGGCTTGGCAGTATAGTGAGGAAGGAGTTGTTGGGGGGGTGGGGAAGGAATTTGGGGGGGAGCATTGTGGGGGTGTCTGTGGAGTGGGGGGGCTCAGCTCAAAAAGTTTGAAAACTGCTCAGAGTGCAGATGGGTTAGCGAGCAGCTCTGTGAAGCAGGGGGTGTGCAGGGAGAGGGGTAGCTAAGGGCTGTGTGTGGATAGCTCGGGATGCAGGGAGAGGGGTAGCTAGGGGCTGTGTGATGGGAACCCTCCCCCCATCGTTGCTGCTCCCCCGAGTGCTCTGCTGGCCCTGGAGCTGGGTTCTCCCGCCTGGGTGGCAGCTGCATGAGCAGTCAAAGGGGTCTGGAAGGTGAGGAGCAGCTGCAGCCCTGGGCACCAGCAGCAGGAGATGGGGGAATACCCTGCTCCATAGCACCAGCCAGAACAGGAGCTGCCCCACACTTCCCCGCTCCAGCTTTCAGCCTCTTAACTGGGCTGGGGGAGAGAAGGAGGTGTGGGGGTGCATATGGAGCTGCCTCCTGGGCTGCCCCACTCTGGGTAAGGTGCTACAGTTTTGGGGGGGGGCAATGCCTCCTGCACCCTGAATTCCACCCATGGGCTTGGGACTTTATCCCCGTGGGGAGCACTGTGGCCCCCTGGTTGAGAACCAGTGTTCTAGAACAAGCATATGTATATCTTTATTTGTATACCAGCCCATCAGCGTACATGGTGGCTTTTAAAGCATGTTAAATGAGTTAAAAGACTGGCTTCTTGCCTTGAAGAGCTTACAATCTAAACTAAGTAGACAAATATACAGAAGTTAACTCAGGTCGGGGGAGGGAGAAGAGAGTTCAATCATTTAACCTCTTCCCAAACACAAAGAGAAAAGATATACAGCTGTTAAGTTGCTTGAAGACTTGTTCTGCTGCCTACCCTACCATAAGTGTATTTAAAAATGACTTTTCTTTTATGTTTTGCTGTTTAGTCTATTTGTTTTATTTTTCTTTTGTAACTCTTCAGTCTTGAATAACATTCACATTTAAATGTTAACCTAATACTGCCATAAGCAATATATATATAACTCCATTTAATTTTCACATTTTTCTGAGTTAAAATAACTCAGTGTAACTTTTTTGTAATTGGGTATAATTATGTAAGGCTAAGCCCATTGCATACGATAAACTGTTGCTCTTTTTTGTTACTGTTATTATTCTAATAAACTAGTGCTTTAAAATATTTGACCATTTTTCACTTATTTAACAATATTTGACTAATTTACCAGTTATTTTTGGACCAGTCAAATGCCCAGCATTGCTTCCTGTCTTGTCTGCCTTTCCATGTACAAGTTGTTATACAGTTAATTCACAAGAGGAAAAGATTAAGTATAACTACTTCCACACTAGTTACAACTGTGAATTGTTCAAACCCGGCCAATCTTCCTTGGGTCATATTTGCAGTAGGCCCAAATATAAAAGAAAATGTGATTGATTTTGAGTGCTCAGCTGTGACTGATTATTTTCAGGGGTGCTGAACACTCTCAAATCCAAAATAAGTCCAGATGGAGCTATGGGTGCTCAGCCCTTATTTCAAGCTGGGCATCTAAAATTAATGAATACATCTAAACATTTTGGCCCTAGTGTTTATAGTAATGTAGGTGCCCTTTGCAAAATAGCCTACATCACTTGTGACCCTTTGTTTTTGCTTTTTTAGAAATTAGCTTCTTAAGACTCTTAGCTATATTTGCTTTGTTTTTTAGGAAATCTTAGTTTATGTGCTTTTGGTATAAAATAACTAGATCTGAATTTCTAGAAGTCAGTCTGCCCATCTGGATTCTTGTACTGAACTCTTCACCAGGATGTCAAGCACATGTTTTTGTACTCTTCTATATCAGATTACATTGCAAAGGACTCAAAAGAAGTATACAAACTTTTACTGAAATGATTGGTTTGTGATTGGCATATAACTTTCTCTTTGAGAGAGAGCGAGAGAGCATGTTTTGAATGAATTGGATTTTGTGCACAAGTTCATATTTTACAGGAAAGGATATTCTGGTTGTAATATGCTACTCTAGATGGCTATAATCATCCACTTTGTATGTGTCAAGTTTCAGTACCCAATTTGATGCTCAAGTCTTAACAAGAGTTCTTGGCTGTTGGAGCATGCTCAGTGTTGTACCTCTTGTTCATGAGAAACACAACAGTGGTTAATCTGATTCAGTATTTTTGTGTGTGTAGATCATGTCACAAATGTCTTTGTATCCATTTTCTTTTTCATATCCTTCCTGATTTAGGATTACTGAGTACCGAAATAGAGCAGGGTTGTTAATATTATACTGTATTTAAGAGAAGCCTTTTTGAGATTGGAGGAGGTGATGTGGAAATACACGTACTCTTGCAATGTTGGCTTGATGTTACCCTCTCACAAACAAGGCAGTTATTTCAGTGAAATAGTACTGAAGAGAAGTACATTCCATGAAAAGTGCTATGTAAGAGCTAGGTATCGGAAATAGCTCCCTCAACATTTTTCTGTTTGTTCATACTACGGTATGTCCAGTGGGACCTCTAGTTGCTTATAGCCCTATTGTGCGATGTTCAAACACTTACACCCTGCCCTGAATAATTTACAGTCTAAATAGACAGGACAGACAAAGCATGGGAGAAAGGAAGGATTATCATCTCTGTTTTACAGATAGGGGAAATGAGGCACAGAGTAAATTTTACAAGGCTATATGGGAACTCAATGGCGCAAGGCTGACTTAACACAGACCATTCTGATCAAGCATCTTTCCCGCCCCTAAATTGAATATGCTTGCACCTTCCTGGATGACTCTTCTCTGTTAAGTACAAGGAAAATTGTTCCATAACACCTCTTTAAAGTTGGAGTTTGAAAAAATATTTTAAAAATATTGATGGGTGGCAGCCTATTAAATCTTGTAACTAGGTAATTGCCACAGAGGGGCTCAGCAAAAGCAAACAGTGTAATCCACTATTTGAAATAAAATATTGTTTACTCAGAAATTTACATTCAATGAATCCTGGTGTAAACAACCAGAATTAGAATGTTTTCCCTCTTACTCCAGAAGAAATTGGTGCCTCTTTGGGAGACGTTTCAGAATCACTGCAGCACAGGGTGATGGAAGGCTTATTTCTAATGAGTTCACTTTCTGGAATGGTCAATATACAGTACCTTCACCTGATCTTTCTTCAAGGAAGAGGGAATATGTGGTAAATTCATGCTGGCAATTTTAGGTCAGTTAGACTTGAAATACAGCAATTTGAGTTCCCATACAATGGCTGAAGTCCTATTTCAAGGACTAGCTAGCATTAAATGTAGTGATTTAGACATGACCTTGCTAGTTGAAAAGAAACTCCTTTTTGCTTTTGTAATGAACTTGTTAAGTCTCTGGCAGAACATTAATATTTGACCACTTTATTAGAAAAGAGACTACTGGAAATTACAGGTCTTATTACTCATCTATAATCATTTTTTGTTGTCAGCAAAACTGGATGGATGCATAATTCTTCACAGGTTGCAAAGCAAACAAAAAATTCCAAAGGCCACCCTAAATGCTTTGAGATAGATCATGAAAACATAATTACAGTATCTTGTTATTTTTACCAATATTCTTGTTATTTTTAATGGAAAATTTTCTTAAAGTAAATAATCATAATCTAATTTCCTGTTTCAATTAGCATGGGTTGACTAGCAGAGAAGTTAATTTTCCTTAAGGAGGGCCTCAAACTGGAATAATTTGCAGCAGGTTGAATATTACATTAAATGCAGCTTTCCAAAGAAACATACAACTTCCCAATTTACAGAAACAGCTGTAAAGCTTGTAAAATCCTGGTAAGTTTTTACTCTAGATACATGGAGCAAAAGCCTTTCTGAGAAACTTTTGCTTAGACATATGTCAGTCCACACATTCCCATTGACTTTATACTGAAAGCCTAAGTTACTTAAGTATGTAATGCATTTATTGAAACATTGAGTATGGGAAAGGAACATTGTTTTAAGTACTTTGGGAAAGAAAAATCTGAAATAAAATGTCATTCCATTCTGTAGCCTGTAGTTAGTAATTGCTTTTTCTAGGGAGTTATGACACCATATGGTATCAGGCAAGGAATGAAGTTTGTGTAGTCTAGTGGCTTATGTTTTTCTAATTTGTTTTTTTTTGTACTCTAATTCAGAACTTCAAGGACTAGGTGATGTTATAAGTAGATGTATTGGAGTACTGCAGATTGACTTCAGGAGGATCGTCTTTAAAGAAATTGGTTTTGGTGCTCCTGCTTCAGTGACGAGGGGCCTTCCCCCCTTTTGCTCTGGCTTTTTAAGTTACTATCAATCTTCATACTCCAAAAAGATAGTCTGTAAATAGAGCTGAAATGATGGTGACTAATACTTAAAATGCTGCAATAGGCTAAAGGCTATTAATAGATATATTGAGTTCTGCATACTTCTTGAGTAGCCTGCAAACTATTAATCATTCAATTTTTAGCCATTTCAATCATTTGTTTCAGTGTTAAGTCTAAATTGACTGTTAAAAGAAAATGGTGAAGGTGCATGTTAAATTGTTTTTTCCAGGGTACAATTAAAAAAATTAAAATACATGCATTCTGGAATGTATTTGGAGTAATGTTTTATTTCACACGGAGATCTTTATTTTAAAAGCACTCTGTTTTCCTTTGTGCCATAAAACAAGTTGGTAGGTTTTTTTTCATTCTGGCTTACTTAAATGCTTGTAATGCTTTTTGTGCACAGTTAGTCATAATTGCTTAGGCAAAGCTCCGAGTACCCTCTGTGCTGAGATTCATAAGCTTCAGGCAATCAGTACGTATAGTACTGCATACATAACAGGAGTTAATAGGCTATGTGACTTTAATAAAGAATTAGCTTTGCATGTAGAGTTTCATGATCACACTCCTCCATTCATATGCAACTTCTTCTGTCTTCTATTCGCCAGTGTTCTAGTAGTGTGGGATTATAAACAATTCAAAGTCCATCTTTTAGGGTTTAGATTAGTTACTTATTGCCCTTTGCCTATTAGCATTTATTAGTTAAGATTAAATAAGGGCTGAACTAGTTAGATCTCTCTCTAATCAATCTTGGTATTCCTCTGAGATTCTATCAAAGTGCTCATACTTTCACAAACAAGTGTGTTAGATGAAAGAGTACTGAATATCTGGTTCAAAAACTTTTTTTTTTTAAACTACATGATTGGTAGCTAACTAGCTGTAGTATACAAAAATTGGGTGGTGTTCCCCATTTCAAATACCTTGGTGCAGAAAGGTTTGTTTGAGCTGGTATGTGGCAATGCTGTACCAGCATTTATCTGGCAGCATTACCAGTTTTTGAAGAATCTAAGCTTTCACTTAAGTTTCTTGCTGTTATGTTTGTGAAGAGAACAGTGTGCATATGAACTGATGTCATGGCTATGTCTTCAGATTGACAGAAATGAGATCAGAGTGGTGTGAACAGCCCCGTGATTTAAATATGAATGTTTCATTGCTGATCTATTTAACAGAAACATCCAGCAATTTTTGGGACTGTAGCCAGATATTGGGTAGAGTAGTCCAATCACATTTTCCCCTCCACTCTTGGTGCCTGAGAAAGGGCATAAAAACTTAATTATCTGGCATTTGGGGGGGGGGGGGGGGGGAGGAGATGGGCAGGTGCTGGTTAATCAAATATTCCGGTTAACTGAGTTATATTTTATCAGTGGAATACCAATTTTCAAAGTATTAGAATACAATAAAATGAATAAAGTATAAAATACAGTAGTACAGTATACAGGTATTCACCAACCAATAGTAGTACTGCGCTGCAGAGTGGTTGGTTTCTTGAAGCACTTAAGTGTATACAAGTAAAGTTTTCTATACGTTAGGTTATTTTATGACACTACATATTACTATGGGCAGCACAGGGCGTACACCCATATCACTAAAAATACACTTAACACTAAAACTACTGAACATAATTTAATCTTTCTTTGATTTAGAAGGCACGTCAGGATCTTGCAGTGCCTCAGGATCATCATCAATGTCAATTATCATTGTAGATGTAGGTGGTGTAGGAAATTGGGCTGAATCTGTAATGACCCTATGACACACCCTGGAAGCTGCTTTTTTGAATAAATCCCTGATGTCTTTTGCATAAAAGTAGAGTGTAGAATGTGCCACTGCATAACCTCCTGGGCAGTATACTAGTCCTGGTTACTAGATTGAATATTTGTATTGGGAGATATCAGAAATGCCGGTCAACAGAGCTTTCTAGTTGATAAAGTGCTGGATAACACAGCTTTTACTGTATATTGTACAGTACTTGCTGCTAACATATTAGCAGGATCATAGATGCATGGTAGGAGCTCAGAACCAGCATAATGAGTGCATATAGGAACCTTATAGTGGAGGGGAGAAGCTGGCAAGTCTGGTTTATACATCTTAAAAATGTCTGTATTTTACATATGACAGTACACTATTAGATGAGATCTTTAGTCTACCACATAGCTATACTAGACAAAGTAATGTCAGTTAGTTATTCAATATATTTTTTCATAGAATCTAACTTTACATTTTGGTTTGTATTTTTTTTGTTTGCTACACATTAAAGAGTTGGTGCTTCAATCTGTAGTATGTAACTGTTTTTTTGGTTTCTACAGCTAACAGTTCCCAAAGGTTATGTTAAGTGTGGTGTGCTTGAGGAACTTGGCCACCTAACATTAAACAAATTGCCATCAAAGTTTTTGTATAACTATATTTCTTTGTGGTAATTTTTTTTAATATGTAATCATGCAACATTTGGGTTACTTTATGTATGTAAAGGAAACTTTTTATGGAATTTTAAAATTCTGTTTTTGCCCTCATCAAAAGTGTAATGAGTTAAGATAAATTCTGGAAAGCTATTTACCAACCTCAACAGGAAATCCTATCCATCAGAGAGTCAGACTTGCTTTCCATACAGTAACCCTCTATTTGATAGTTTGAAGTTTCATTAGCACAGTTGTATGGTTCCTCTGGTTATCTACTGCACTATGTGGTAATTAGTTGCACTGCTATGCTGGAGACTGACTCAGCTGCATTCATGCAAGTGTATCAACTAGCTTTCTGTAGGGAAAAGGTTATGTCCATGTTTGTTCCGGTCAAACTCCAGATTGGGTAACTGTTTGCCTGTCTAAAATTCCTCTTATGTTCAGTTGGATAAACTATTAAAAGTAGAGGCAAGATGTTTATGAATGTTGGTCTGTAATTCTGAAATAGGTGTGGAGACTAACTTGCCTGGTAATCTCCACAGAAATAATAAAAGGGTCAGAGGCAGGCAACTACAGTCTTCAAGTGTACTTATAAAATCTAAGATTAAATTGGCAGTTGAAAAACTTGTTACTTTCGTTTTTGGAAAAGTAACTGGCATTGTTCTCAACTCAGTTTTAGTCCCAAACTTGTATTTGTTTTTACAAATAAGGTCAGTAGATCAGCTTCCATGACTGGGAATAAATAGCTGTGAATGGAAAAAATTTAAGACACTGCAGTGTTTGAAACCCAAATGTGGCAGAATGGAGAACCTGAAAATAAAATGGACTTCCATCAACTTTCATTGCTCTGCCTGAGAAGGAAAAAGTAAACAATACAAATTATAAAGTAAACTGGATTAGAAAACTAAACTTTAATATAGGTAAGAATGCTTGTTTATTTTAAACAGTTATATGCCCCTTTAAACACTGACATGCTGTGACTATGATTCTGACTCGATCCTGCAGTAAGCTGGTTATTAGCCTTCAAGTTGGGACTAAACAGTTAACTGATTTACACTACCAACCTTAGACATCTTGTAGTCCAGACCTTCATTATAGAATAACTTGGAATCAAATCAGTGTAATTGCTTCATTTCCCATTTCATTGTGTTAGGGCAACTTTATAACAACTCTGAGTTTGATGGTTCGTAAAGCATTTCTTTAAAAGAACTGTGTGAAATGGTTGGACCAATACCCTGGTTTTACATTAAAAAACTGTACTTCCACCCTTGGTATCACAGTTGAGTTCAATGACCTAACATCAGGGAACTTAAGTTGCAAGTCTATAATGGATTTCCATTTTAAGATGTTGCTAGGACTTGAGGTCAGAGGGCTAAGTCAAACTTAAATGGTCTCTTTTGTATGTATGAACTATTTCCTAGTAGAAAAGTTTTTCCTTTCTCATTCTGTTCTCATGTGCCTTCAACTTCAGAATGCAGAAGCACTTGAAATCACTTTCTCACATAAGACAACAGTTTGACTTTTGATGTGGTCTTGTCAGGTAGCTGTGTAAAATATTTATTTTTCCTGCCTTTGCTTCTCTTGTCAGCCTTCCCTGTCCATCTCATAGTGATGCCCATTGTGGAGATGCAGTGCCATTAAATGCTTCAACATTACAAGGCTGCTGTTCCCAACAACTCCTCCAGAAATATGGGATGATGTAAAGTCTTGTTTTTCCTGCTGTTTCTGCCACACACAACTTACTCAAGTGTTGAGGTCAATCACTATAAACAAACTTTGAAAATATCAATTCTGTTTTCTATTTTCAGAGGGTCCATATGGAATATTTGCTGGCAGAGATGCCTCCAGGGGACTAGCAACTTTCTGTCTAGATAAAGATGCACTCAGAGATGAATATGATGACCTATCGGACTTAAATGCTGTACAAATGGAAAGTGTTAGAGAATGGGAAATGCAATTTAAAGGTAACTTTTTAAACTAGCAAAATGTAATTGTTTACTTATAGTACTGAATCTCTCACTGACAGATGGGTGGGCGCTTTTTAAAATAAGTTTCTTGCTCACTGTACAGAAGTTACGGCAATATTTTTCTTATTGGAAAGGGAATTCTGACTTACTGAGTTTTATCTATAAAAGGAATTTTAATATTGCCCAGGTATGTATTTTTAATTACTTTTGTTTATATAAATAGCTAAATAGGAAGTGTCATGTTTCAGACTTGATGTGTTGAAGTATAGAATTTCACTCCACTAACAGAACAGGTCTTGGAGTGACTAATATAGAATATGGCACCTTACAGTACTAAGATGTTCAGTGTAGATTCTGTTTAATCTTTCTTGTTTGGGTGTAGTACTGATCTGTTTGGTCTTAAAAGTTGCATTATTTTCATCAGGCACAGGAGATAAGTCAAGTCAATTTTCAAACCACACTAAAATCAACAGGCTAATCAATGGGGTTGCAAAGGTATAAGGATAGAATTTTCACCAACTGTTAAGTTGTGGGAGAGAGTGGTCAAAGAATGGACAAGTGGAAAATCCCTAGAAAGATATTTCAGGGTCTGATCTTGCTGTCAGTCAGTGTTTAAAATTCCTTTGACTGCAGTGATGTGGAATCAGAACCTTAGCATGGGGGGAGGAACCTGATCTGTAATGCACATTAGTTACAGCGAAGAGATTACGTGGAAGTAGCTGCATTTGACTGTAATGGATACATAAATGTCTTTTCCAGAAAAATATGACTACGTAGGTAGACTCCTAAAACCAGGGGAAGAACCATCAGAATATACAGATGAGGAGGATATCAAGGATCACACTAAACAGGATTGAACTTTGTAAAAACCAAAGTCGGGGCCTTCAGAACTGCAACCTCTTATTTCCCCCCTCACAATGTCCTGCATCTTTGGGTACAGTTCATCTGCTGCAAAAAAACATTCAACAGGTTTTGTACAAAGAAAATAACACAACGAAGATTTGAATACTAGGCATTATTTGTGCTGCAAAACTTTTTGTTGCAGTTTATTTGTAATGTGTGGTAAGGCTTCATTTATGAGGAGGGGCCAGGGATGTAAAAGGTTTAAAAAAAGAAAAAAAAAACCCACCACCCTACTCCTTTTTAAAAGTAAGATGAAGCGTTCACATAGTCCATACTTACAGGCTCTCTAAGCAAGTTTTTTAAGAAAATGACAGGTTGAGTTTTGTTTCACACATTTTCTCCTTCCGCATTAAAAAATATTTACTCATGTACATCAATACTAGAAGTCTGGGCCACTGCAACTGGTGTTAAAATGTGAATTTCCAAATTTGTTTTGTATGTAGGCAGTACTAGCCCTGGCAGAAAAACTTCAGTTTTCTTGAGCGACATCATTGCAGATTTGAAGGACATACAAGTGATCTTTCTCTCAAAAGGATCTGGCAAAACTATCAGCTGAAGCCTGCCTTTTACCTGTCCCCTAAATCAAATCAATATTAATTGTGCCTTATTTCACTTAAATAGACTTGAATTGTTTTAAGGGAAAGCCCCCAATATGTGGTTTCATAGGCACCATTGAGACTGAAATTAAAATGTTCTGTTGACTAGCAAACCTTGATGTCATTCTGTATATAGAATGGAAAAGGACTACTCAGTGTTACTGCCATATGTTAATATACATAAACTTAATTAGCATTGTGATGGCCAAATGCATTCCCTCATGCTTCCTTTTAAATAAACCACCCCACCATGCCCCCTCAACCCCCAGGAGCTGCCTAATATTTGGGAGCCTAGCCTTCACAACGCTGTAGTGAGGGTGTGTGCGTGTGTCTCTGGGTGGGTGTCTGACTGCAAGACTTGGGAGGGATTCTTTCTGCAGATACTGTAAATACAAGTACCATTTTAATAAAGCATGTACAATACCAAATGTGCTGTCAGATTGTGTGTGTAAGCTATTAGTCAGTACATTGGAACAGAATGCCCAGGATTGCCATGTGCATGTAAAATAAGGGGGAAAAACCTAGGGCATTTAAATATTTTTGTACTGCCATTGAATAAAACTATATCTAGCTCTGTTATTTTTTTATTACACCCTCATTCATGAGGAATCTTAAATGAGATTTGGTTAAGTAAGGTTTGGTTTAAATAAATGTGAACCATAATGCATTATGGTTCAAGAATATAAACTCAGTGACACAGAAATGAAGCACTCCAGGGCATTGGTATAATACACACTAAGTTAAGAGGCTATGACCACTGTTGGCTGAAATGACTGAACTAGCCATTTAACAAATTTCATTGTTTAATCCATTCTTTCAACATATTAATTGCATGGCTGCTTTGTTATCCAGTTAGAGGCAAGTCACACTAAAACTACAATCCAGTTAAGTGTTTTTAATTTTATGAAGGCTTGTCTTGCTGTGCTGATTAAAGTTATGTGGCACTAGTAGACCCTATTAAGGGAGAGAGGTGTTACAAAAAAGACACAGAAGTCCTTTGATTTCAGTTAAATATATTCTAGTAGTTAGAATATTTTACACTATCACAAATAGTATTCAATAAGGCTACTCTGAGGGGGATTAGAATTTGTGTTAATCCAGAACTTTCTATAGCACTCTTCAAGACCAGAACACTTACAAAACAAGATGCTGTCAAAGATTCTGTCTTTGTCTAATACAGAAGTGTTAAAGGGAGTTCATGGCCAGCACCTTAAGTGCAAACACTAACTACTCTACAAATCATTTGCAGAAGCCTGTTGATGTAGCACAATCAATTTGTCTAAAATGCATGTAAGGATTGTGTGGCAAATTCCAACATCACACTTTATTACTGTACAATTGAGAGAATACATCCCTCAAAGGCAGATAAAACAAATACATGAACCCCTTAAATTGAATTCTGCTCCTAAAAACTCTCCCTTAAACTGACTTGATCACAGGCCTAAAAACCAAGAAACTTCAAAAGTTGTTAGTTTATCACACTGAAGACAACTGAAGAACTTTTTTTTTTTTAGTTAGGGGCTGTTAAACACCAGTTGTATTACAGTAACTTTCATGGCTGTTTGATTTTTCTCTTTTTCACTTGACTAGAGCTCTAGACTTGTCAAAGTACATTAGCACTATTAAATAAACATCCTATTTAAATTAGTCAATAAATCCATATTTATATTATAGGAAAACCCCTTAATCAACATTGTACTATAATTCAGACCCTATAAAGATTGTTGCATTATGTTACCTTACATGAATGAGAACCACCAGAAACAGTTTTAATTAACTTGTACCTAGAGGAACAAGATTGGGCAGGCTCAAAGTGTGTAACCTAATGCTAGGTGGATCAGACATCCTTCTGACAGGTACCTCAAGTTTTTTTTTTCTTTTTCTTTTTTTTTTTTTAAATACTTTGGCAATGCTTGTACAGTTTGTCATGCCAAAAAAAGTTTCAGCTAAATAAAGTTACGTTGGTGGTATACAAGAGGATACGATAGAATGGTTTGTATGGTTTCACTTATAGCATTTCATTTTGCACATACTAATGAATCAAGCCACATCACCCCACAGAGAATGGAAACAGGAGAGAACTTGCAATTGTTACACAGGAGGTCTGCCTATGCCAAGGTATCTACAGTAGAGGCTTCTCTACATGGTGGGGGTAATGTGCTCTACAGGGGTGTGATTTCTAAAGAGCACCTACATGTTGCACATTAATTGGTCCATATAGACCCTGCATAACTTATGTTTAATATTAAATTAATTAGTGCAGTCTGTTAGCAGACTTTAGAAATCACACTCCCGTAGAGCCCATTACCATATCATGTGGAAAAACCTGTGATTTCTTGCATCAGTGCTTCTGTGAATTTGGCTCCAGGAATGGATGCTGTAGGGTGTATCAGTGTTGTCTAACCCTGCACAGTGGCAAAAACAGTTCAGCTACTCTGTCTTGCATACAGTACAGCTACCACTCTTGCCATATGCAGTGCAACTGCAACTCTTGCTATTTAACCTGATGCCTACACACAAGCACATTTATGTGACAGTTTTTTCCTGTTGCAGAACACTACAGGTGTACAGATACTAAAACTGGTGCCTATTTTTTTAAAATATATATATATAATGTATATAAACAAAACTAGATTCAATTCAGTTTTTAAAGCTGCAATATATGGTGAATCAACAGGAGAAACATTTAAAAATTTACAAGCTAATAGTAGTAACTAATCTCTGAATCCCAAAGACTACATAACGGTCCCACTAGAGCAGAAAGATGCCCAATTCCTGAAAGCAAAACTTAAGACTTTATATTTGTCAATATAGGATTATAGGTCCTATACTACCATCAGTGGACAGTGCTCTGTTGCATTAATGCAACTCCATGTACTTCAGTAGATTTAACACAGGTGTAAGAACAATTAGGTCCACTCTGTACAAAGTGATTAACACTGGAAACTTCTTAAAAGGTATCAAATTCTTAGCTAAAAAAAAAAAAGGGTTGTTAGTATTAGTCTTTCATTGAACTACTTATTGGAGTCAGACAGTAAGAAGAAACTGAGGGGGTGCAGGGTTGGCAAGGCTGTTTATACCAGCACTATGAGCATGTGGTACCAGACAGCGCTGGAGCTGACCTGAAGATGCCACTCAGGGAAAAATTCCACCAACTCTGCTCAGGGCACGCACACACCTACATTGGAATTGACACGTGCAATACATCTCGAAGAACAGCTACAGAAAGGTTAGTAACAGTTTTCACTCGCAGGCTGTAGGACACTAGCAACTTTGTAGCAGGACAGAATATAACTGGAAACCCGTTTAGACTCTGTGGACATAGGTGTACCTTTAATCATGTCCACAATGGGAAAAAAATCAAATAGCTCTAGTCCTGTCCAAACAGAAGGCTAAAACCCTCCAAATATCCAAGGTGTGAAGGACTGCATCCTCCTTAGACCGATGAGGTTTAGAGTGAAACCCCAGAAGATGAATAGTCTGATATGAAAATCTGATGTGATGGTAGGTAAGAATCCAGGATGTGGGCGGAGGGATACCTTGTCTTTAAAGAAAAGAGCATAGAGGGTGGTGGTTAGCCATCAAAGTACTTTACTTACCAACTCTCCAACCAGAGATGATATAGCCACAAAAAAAGCGGTTTTCAGGGAGACTTGTAAAAGTGAAGACATAGCCAGAGTTTCAAAGAGAGGCTTCATCAGAGAGGTGACAATTAAGTTCAAATCCCAGGTCGGGGTGAGTTCCTTGGTATTTGGAAACAGGTTAGATAGCCCTATAATAAATCTAGAAGCAAGCGTATCCGATTGCCATGAGCATCAGCAGGTTGATATGGAGAGTAGATTGTGGGCAGACCATCTGCCCTCAACAGTATGGTCCTATAGGGGAGCTCACCATCCTAGAAGGGAGGAATCTGAAACTATGGGATGACAGGGAATGGACAGTTGAAGGGGATTCCTCAGCAGACCTTCTATGGATTTTTCCACTAGGGGTGAGAGACTAGCACATGCTGAGGAATGCAGAGCAACTTTCAAACTCTCTGCTGGGGTATAAATGTCCTGAGCCAAGCCTGGAAACAGCAGAAGTGCAAGTGGGCATGTAGCATGATGAAGACAGATGCCACCATGTGACTGAGGAGCTACAAAGGCTCAATGGGACATGAGTAATCAAATGTGTCAGAATAAGAAATGTCTTCTGGTAGGTTGCTGTATTTGCTGAGCAGGTAAGAGAGGACTTCTCAACGTTGAATTGAAGTCCTAGCATGGTGAGCAGGGCTGAAGCTCTCTAGATGGCAACCTGGACCTCAATGCAAGAGCATCCTTTAAGCAGTCAATCATTGAGGTAAGGGAAGACTGACTCCCCAGCAATGAAGTAAGGTGGCGACAACTGCCATAACCTTTGCAAACATCCCAGGGGCAGTAGAGAGCCTGAAGGAAAGCACTCAACACTGAAAGTGCTTTTGACTGATGACAGATCACAGAAACCTCTTGTAAGAAGGATGGATCACGATGTGAAAATACGTATCTTGTAGCTTAAGGGTTGTGAACCAATCCCTAGGATGATAGCTGTGAGTGTTACTATCCTTGTGTCTTGAAGTGCCCCTTGAGGCGAAAGCTCCAGGAAAGTCAGGCTGAGGTAGATGATCAAAAGAACCTTGGATAGAATATTTTGAATCAGAAGAGCTGTTGTCTCCACAATCCAGAAAGGGGGGCGGCCATAGACAAAGGTGGAGGAGCAGATTATCTGACAGTTTGCATAGGGAACCAGTTGGTACTGGGGATGAAATAGGCTATGGTACCATGAATCTTCTCTCACACATGAAGGAAGACTCACTTTCATTGTCAGAGACAAGCACAACTTTGGAGAATCTGAATTCCTGCTGTACTGGGCAGATCTGCGCAGAAACCCGATGAGTCTCTGCAGCAGAAGCCTGTGGTACTGAGAATAATAGAGAGTGTGTTGGCACAGATTGACTGGTAGATCTGGGTACTTTAGGACTCTCTGAAGAAGTGGAGGTTGCCACTGATATAGGTTTCCTCAGTACAGGATCAATAGTGTCCACGGGATTTAGATGTGAATGAACCTTCAATACTGAGATGACTTGGAGCATCAGCAGTACCTTTTGTGAGGAGCAAGTTCTCCCATACCACAAGTTTCTTGTGGCCAAATCCTTCCTGAGCTGGTTTGGAGTGCCTTTTGGCAGATTTGATACTATTACCCACAAATCTCTCTTGCACAATAGTCAGGAAGGCGATCAAGCTGCAGAAATAGTGTGTTGTGGTCACTTAAACTGATACACAGTGGAGTATCTGAGCTTGGATCTAATGCAGGTTGGAGGGATTGCTCCATATGTCCCTGTCTGTCCTGTAATGACTCTTGAATCCCGAGCAAATCTTGCACTTAGAAAGCATGTGAGTATCCTCTGAACAGTTGATATGGTGCAAGTGGCCGTCACTAACTGGGATGGACTCCTACCAACTGAGGCAATACTTAAATCCTGGGAATTTAGGCATACCCCAAGGAAAAAATGTCTTCAGTAAAGGAGAGTTCCCCTGGAAAGGAGGGAGGCTAAAAGCCTCCCGAAACTTTTGCCCCCTTTAACTAAACTAAACCTATTAAAAATAAAACTGTTAAAATAGCCTGTTAGGACTACCAGAGATTAAAGTAAATATTAAATAAACTAAAACAGATAGCTAGCAAAGCAAGTGAGCGCTACTGAATGCTCTGTCTCAGGCATAGATGGTGGAAAAAAACTGGGGATGGCTCATCTCTTGCAGCCCTTTATGCCCTTCGTATGGGGCCTGAGGATAGCTAGGGTGTGTGTGGACCGAACAGGCACTGCAGCTGAAAATCTCTGACCCAAGGCACATGGGCAAATTAAGATTTTAAGACTAAATCTGCAAATCAACCCTCAAGTGTACTCTGTGCAGAACATTAGTCTCCTTTGTTTATCAAATAGCAATGCTACGGTCTCTTTCCCATCCCAAAATGTTTTACATGCCTTCTGAACAATATTCATGCAGGCACTGGAATGAGCTGATTTTTTATGAGTTTTCTTTTTATATTTCTAACACATTTCAGAACGAGTTTCTCCATGATGGGTCAAATTCACTGCTGGACTAAATGACTTGAATAAAGTTTTCTTTTCCCTAGCTGTGAATTTGGGCCCACGGTACACATTTGAATTAATTCAGTCAGTATTTAGTTATAGCCCTTCTACACTCCTTGCATCCATCATTTGATTATAGACTGCCCACATTTTAACTGCTTATCCAACTCATTCTATTCGACGTGCCATTGCGGCTCCGTTCTATGCAGGGAATGGGATCCTTGAAACTGATGCAGGTCAAAGTAAGCCGAGTAACAACAAAAGGAAAAACAAATGTATCTACAATTTTACTAGATGCTAAAAGAGTTCTAGTTTTCCCCCTTCCTCAAAACCCTTCATTGTTTCTCTGCATAAAGTTTGAATTCCTCATCCTCATTTTCAAAGTGCTGTTCCAACACTACGCTTGCATTCCTCTTTAAGTAAGTTCCCACCTCAGGAGGTAGAGACTCTTCTTGCTTAGATACTCCTTTATCCCCTCCCACTTGGATCCTGGTGCTCTTTTCAAACTGCCTTTTGACTGGAATAACCTCCTTTTCCTCTTCATAGAGTCCTAGGACAGAAGAGACCATTGTGATGAACTAGTTAATAATTTACACCTTACTTCCAGTCTGAATGTATCTAGCTTCAACTTCCAGCCACACTGGAACAAGTTACACCTTTCTTTGCTAGACTGAAGAGCCCATTAAATATTTGTCCCCTCATGTAGGTATTTAAACTGAAATCAAGTCACCTCTTAACCTTCTCTTTGTTAAGATAAACAGATTGAGCTCTTTGAGCTTATCACTAAGGCAGGTTTTTTAATCCTTTAATCATTTTCATGGCTTTTCTCTCTGAATCCGCTTCAATTTAGCAACATCATTCTTGAATTGTGGACATCAGAACTAGATACAGTATTCCAGCAGTGGTAGCACCAGTGCCAAATACAGAGGTAAAATAGCCCCTTCTCCTACTCAAGATTCCACTTGATACATCTGAGGGCTTTAAAATCCTCCCTTTAAAACCTACTCCCCTTTGCCTGATTTTGCACATCTATTTTACAGTTGCCATATTCACAAAAAAAAACACCTTCAGATATGAATGCCCCCCCTCCTGTTTTCTTTTTCTTATTTGTGTTCTCTTATCCCTAATGTGTGATATCATTTCCTGCACTTGTCTAATATAAATGAAAGGCCTTTGGGCAGTGACTGTGAATTAGTTCTGTACAGCACTAGAGAAACGTATGTCACTACATAAATATTGAATAGTAAACTGGATTTTTAAAACAGTTATTGATCTTGTACATCAGAGCTACAACAACTTCAAAGGCTTCCACTCAGTGCACAGAATCAAGCAGGAATAGTTTTTTTGAAAAGAAGTGCTGCAAATTGAGCTAAGTAGACATTTTGGACTAGCTTAATTACAGCATTAAGCCCCAAGAAGCAGCATGAGCCAAAAGAGAACATCTAGGCTGAAAGGCAGATTGCTGTTGAATTAGTTTGAGAAACTTTTCTTTCAAATGAAGAGGCAGAGTTTGAAGCTTTTCATCATATGATTCATTCAACTCACAATATTCTAAGAGCTGGAAAGATCAGAAATTCAAGAGATGGCAGATCCCAGGTATGTATACTAAATTGTAAGATTATTTACAAAGGGGATTTGTAAAAACACACAGCACATTTGTCTAAACAATTTAACTATTTGGATTCCTACAGTTTTAGGAATTTTATAAACATACCATACTCCAAGTTACACAGTCAGTCAATCTCATGCTGAAGACAGTAAGCTACATCTTCCACCTCAAGAAAAGTAGGTGTACACATTACTGATTATCAAAAGATAATGTTGTGTTGCTTGCTACTTACAAAAAGTCATATCCACTTCTGTAATATTGCTTCCTTACCATTCACACATTTCCTCCAGTTCTCCAGGAAAAAATAACTTTAAATCATGGAATTCCACCAATATATATGCAATACATTTCAATTAAGAATTATTTCCAATTTTGGGTATTATCTAGTACTGGTGACTGTGTATATGCTGGATATTTAATAAGATACTGGATACTCGGAAGTATGGGGAGAGACATGGCGCTGCAGTTAAAGATGGTTGCAGGAAGGAGTTGTATTTGTTTTTGAGGGGAAAATAAGCTAATCCATATCGAAGAAGATTACTGTCTTCTGCTTAGGGCCATGTTTAGCATTTTTTACCTGCCTCTTTGTTTTAAACCAAGAACAGGATTATATGAAAATGATTCTATTAAAATTGCAGAAAACTGGTTATGAATTGGTGAATCAAGCCATTCCTAATTTCAACAAGATTAAATTCCATAACAAATACCTTCACTCACCTATAAAAGTAAAGTTCATACAAGTCTACAATCTCAGCTTTAAACAATGTTTTCATGTATAATTTTACAGATCACAACCACCACAATTGGGTTTTTTTGATATTTTTATAAAATTTGCAAAGATATAGCACAAATTACACACACTGAATGCTAAATACGCACACATTTCATTCAATGAAAAAGTGAAAGTAAATATTCAAAGTCTATTACTTGTATATACAGTTTCAATCCAAATTTACATTTGCATCATTTTCATGGATAGAAAGAGGCATGGATCAAACAGCTCTGAGATGTATGACTAGTATGTTGAAAAGATGCTATTTAAAATGTTCATTTGCATCAATTCCTATTATGTTAGTTCCTATTTTCCTTTGAAAATAGGTTACTTCTAAAAGGCTCAATTGTGTATTGAAATTACTTTAACTACTAGGAAGGCCACTGCTATATACTCATTTACAAGTGCGTATGTGTTCATAATTGTTCCATTCAGATTCACAAGGTAACATGACTGAAAAATTTAATGGACTTGAAGTTACATCAACTTCTAAAATCCACTACAAGTTTAAAAATCATTCTTTGGATGTTGAGTCGTTTAGGACACCTCCCAGTATTAAGGCATCAGTGTTAGACATTACTTCTAGTTATAAAGTTAACTGAAGGCTGTTTGGCAGTTAACAAGTATAGCAAAAATGAACTCATTCCTATCTTCCCACCTACCTTAGAAAGAAGTCATTTCCTCAGTTATACTAAATCTTCTAAATCAAAATAAATGACGTTAAGTAATTACGGGTGATAAAACTCGTGATTTTACTCATGTTCCAACACTAGAAATGAATGTTTATTTGCATTGTTTACATTTAATGAAACTAATGTCTTAACCGGTTTGTTGAAATCTCATTTAGTCTTATACCTAGCAGAATTTTAAATAACTTCATTCACATACATTCTAAAATAGAAAAACAAATTTAGAATGAGTGCTTTAATTTTTAAATTTGTCTCAAAAGTAAAACTAAATATTTGAGTTGAAATTAAAATAAAATCTTAAAAAAAAAAATCGATCTGCTATACCTCTCGTAGCACACTTTATAACCATGAAATAGAGAGAAATGAAAAAACAAGAACATCTATGAAACTGAGGATGATTTGAATGTTATTTGCTATTTTATGAACCTGCAAAAACTGCAGATATTTAGTGAATTTAGGACAGTACATAAATCAACATACCCACTTTCCCCTTCTACTTTACTTTTGCTCACATTCATATAAAAACAAGTGTTGAACACTTCCTTAAAACTAAACCAGTTGATGTCCACTTAGAAAACTCCACGCCTAACAAAACACTAACTATGGAGATCCTGAAATAAAAAATAGAAAGCAAAATAATTAAATAGAATCCAGAAGCACACACAGTTCCTTAGAGTTTCACATCCTTAAATGTGCTTTTACTTTTTACAAAAAAAGCAAATATTTTTATAGTTATATATGTAAGAAGGAGCCTACAAACTTAGATCCTTTCTGTAATTTAAAAAAATATACATTCTCTCAGCTTTGATACATACAATTAATAATTCATAATGGGGAAATTAGGTGAAGAAAGCTCAGTAAGTAACATGAATATATTGTATCTTCTTTAAGAAGTATGAGCTAAAATGTAAGGCATTCCCAAAATATTTTTTGCATATAGTACAGGAATGCCATTTTTGTAAACAATAGCTCAAGGAAAGCAATACTGAAACCATAGACTTTTTCCTAGAAACCCTTTGATGATCTCAGAACCAGCCACCCCCAACCATGGGAAACATTTTTAACTTTCTTGTGAAAGAGAAAATGCAATCCTTTGTCTTCCCATACATTTGTTTTTAATCAAGCATTAAAACAGTTCCCCCTGAAAATTTCTGAACTAAATATTGATGTAAAAGTTGGCCTCAAGAGCACTAACTTGTCTTAAGTCTATTTTTCAGATATGTCACCTTCTGTTGATTTTGTGGCAGCGCTGTTCTGGCCTAACTTGTCAATTGATTCCTGCGCAGTATTCCCATCGTGAAAGTTTACTGGGATCTGAAACTGATGGTCAGCTGTGGTTTCAGCAGCAATTAGAGTCTTAGAAGAGGATGTAGGCTGATGTCTATGACAACCACTCTCCTCACCTATTGAAGGTGAAGGTCTTTTTCTCCCAGATATTTCACTAAGAGGAGGCTGAAAACATTAAATTAACCAGTTTAGTATTTTTTCTACAGGTATGGATATTACTACTTTTACTTTCATAGTAGACGATCCAACTAGAATGACATGTTTAAAAGGTAGGAAGACTAACCCACTAAAACAGTGCTATTGTTATGAAAAATCTTTAACATAAACTCAGTAATGTTCTAGTTTTTTTTTTATAGACAACGTCCATGCCCCCAAAGATTATATAGTCTAATTGAATTTTAAGATAGGTATTTGACTCCGTCCTGGCATTAAAAAAAATAGTCAAGCATGAAAAGAATAACCCACAACAAAATATGTGGTAACAGTTAAGAGAAACATGAATTAAACAAAACTGTCACACGCTAATGCTCTGGTGGTACACAAGGTCCCCACCCTGTGCACTGAGCACCATCACCTACCCCAAAGTTACTGAGTTGGGAGCACACAGCACCTAAAGGAACATTAATTGGCTACCCAACATCACAGTCTTAATGCCCAGCCATTTATGGAAAATTAACATTACATGAAAAAGCACAGAGTTTTCCTTTATACCAGGAGACAGACTCACAAACAGCAATTGAAGTCAGTAGACACTAAATAGTAAGTGTGATGGCTGTCAGTGCAATTCAGTAACAACTGCTCACTGGACATTATTGACTTGCTGCATTCTTATAACTAGCTGTTGAGAGATTACCTACACTAAGAGCACTAATTACAGGTACACGGTCAGGTAACTAAAAACAAAAATGTCCTTACTTATTAGCTTAAGTTTATTAAATTGAACATTTTCTAAATCTATTTTTTTCCATTAGTTCTATTTAGCATTGGCATTTCACTCATCCTAGACAGTGAAAATGGATTGATCAGTTTCAATTTTGTTTAGTTTCACATTCTGGCTTCTTGTACCATGCTGCAAACATTAAAAATTAACAAATCTAAACAAAAGTATTTTATTTAAATGTTGTAAAAAAACCCAAAACAATCTTGGTTTTACAAAACCTAAATTAACCTGATAGTGTTCCTTTAGCAATAGTACACTGAATGCTTTGTTAACAGAGCTTACAAACTTACATCAACTCTGAAGTCCTCCAGTCTCTTAAAGTTACAAAGGTATTCCTGCAGTTTGGGGTCAATGGGTAGAGTTTTGGATTGAGAGTATTTCAGGTAAGCCCAAAACTTTTCTAATCCATAAAGCTGACCTAATAGCAGAAAAGATCATTGACAATTTTACAAGTTACAAAAAAGGAGTATTAAGTACCTAACTGTAAATAGGTAATTTCTCACAATTCCCCCTATCTTTAGAGAGCCTTAAGAAATGGGAATTACCAGATTCATAGTCTTTTTTTGTTTCTTCTTGGAAATCCTTGAAGATCTCTTGTCTGAATTTTTTTTCCAAACCATAGCTGTAAAATCTAAACAAGCATTCCAATCCATACCTGCAAACAGAGAATAATGATTTAAGTGCCTATTACACTTCCTCAAGGGATGTAAATGTTCTGTCCTTCCCCTTTACACTTGAGTAAAAATTAAATACCATGGTTTAAACTGTCTTTCCTACCCATCTGATCCCTTCCTTCCCTCCATCCATTTTTACTTACTTCTAAATTTCTTTCAGTGTTGTAAGTATTCAAGGAGTCAAATAAAAGAACGGCTCTTATAAAAACATACTACTGACAATGGGTCTCAGATGGTCCCTCAGCTCCCACAATTGTGTGTGCAGCCCAGTGGAAGACAGGTTGATGCTTTGTTTTCCTATAGATTGATATTTTTAACTTTGCAGTGAGGAAACGTGCAGAATACTTTAAAGATGCCAAGAGCTCGTTGACTTCATTCTCTACACATTTTCCTCCACTTTGAACCAAGTGCTTTGTAGAATAATCTCCACTTCTAACATGTCAGTCACTTGAATCCTTGAGCTTCTGGAGATGTCAAACATATGGAATCTGTAGATGCTAAGCAAGGACTTCAGATTTTCTTTATTCCTTGATTACTTGGAGACATTCTCAACAAGATTTTGCACTCAAACCTGCCATGGCACACCCCCTTAAAACACAGTGTAATTGTTTGTTAAACTCCAACAATATGCTTGTCATTGGTACAAGACAAATAGTCTCTGCCTTCTTGCTTACAGTCTAAAAAATTAAGACAGCGTCTTAAACAAGTTCCTTGAAACCAACGAACTGCCGTTTTGTACATCTTCACTTCTCCCAAATCCAGGGAAATCTATCTAAACTCAAAATCCCAGTTTTGAGGAAGTTATACCAGAGAAATATTATTGGAATATTTTTGTTGTTTTTCTAGTAGTCTGAACAAACAAGAAGTTTTCCTCTTTTTCTGACTCCCTATATAGCCGTGAGCAAGTTATTATATAATCTATATATATTTTAAATAAGGTCTACCTTAAGCAGAAGTTACGAACCAGATCCAGAAGTCACTTGGTGAAATTCTAGGTCCGTGTTATGCAGGAGATCAGACTAGATGATCCAAATGGTTTCCTCTGGCCTTAAAAATCTATGAATCTAAGCAGCATCAGCATCTCTACTTCATATTCCTCACAGTCAGTAAAATGGGTAATACTTACTCTGCCTTCCTTATTGTGAGGATTAGTGTTGATGTAACACTTTCCAATTACAAAGGTGAAGTAGTATTATATACTACATTAAAGGATTTGGAAGAAGCTCTATCATGTGCAGGGGAAAAAAATCTTTCATGGATAAATCACAACTAGCGTGATCAGATCCTACATCCTACTTTCAGTATTATACCAATTCTCCAATTCTAAGCACTGCAAAAAATAGGAAGACCGCTGTTTGAACAAATGGAAAAAAAGAGCTATAGACTATTAAGCTACATGGAAAGAATGAGCCAAGAAACTGTTTATAACACAAAAACTATTATCATGCAATTGTGCATTCCCTGCAGAGCCAAAACATCCTGTAAGTATACATACCAATAACTCACTAAACTGTCCTAAATATCAAAGTATCTGAACACTTAATTTTATAAAAAACCAAATTGATAGTCTATTTTGTCATACTCTCTCTTCTCTCTCCATTTCCAAGAATAGAAGGGATGTGTTCTTCTTCTTCTATTATCTTAATTATGGAAAAGGACAAATAGATGGGTTTTGCATTTTGTCTTGAGGACTTGTAGGGTTTATAGTCATTTTAGATCATTCAAAAAAGGAGTGTGGAGAGTTCCATCATCCTTGCAGCTATGTCGGGGCAGAGGGTGGAAGAGAGCACATGCACCAGGCCTTGGTAATTTAAAGCCAGAACCTTAAAACCTGACTGACTGATGAGCAGTCAGTGACGTGACCAACACACCAGATGGATGTGTTCTTGTCAGCTTTGTGTTGCTCAGTAGGCAGGCTGCTGTGTTCTGGAACAACTGCAGTTTCCTCAGCATCTGCAGTTTCATTCCCAGATACAGTGTGATACAGGAAGTCTGGACTTCAACGTACAGGTTGCTATGGCCTACAATTCATAAATCAAGATAAGGTGGAGTGTCCTGGACAACAGTAGGCAGAAGCAGTTCATTCTGGCTATTGTTATTTGGGTAACCAGCATCAGCAAGTTCAGCAAGACTCAGGCTGCATACCAATTTGATGATGGGAAAGCCTCTCGCTGACTGGTAAGGCATTAACTAGTTCCTCAGAACATTTCACTCTCCTCATCAGCATTATCTACGGTACTTGTCCAGTTTTGCTTCAGTCAGCTGTTCTTCATCCAACAGCTGATCTCATTCAGGCTCAGGGACAGCTAGGAAACAGAACTTATCTTTATTTCATAAGCACACAGTAGGGGTGGGTGAGTCTCCATAGTGCTGGCTTTTAAAATCATGGTCTGACAGACAATAAATAGGATTTTGGAGAGCATAGAGCTTTGGGGATTTTCACATATAAGCTCTGGATGTGCACTTCCCATTTCCCAACACAATCCTCTGAATTCAGAGAGTGAGGAATAGGAACCATACTATCATTCTAATGCCCTATTATATCTTTGAAAGTGAGCTAGCAACGTTCCATACAATATTCTAGGACCGCATGTACCTTCTGCCAAATCTTTTGAATAACTTGGAAATCACACTAAATTGTGGCGGGTGTACTTTACATCTAACTCCCCATACATCAGAGACATCTGTCACCAGATTTAAGAGCAGTCAAGGACCTAGCAGAGTTTAATTACTTTTGGAGTTATATCTGATAGCAAAAAGATCCATCATCATTGGATGACCCTCTCAAAGATTTACTTTGCTACAAAACTTCTGCTCATGATGGCCTATGATTCTGTGATTTATTGGGTAGTATGACTTTTTCCTCTTTTTTAAAATGCTGGTCAGATGCACCAATGAGGAAGACATTTATATCTGAGATAAACCATTCCCAAAGACTTGCTGCTTCTTGATATAAAAACAGAAGACAAAATTCTTCTGGGATTTTAACAGTACATTACCACTATGTTACCTGTGAAAACCTGTCCCAGCTTACATTTGATCAGAGGAGCAACATTCAGAGAGCAATTTACAGGCCCAAAAATTGTGTGCGCCATATGACCTCCATCAGTCTGCAAAGGTCTTGGGTCACCAACAGGCCCAGATGAGTATCCTACAACCTAAACTACGAATGTCCATTTTAACAAAGAACTGATAGTGCAAAGGAAATCTCCAGCAAAACATGATCTAGATGGGATCATCACACCGGAAAAATGACAATTTCCAGAGGAGTCCAAATCCTGTCTAGATTGAAATAATGCATTTAGAGAGGAAATTCAACCAGCTTTTCTTTTGGTCCTGGAATCCAGCTGGGGGTCTACTTTTTCTTGAGCCCTGATGATAGCAGCGAAGAGGCTACCATAGGGAAAAGACTACACAGATTTCATCATCCAAGGGGATGTATTCAACATCAGATGATGACAACAGACAAATTAATGGATTTCATTTGTATGACTTAGATCAGACATTGGTATTGATGACTCAAGAGTTTTTGATCAGACTTAGCTGTTCCGTCCTCTTCTAAAGAACCTTGAGATTCCTATCCCTCTCACTTTAGACTTAGGGTGGAAAGAGTGCACAAGCACACAGCTGTGAGGTGAATGCCCAGATCTCCAAGGCATTTTTGGCTTTGGGCACGTTGGTCCATTAAAGGATTACTGCTGTAGTGAATAATGTAAAAAGTGATTACTTTCCACTTGTACTATGACAAAGACCCAAGTTTGCCAAGGCTTAGAATGTCATTGGTTTATCTAAACTTTAACCTACTGTACACTGAAAGTAGAATATTAAAAAAATAGAAAAAGATATAAGTGTAGCACAACAGAACATAATGAGGATGTGCTTGGGGACAGACCTTTCTATACTCACAGAATGCTCGGATCTATGACCAATGCAGGGGTATCCCTTAACAGTTTTACTTCTACCCATGATTTTGTGGCTTGCAAGGCATTACACATGATTTTTAGAGTATGAAATTAAGACAATTTGATGAAGAAGAAACTTTTGATCTTTTCGAGATTAAGACATCATATGTTTTGAATCATAGCAATGTCAAGTCAAAGGTATTGATAGCCACAGGGCAATCACTCCCACAAAAGAGAATTCTTCTGTTGTGCAGAGACAGAATAGCAAGTCCTCCGTACTTCTGGCAAAGAACGTGTGACAAGAAAAAAAAAAAAAAAGAGACATTAGTGGGGCTCTTCTACCCTGCTAATTCCCAGTTGCCATGTCAGCCTCTAGTGCCACTGGCATCCAATATACCTTATAGAAACCCTTAGGGTACTCTAATTTATATTGGGGTGTTCACACCAGCACACAAACAGCTCAGAACTGGGAGGAAACAAAGGTATTAAAACCATACAGTAGCAATTTTCTTTATTATATTGACAGTGCTCCTGGAGGAGAAGAAATAAATTTTCACCAATTTTAATTAATCAAGGGGTTAAATAATTAGGTTGGCTTACAATTCACACAATAGCCAAATTTGAATAAAATTTATTTTGAGTTTCATAGAGTCTAATGATCAATAATTGGGGATCTGACATCATGGTATGTCTAATGTCATCTATAGCAGCATTACTATTATTTGATTATTTACACTTTTCTAATTTGCTAAAACTGCGTTTGTTATTAGAGAAAGTTGAAGACTAATTTTGAAAATGCTACAAAGAGTCAAATTGATACTTTGGTTCAAGTTCTTTAAAGTTACTCTGAACACATGGACCCCCATTTCTTAAAATGAAAGGTAGAAAGAAACCCAAATTATTCAAAACTTACAGAATAAATGTAATACCTGTAGTGTTCTTTTGCATCATCTAGAGCAAGCTGTCTGAATTCCTCGTACATTTTCTTGTTAAAGTGATCTCTGAGAAAAAAGGACCAGAAACGAAAGAGTGTGTTCATTTCCTGGGATTGGCCAATTCCCAACCGTTTTCTCTCTGGAGAAAAAAAAATACAAAACAATGACAAAACAGCTAGTTTTAACTATATAAATACACCATCAAATATAAACTGTTGGAAAAAAATCTATTTTTATTAGTCGAATATACAGTAAGTTCAGATGGTGTAAATATAAACTCTCCTCAAAAAACAGTTCAAAACAATTCTAGTTAAGTCAATTTGAATGAAGTTTCTAAATTCACCTAAATCAGTTAGATATTACTTGTCAAGCTGATATTTATAAGATCAGTTGTTCAAAATAGTCACTTAAAAAAAATAAGCAAACTCAAAGCCTAACAAATTTTTTACAAAAATTTAACCACTGACATGAAAATTTCAGTAATACAGCAAAGAACTGATGTAAAATGTATAAATGTTTTTTCCCCCTAAATTTCCATTGAATTTAAAAGAAAAACAACCAACCATATATAAATTGCCCCAAATTACTTTCTTTTACAACATGTAAGTGCTTAAGTGATAAAAGTTACACAGAAAATAAACATGCTCACAAAATCCATCAGAGATAATTTGGAATGCCTTTCCAAGCTAAGTTAAAGTGGGCACCAAATAATCATATAGACATTTTTCTTAAGAATACTTGGTTTACTATATAAAAAGCAGGCAAAGAAAAAAAAAGTGGAAAAATAGCATTATAATAATATCTGATTATTGCCAAGTAAAATTTCTGATAACGTGTTTGGCATCTTACCAACTAGGCACCTTCGACGATATTTGTGGTACACTTGTTGTGTAAAGCCATTTTCCTTTAAAAGTTCATGAGAAGGATGCTGGAACTTGGGAAGTGAGTGAGGGGTACACCCATAACTTCCTGCTTTTGGAGCACCTTCTGAAGGTGAAGCATTTGAACTGCTGTTGAAACAAAAAATATTTGTAAAAACAATGAGGAGTACTTGTGGCACCTTAGAGACTAACACATTTATTTGGGCATAAGCTTTTGTGGGCTAAAACCCACTTAATCAGATGCATGGAGTAGAAAATACAGTAGATATATAGAACAGTACATGAAAAGATGGGAGTTGCCTTACCAAGTGGGGGGCGGGGGGTCGAGACAATTCAATTAAAGTGGGCTATTATCAACAGGACGAAAAATCACTTTAGTAGTGGTAATCAGGGTGGCTCATTTCAAACAGTTGACAAGAAGGTGTGGGTAACAGTAGGGGGAAATTAGCATGGGGAAATTAGTTTTTAGTTCTTGTAGTGACCCATCCATTCCCAGTCTTTATTTAGGCCTAATTTGATGGTGTCCAGTTTGCAAATTAATTCCAGTTCTGCAGTTTCTCGTTGGAGTCTGTTTTTGAAGTTTTGTTGTTGAAGAATTCATAGATTCATAGATTCTAGGACTGGAAGGGACCTCGAGAGGTCATCGAGTCCAGTCCCCTGCCCTCATGGCAGGACCAAATACTGTCTAGACCATCCCTGATAGACATTTATCTAACCTACTCTTAAATATCTCCAGAGATGGAGATTCCACAACCTCCCTAGGCAATTTATTCCAGTGTTTAACCACCCTGACAGTTAGGAACTTTTTCCTAATGTCCAACCTAGACCTCCCTTGCTGCAGTTTAAACCCATTGCTTCTTGTTCTATCCTCAGAGGCTAAGGTGAACAAGTTTACTCCCTCCTCCTTATGACACCCTTTTAGATACCTGAAAACTGCTATCATGTCCCCTCTCAGTCTTCTCTTTTCCAAACTAAACAAACCCAATTCTTTCAGCCTTCCTTCATAGGTCATGTTCTCAAGACCTTTAATCATTCTTGTTGCTCTTCTCTGGACCCTCTCCAATTTCTCCACATCTTTCTTGAAATGCGGTGCCCAGAACTGGACACAATACTCCAGTTGAGGCCTAACCAGCGCAGAGTAGAGCGGAAGAATGACTTCTCGTGTCTTGCTCGCAACACACCTGTTAATGCATCCCAGAATCATGTTTGCTTTTTTTGCAACAGCATCACACTGTTGACTCATATTTAGCTTGTGGTCCACTATAACCCCTAGATCCCTTTCTGCCGTACTCCTTCCTAGACAGTCTCTTCCCATTCTGTATGTGTGAAACTGATTTTTCCTTCTTAAGTGGAGCACTTTGCATTTGTCTTTGTTAAGCTTCATCCTGTTTACCTCAGACCATTTCTCCAATTTGTCCAGATCATTTTGAATTATGACCCTGTCCTCCAAAGCAGTTGCAATCCCTCCCAGTTTGGTGGTATCTGCAAACTTAATAAGCGTACTTTCTATGCCAATATCTAAGTCGTTAATGAAGATATTGAACAGAGCCGGTCCCAAAACAGACCCCTTGCTACTTTTAAGTCTGTTATTGAGTGTCCAGGGAGATTGAAGTGTTCTCCGATTGCTTTTTGAATGTTATAATTCTTGACTTCTGATTTGTGTCCATTTATTCTTTTGCGTAGAGACTGTCCCGTTTGGCCACTGTACATGGCAGAGGGGCATTGCTGGCACATGATGGCATATATCACATTGGTAGATGTGCAAGTGAATGGGCCCCTGATGGTGTGGCTGATGTGGTTAGTTCCTATGATGGTGTCCCTTGAATAGATATGTGGACAGAGTTTGCAGTGGGGTTTGTTGCAGGGATAGGTTCCTGGGTTAGTGTTTTTGTTGTGTGGTGTGTAGTTGCTGGTGAGTATTTGCTTCAGGTTGGGGGGCTGTCTGTAAGTGAGGACTGGCCTGTCTCCCAAGGTCTGAGAGAGTAAGGGATCATCCTTCAGGATAGGTTGTAGATCCTTGATGATGCGCTGGAGAGGTTTTAGTTGGCGGCTGAAGGTGACGGTTAGTGACGTTCTATTACTTTCTTTGTTGGGCCTGTCCTGTAGTAGGTGACTTCTGGGTAAACCTTCTGGCTCTGTCAATCTGTTTCTTCACTTCAGCAGGTGGGTACTGTAGTTTTAAGAATGCTTCTTAGAGATCCTGTAGGTGTTTGTCTCTGTCTGAGGGATTGGAGCAAATGCGGTTGTATCTTAGAGCTTGGTGTAGACAATGGATCGTGTGATGTGGTCTGGATGAAAGCTAGAGGCATGTAGGTAAGTATAGCGGTCACTAGGTTTCCGGTATAGGGTGTTTATGTGACCATCACTTATTTGCACTGTAGTGTCCTTGAAGTGGATCTCTTGTGTGGACTGGTCCAGGCTGAGGTTGATGGTGGGGTGGAAGTTGTTGAAATCCTGGTGGAATTCCTGAAGGGCCTCTTTCCCATGGGTCCAGATGATGAAGAGGTCATCAGTGTAGCACAAGTAGAGTAGGGGCGTTAGGGGACAAGAGCTGAGGAAGTGTCAGCCATTAAAATGTTGGCATACTGTGGGGCCATGCGGGTACACAGAGCAGTGCGCTGACTTGAAGGTATACATTGTCCCCAAATGTGAAATAGTTGTGGGTGAGGACAGAGTCACAAAGTTCAGCCACAAGGTTTGCCATGACATTATCGGGGATACTGTGTTATTGCACAAACACCACATTTTTTTCAGGTTTAACATTAAGAAGTGCCAGCCATCTTGCATTAACTACTCCCAGAGCTGTTAGAATAGCATAGTTACCAAATGGCCACCATCACATTTGCATTGGCCCCAAGACATGTCCTCCCACTCACACCAACAAAAAAAGGGATCACCAAACTTTGAGATAAAGTGCACAGGGAGAAATCTAGGATGCCAATGGCAAGAGAAAGTAGAACAGCAGCCTAGGACAGAGAGGACCAAGAGTTAGGGTTGCCAACTTTCTAATCACAGAAAACTGAACACCCCTGCCCCGCCCCTGTGCCTTTTCCAAGGCCCTACCCCCCATTCACGCCATCACCCCTCCCTCCGTCACTCGCTCTCCTCCACCCTCACTCACTCGCTCATTTTCACCGGGCTGGGGCAGGCAGTTGGGATGCAGGAGTGGGCTCAGGGGATGAGGGGTTTGGGGTGCGGGAGGGGGCTCTGGGCTGGGGCATAGGGTTGGAATGCGGGAGAAAGTGGGGGGGGGGGTGAGCTCCACAAGGGAGTTTGGGTGCAAGGGAGGGCTCAGGGTTGGGGTGCAGGCTCCGGGCGATGCTTACCTCAGATGGCTCCCAGAAGCAGTGACATGTCCCTTAGGCTCCTAGACAGCGGGGTGGAAAGGGGGCTCTGCACAGTGCACCTGCCCGCAGGTGCTGCCCCTGCAGCTCCCATTGGCTGCTGTTCCTGGCCAATGGGAGCTGCGGAGCCCCCATGTCCGCCCCTATGCCTAGGAGCCTAAGGGACATGTCGCCACTTCCGGGAGCTGCATGGAGCTGGGTAAGGAGCCTATCTGTGCCGCCGACCAGACGTTTAGCAGCCTGGTCAGCGGTGCTAACTGAAGCTGCCAGGGTCCCTTTTTGACTGGGTGTTCTGGTCGAAAACTGCACACCTGGCAACCCTACCATGGGTCGATTGCGAAAGAAGTGGAGGGAGCTAGAAGCTAAAGTAGAGATGGCGGAGTGGGCCAAGAGGAAACCGTTGACCACCTCCAGAGCTTGCTGGGTCACCTAAAAAGATAGCAACAAGAGCTAGAGGATACAAGTACCTCCTAGCGGAAGATTGATTAGTTGATAGAACTGAACAGGAATTAGTCCAGTTAGGGTGTAGGCAGAGAGAGAGAAACAGCAGTGCTTAATGCTGAAGCAGGACTTTAGCCAGGCTTCAGGCAGACAAGGAGGCCAGGAAACAGAGGCTGATGGCAGAGCCGTGAGTTCAAGGAGGTACAATGGGCATCCAGGCAGAGACTTGAACTCAGTGGGATACAGTGGAGATCCAGACAGTACATCAGCAGCAGGCCAGAACACGTGAGAGGCCAACGGTGCAAATAGTGGTCCTTTGGGGAAAAGGGAAATAGGACACCTGTTTTATGGCTCCCATCATGAGGACTGGAGATCAGAATTACTGGCGGCCGCAGAACGAGAGCTACATGTAGCTCAGTGAGGGCAAGTCTACACTAGAGTGCAGCAGCGGTGCAGCTACACTGATGCAGCTGCGCTACTGTAACACGTCTGGTGAAGACACGCTATGCTGATGGGAGAGCACTCTCCAGTCGGCGTAATTACTCCACCTCCGCAAGAGCGCAGAAGCTATGTCTATGTGAGAGCATTTCCCACCAACATAGCACCAGTGTGGACAGCGCTTAGGTCGATGTAACTTACGTTGTTTAGGGGAATGTCTTTTTCACACCCCTCAGCACATAAATTACATCAACTTAAGTGGTAGTGTAGACCAGCCCTGACAGAAAGAGACCTGACTGTGGAAAATCAGGACACTTGCAAGGAAAGAGGTCACCTGATCTTGATAGTCAGTGAGCCTGAGGGAGAATTAGAGACTGCATGCAGAGACTTTGAAATCCTGGAGAAGATGATGAGGGTCTATATAGACTGATTGGTCTTGAAGATATGAATTGTAATACTGGTATTAAGGACTGTGCAGAACTTGGGGAATCCAGGTATATATGAATGAGTTTATATGGAATTTTTTTTGTTTTGGGTTAGGGGTGAGAGCAGTCCAGATGTGGCCTCACAGCTCAGGGAAAAATTCTGCCTGTGAAAGAGGCAGGTTTTTCCTGAAAAAGGTGGAGAGGTATGTCACAGGGTAGCTGGCCCTAAAACTGAAATACGTCTAGCTCCTCTGTGCCCGAACAGGTGCTCCCTGTTGGCCCAATTAAGGGGGCAGTGCTGCACCGGGGGTTAACAGTTGATGTGTCTCCTTGTATTCTCTCTTCACTGTTTCCCTGCTATTCTTTTGTATTTTATTCTCACTTCTCTTTCCCCAATCCCTTTTTCCTTTCTTGCTGTATTCCTTCTGTCCACCAGTCCTCTTCATTTGTAAATACGTTTTGCATATTCACATACTTCTCACCAATAACCGTTCCACTGGCTCTATGCACTGAATAAATCACAGCAAATTATTCCATGATAAAAATTACTACCTCACAGATGATGTTCTTGGCCTGTGATCTCTGGAATCCATTACCCAACCAACATGGCATTCTAGCGGAGGGTTTGTACTATGTCGTGTTTTTCTTTTTCTTGGAATCTAAGAAAACAAATGCAACATTGCAAAGTATTTCACTGATGTAACTGCAGTCACTTTCTGAAAACTGGAAAATCACAAGTGATCAGGTAAGCTGCTATTTCCCCCAAACTACAGCTCAAGGTTTCATGTTGCGTATAACACATTGTGAAGTCATATGAAGTCATAAAACTCCAGCATCATAATCCAAGACCAGTCTTAAACAGAAATTCAAGGTCTTTGGATATTTTGCCTTTTCATTATGGAATTTCTAATGATATTTACCCAACTCAAAGATGCCATTTCTCAGAACCGGAGAAAACATCAGTAAGATAAGTTGTTTAAAACAATATAAGCCACCCCCCGTTACAGAAAGAAGTGAAGATAACTAACAGTACTGTTGCATTATGTTAATAAAAAAGTTTGACCTGATGAAACTTTATGCACAAGGTTTTTCTGTTTACCTTTACATCAATGGATCTTGTTTCTTTAACAACAGGATAGAATCTTGGCGTTTTGTTGGGATCTTGTAACCTTGGGGTACGAGGTGTTTTGGGTGTTCTGGCAGGATGAACTCTTGGAGATTCTGGGACTGCTGTTGGCAGTGAACGAGCCATTGTTGTTGGAGGTACTTCTACAACACCAAACAATTTGCAAGCTAGCTCATCTGTTAAATCTGTAAATAGAAAAAGAGACTTAGATTGCTAACATACATGTATGCAGAAGTATTTCATTTTCAGTTGACATTTAATGGACAGACAGAATATCTTTGAAATTCATTTGTATTCTGCCTAAAAATTTCGACATTAATTAACAAAGGACAAAGTATGAGTTTATTGATGCAGCCATATTGCTTAACCTCAATCTAAATTAACTCAATTTATGTAGTTTGGGTTTTAAAAGCTCCTGTTAATCAAGACATACAAAACTCACTGGAAAAAAGACAGTTACCTTTTCAGTAACTGGAGTTCTTTGAAATGTGTTGCTCATGTCTATTCCACAACAGGTGTGCGTGCTCGCCACATGCACTGCTTCCGGAAGTTTTAACCCTAGCAGTACCCGTAGGGGAGCGCCCTAGCGACCCCTGGAGTGGCGCCTCCATGGCGCGGTATAAGGGGAGCTGCATGCTCCCCCCACCCTCAGTTCCTTCTTGCCAGACAACTCTGACAGAGGAGGAGGGTGGGATGTGGAATAAACATGAGCAACACATCTCGAAGAACACCAGTTATGGAAAAGGTAACTGTCTTTTCTTCTTCGAGTGATTGCTCATGTGTATTCCACATAGGTGATTCCAAGCTATATCTGTTGGAGGTGGGAAGGAGTTCACAAACTCTCGGGATGGAGAATGGCCCTGCCGAACCCGCCGTCCTCCCTGGTCTCAGAGACAATCGCTTAATGTGAGTTGAATATGTGAACTGAAGACCACGTGACAGCCCTACAAATGTCCTGAATGGGGACATGGGCCAAAAAGGCAGCCGACGAGGCCTGCGCCCTAGTCGAGTGCGCCTTCACAATTGGTGGCGGAGGGATTCCCGCCAGGTCATAACAGGTACAGATGCATGAGGTGACCCAGTTGGAGAGCCGCTGAGTGGAGATCGGCCGACCTTTCATGCGCTCGGCCAAGGCGATGAACATTTGCGAGGACTTTCTGAACGGTTTATTACGCTCCAGGTAAAAAGCCAGAGCCCATCTCACAACCAGTGTGTGGAGGCGGCGTTCCTTAATGGACGCATGGGGCTTGGTGCAGAGGACCGGCAGAAAAATGTCCTGACCCATGTGATAGGCAGAAACCACCTTCGGGAGGAAAGAAGGGTGTGGGCAGAGCTGGACCTTATATTTATGAAGCACCATGTACAGGGGCTTGGAGGTCGGGGCCCTGAGTTCCAAGACCCGCCTAGCCAATATGATCCCAACCAGGAAGGCCACCTTCCAGGAGCATGTGGCTAACAGCTCAAATGGGGGTCCCATGAGACGGGCCAACACCAGGTTTAGGTCCCACTGCGGGACTGGGGGCCTAACATACGGGAAGAGACAATCCAACCCCTTAAAGAACCGGCCCGTCATAGTATGGGAGAATACCGCGTGGCCCTGCACCAGTGGATGGAAGGCTGATATAGCCGCCAGGTGCACCTTGACTGACAAGGGCGCCAGACCCTGGCCTCTAAGATGAAGGAGGTAGTCGAGAATAAGTTGGATCGGGGCGGACACCGGGGAAACGCCCCGCTCGTCCGCCCATCTGGAAAACAGAGACCACTTTGCCAAGTAGGCTCAGCGCGTGGAGGGCTGCCTGCTTTCTAGGAGGACGCGCTGAACCCCTTCTGAGCACGTCCTTTCCTCCCTACCTAACCATTAAGCAGCCACGCCATGAGGTAGAGTGCCGCTAGGTTGGGGTGGAGGAGGCGGCCCTGGTCCTGGGAGAGCAGGTCCGGGTGGGATGGCAATGACCATGGCGGGGCGACCGCCAGGCCCGTGAGGGTCCCGTACCAATGCTGCCTGAGCCATGCCAGGGCAATCAGAAGGACCTGGGCCTTTTCCAGGACCTTGCCGATCAGCAGGAACGGGGGAAAGGCATCGAGAAACTGGCTTGACCAGGCCAGGAGGAAGGCATCGGAGATAGTGCCCCGTCCCAGCCCCGGAGCAGAACCAGGGACAGCAATGGTTCTGCCTAGTCGCGAACAGGTCCACCTGGGGAGTTCCCCACACTTGGAAAAGCCTGTGCACCACCTCTGGGTGGAGAGACCACTCGTGCTGAGAGGAGAAGTCCCTGCTCAAGCAATCCGCCCATGCTTTCTGGGCGTCCGGCAGATGGAAGGCCTGTAGGCAGATGTCGTGGGCTATACAAAAGTCCCACAGCCTGAGGGCTTCGTGGCAGAAGGCAGAGGATCAGGCCCCGTCTTGCCTGTTGATGTAGAACATCACGGCCGCGTTGTCCGTGAGGACTCTGACCATCCGGCCCTCCAGGTGCGAGCAGAAGGCCATGCACACCAGCCATACCGCCCTGAGCTCCTTGACGTTTATGTGGAGAGTCAGATCCTGAGCCAACCACAGATCTTGCTTCTGAACGTTCCCCACATGGGCCCCCCCCCCATCCCAGGTCCGACACGTCGGACACCAGTTCCAGCGACAGGGCCCTGCCCCTGAATGGGACCCCTTGGAGCAGGTTTCTTGGGGAGGATCACCACCGTAGGGAGGTGATCACTGGCTTGGGCACTGTGAGGACTTAGTCCATCCTGTCCCTGGCCTGGGAGAACTCCGAGGCCAACCAGAGCTGGAGGAGCCTCATCCTGAGTCTGGCATGACAGACCACATACATGCACACTGACATGCAACCCAAGAGCTGGAGGCACGCTGTCTGTCTGTCACCAGAAACCTTGTGACCGTGTCGATGAGCCCCTTCGGGGTCTCGAACCTGTCCGGTGGGAGGGAGGCTCTTCCTAGCCTTCTTGGCGTGTCCCGTGGACAGAGAGCGGTGCTGACTAGTCGATGGCACCGAAGGGTTGCCGCACACTGACACCGCAATGCCCGTTACCGACTTGGAGCAGTGCGCCAAAGCCGGGGTCAGCGCCGACTCCATCAGAATAGCCCAGAGCCTAATGTCCCTTTCTCTCTTGGTCCGAGGCTTAAAACAACTTGCAAATCTTGCAGCGATCGCTGAGATGGGTTCCCCCAAACAGCATAAACAGTTCGCATGCAGATCACTCACTGGCATAGATCGCCTAGAAGTGTCGCACAACTTAAAACCAGGGCACGGGGCATGCCCCGGCCCGGGTGCTCTAGATAAACTAAACGTACCATACACTGAATGAACAACAATTTTGGGGATGAGCTACAGCAAAGCTGGAGCAGAGCAGTTCCGAAGCACCTTCACTGGTGGCAAGGAGGAACTGAGGGTGGGGGGAGCGTGCAGCGCCCCTTATACCACGTCATGGAGGCACCACTCCAGGGATCCTATGGGCTCCCCTACGGGTGCTGCTAGGGAAAAAACTTCGGCACCGGTGCACGTGGCGAGCACGCACATCTATTGTGGAATACACATGAGCAATCACTCGAAGAACTATTATGACTTATAAAGAAAGTTAAGAAATTCAAAATTTCACCTCAAACTACCTTTCTTAAACTATATTCACTGCTAGAAGCTATATCTACATCTTGCAAATCTCTTGCCTTGATTACTGTAACTTTCTGTCCCGACTACCAAATCCAGTTTATCCAAAATGTTTCAGTTAAATCAGGGGTAGGCAACCTATGGCACACGTGCCAAAGGCGGAACGTGAGCTGATTTTCAGTGGCACTCACGCTGCCCGGGTCCTGGCCACCGGTCCAGGGGGCTCTGCATTTTAATTTAGTTTTAAATGAAACTTCTTAAACATTTTTAAAACCTTATCTACTTTACATATAACAATAGTTTACTTATATATTATAGACTTATAGAAAGAGACCTTCTAAAAACTTTAAAATGTATTACTGGCAAGCGAAACCTTAAATTAGAGTGAATAAATGAAGACTCGGCACACCACTTCTGAAAGGTTGCCGACCCCTGAGTTAAATCAACCCAGGAGATATCCAAGATCAGAAAAGGCTTTTATAGGAAAGGGCAGACTGGTGATTTTAGAAAAGCAACAGTAAAAGGATTTAGCAAGAGACTAAGTTAGGGGAGAAAAAGAAGAATAAAAAATGTACTACAAAAATAAGCTGAACATATTTTAAGAAAACAGAAAAATGTCAGTGATTTTCTATCAAGCCTTCTATAAAACACTTCTTAAATAAATGTTTAAAAAGATAACATTACTTAAAAGCTTGTTGAAATTCCAGTATTTCTATGGCTTGAGCTCATTACAAGCAAACTGTAATGTTGCTAACAGTCATGAAGATATATAGGATGGGGAAAATATATTGCGCACACAAAAAAAACTATGGAGAACATGGTGACTAATGCTGGATTTATGTACATTTTAACAAAAAGTTTTGCTTTCTTTTTGTTTGCATTTTAAGCAAAAGTCTAATAATTTTAGAATCAGATAGATAATCTGTACTTTTTTCCCCTAGGAGCCAATGTTTTCCTGATTCCATTTCCCCTTCTATGTGTAACATAAGAACTAGTGAGTGTGTGTGTTCCTCTTTCTGCTGCCAGATGGAATTAGACTTACCTGTAAGAGGCAAGTTAGGTGCCTAACTTACTTAGGTCCTTCTGAAATACCACTAGGACCCTATCTACATCTTTAGGCTCCTAAAAATCTTTGAAAATCTGGCCCTACATCCTTTATAAAATGCAGCCACTAGACTGCAATGTGGTCACACATCTGAACAATGGTAAAACTGCCGAAAGTGCTTCAGTGACTTTGGTGCCCAAGTTCTATTTTCAAACCTGACTTAGGCACTTCCTAAGTCTCAATGACTTTTGATGGGCTTCTGGTTCTCTTCAGCACCTAACTAATTTTGAAACTGGAACTTGGGCTCCGAAGTCACCTAAGCTCTTTTGACAAAATTTTCCACAAATCTAATTCTATCCAGAGGCAGCTATGGTATACACATACCATTGTCTTACACAAAGAGGGAGGAAATTAATCAGAAAAGCTGTGTCTTGGGGCAGATGGGTATAGATTCTATCTAAAATTCTTAGATATCTCAAACTAGACAAGTACAAGTTGAAACACAGGCCTGTATATATTGAGATATTCAAAATCAGTGTCAAAACACGTACTACTTTGATTTTCAATATTATAATTCCTGATGTTTCTGTAAATTACAGTAGCAATTTAATGGAAATAAAACATTCATAAAACAAATTGTGAAGTTTTGATAACACTGTATTCATTTATGGAAACAGTGAATTATTCTAAAAACTACATAAGAACAGCCACAATGGGTCAAACCAATAGTCATTCTAACCAGTATCCTGTCTTCCGACCGTGGTCAATGCAAGGTGCCTCAGAGTACTCCTGGGGGAATTCCATGCTACTCCACAGGCACAGAATTCATGTTGTCCGCAGATTTCTTTGCTTCCCTGCAGAAAAATGACTTCTGAGGGGAAAGTCACAAGAGCAGTCATTCGCCCCACCCTGGCACCCCAGAGCAGCTCGCAGAGACAAATCAGTGGGGGAGGAGTGGAGGGAAGAGGGGCATGGGTGTGCATGTGTGGAGAGATGTCAATCACTGCTGGGGGGGTCAGGGCAGGACAGAGGGGCGTGCGAACAAGAGAGACTCTGTCCCTCTTGCTTGCTATTGTGGCGCACCCAGTGTGGAGGGGCAGATCTAAGGGTTATTTGGAGGTAGGCCTAAGGCAGGCTTGTCCCCTCAGGCAGAGCTAAATATAGCAGTCTGACTGCTTAGTTGTTTCCATTGTGTTAGTGAATAGTTCCCATTCTTAGTGAATTTCCCCAGGAGCATAAAACAGATGTAAAAGTTTTAAGGCTCCTTTACATTGCCTGAGTGGTGTAATGGAGCCTTATTGTAAAGGACAGTATGGGCTTATGGTGGTTTAGTGATTAGAACTGGTCTAAATTTTTGGACTGAAAAATTTTCCTATCAAAATGTGCTTCATGAACTGTTTACTACGGACCTTGCTGGAGATGGTCAGTAGCCAATATAAATTGTGAGTTTGATTCCCCAGCCCTTACTTGCTCTTCAGTTGCCGATGATGTAATACTGAGCATATGGCTGAATATATTAGTTGACTAATAACTAGAAATAAAGGGTCACACTTAGCTACATTATTATTAGATAAAGGCAGTTTGGGGATTTCCCTCCAATGCTCCCCATCCCCGTTCTTCATCCAGCTCAGCAGTCCACCTGCATCCCTGCCTGTGTCATATCTCCCTGTGTACTATCACAGAATAGCAGAGATCATCCTGAGGCACTTTTGCTGATAGCTTAACTTTATAGACCTTTAGAGTGGTACAAGACATCTTTTTGGTCAAGCACATGCTTGATTTAAAATCTTCAGTACGTTATTTATGGTTAGTTAAGGAATACAAGGTCGGGGCAGTTACTCAAAAATATGCCAGCTAGTGGGTCTCCAGTGGGTCATCTTCAGCTGGGGATGGCAAGAGCGTAGCATGCTGAGCATACTCCTTCCCCCACCCTTCCTTGTTTCCTATGTAGGGATTGGCATAGGACAGTAGCCAGGACTCTTCTATACCAAGGGAATCCTCAGCTAGGAAGATCTATGTGCTTTCTGGCTTTTTTCCTGTGCGAGAGAGGTTAGATTAGCGGTCAGGATCTATTTTACTTATTGTGACTTTTTTCTACATTGTAGTTTAAATAAATTACCAAAATTGCAACAGGTATGATTATATTGTGTTATTTTGACAAAGAAAATATGCAGAATTTTAAAGTATTGTGCGCAGAATTCCCCCAGGAGTACTCAGAGTGAATGAACAGAACAGGCAAATCATTGAGTGATCCCTCTCATTATCCACTCCCAGCTTCTGGCAATCAGAAGCAAGGGACACCTGGAGCATGGGGTTGCATCCCTGACCATCTTGGCTAATAGTTATTGATGGACCTAACCTCCAACTAATAAAATTAAACTGCTTTTAAATCGTTATTGCGAGCCTCAATATTTCCTACGCAAGATAGGAGACAGCCTGGTAAGTTTAACTCTTTGATGTACTGTATAGCAATATGATAAAGCCAAATACAGTGATATGACAAATCCAAATTGTAAGTGATGTCTGTATCAAGTAGAAAAATATCTTTGGATTGTAAAATATTTATTTTTTCCTTAAAATCTATATCCTAGTGACCATAATGCCTCACTTCAACAACAGCTTTTGCTTTGTATATTGTAATGGCATGTTGCACCATAGAACACTTTCTGTTGGTCTGCAGTAGTAGTGAAATAACTGAAATTCTTGCTTATGTGTACTGATGCTGATGCACATTCATTTATTTTCCTGTATCAACATATAGTATGCTCTAATGCAGTACAGGCTAACAAAAATATCTTTTAGATAGAGCTTTGGTTAAAAACAAACCAACCAACCAACAACCCCAGACTATAGTCAGAACCAAAATTAAAGCACATGAAGTTTCTTTAATGCAGGATTTCTTAAACACCCCCTCCAGCTTTCTGTGGGTGCCCTACAGAGATCTGTCCTTGGTTCCTTACTCTTCTCCCGCTACATCTTATTGCTGGGTTCTCTCATCCAGAAACGAATTCAACTACCTCACAGATGATTCAGAGATCTATCTGTACTCCAGACCGGTTTCCTGCTGTCCAAACTAAATCTCAGCCTCTCTCTCTGACATCTTTTTGAGAATGTCTAGCTGTGAGCTCAAGCTCAACATGGCTAAAACAGAGTTCTTACTCTTCCTCCCCCTAAGCTGTCCCCCTGCCTGACCTCCTTTCTGGATCACTGACACCACCACCATTCTACTCTGACTGAGGTGTATAACCTGGGTACCATCTTTGAGTTGGGACTCTCTCTAGAGCCTCACATTCAGGCTATGTCTAAGTCTTGCTGATTCTTTTTTATTTTTCAGATATGGCCCTTCCTATCCACCACACAGTTAAATCTCTCGTCCAGGCTCTCATCATTTTATGTCTCAATTACACAACATCCCTTTCTCTGGCTTTTACAAATGCCATCTTGCCCTGCTGGTAATGTTCTTTACAACAGCATTCTGAATGGTTTTGACCATGTCATCTTTCTCTTGCAGGATGGATTGATTTAAATCAAGGAGATATAAATTGCTGATTTAAATAATGATTTAAATCACCAAGTGGAAAGCTTCAATTTACATCAGATTTTAAACAACTTTTCCGTTGGTTTTTCAATTGTTTTCTAAAGAAAGGTGCAGTCTCACTGGTTACACAACCATTAAAACATGTTGATTTACAACTAAATAGAGCCTTTATACTAGATTTGGTACATCTTTTTGCTACCTCAAGTGGTATAGCATAACCATATACATTTATTTAAGCATATTTTCAGATTCTAATTGTACACATTTTTAGTATATTAGAAAATGGTGAATGATATATTGCTTATTTACTAGATAACTTTTTGCTCAAGATTTGTGTCAAACTGCATTAAGATGGTAACTGGAATTTAATTAAATACAAAACAGAACAAATTTTTTTATTAAACAAAATAAAGCCCTTAATATAGTATGTGACCTCCTGTGCCACATTTATAAAGCCTGACTTTCTAAAAAGTATTAAGAGATTATAAGTAGTTTAGGCCTTAACATAGTTTGTATCAAATTCAGATTTCATTTTAAACAGGTTTACTTTTAAAAAGGAAAGCTTATTACAATTTAAGTAACAAAATAAAAAAAAAAACACCAATTTTTATCCATCCTGCTCTCTTTGCATCCCTTCACTGGCTCCCTCTTCTCTATCATATCACAGTAGTTATTTGTCTTTAATTTCAAGGCCCTTCATGATCTATCCCCACCCTCTCTGTCCTTCAGTATAAAAGAAGTCAACTTCCATCTCCAATCAGCCCATGTTGTCAGCCTCCATTCTGCACTTGTTAAATTTTCAAACAAGCATCTTTGGGCTCTCTCATGTGCCCCTCACGCCTGGGAGAAACTTCCTTTAAACACTGACAAAATTAACTCCTCATCCTTCAAAACTCTCCTGAAAACTCTACTGTGCTATGATGACTACAAAAAATTTTACAACGGTTGGGCTACTGACGTGCTGAGACCATTGCTTATCATGCTGACCAGTACTGTCTCATTGTTTCCTTGTACTTCCCTGTCTGTACCCATCTGCTATCACTTGTTTTATATTTAGGTTATGAGCACTTAGGGGCAGGGACTGTCTTTTTGTTCTGTGTTGGTACACACCTGGTACAACGAGGTCCTGGTCCATGACTGGAGTTCTTAGTCGTGAGAATAATACAAGTAACAAAAATAATAAAGAAAGTACAATTATATTACCTTGTTGTGACATTGGAGGCCATGGAAGAACTTCCTGGTTTGGCTCAGGTGTAAGACTGTCAAACTCTTCTTTACTGATGAGATTTAGTTTCTTGAAGTTTTCAACCTCTTGCTGAATTTGAAGAGAGAATTTCACAATTACAAAAGTGACAATTGTGTATCAATCTAAAAACAGACAAGTTCACAGAATTGAGTTGCACCAGCATGCAACATGTCAAGCAGAATTCATTCACAATTGATCCTGCACAACCACAGTCCTTTCTGTTGACTTTGTGAGGTTGCACACAGCAAGCTTGTGAAAGAAAATGGAAGATGAAGCCGCCCCTGGACATGTGCAATGAGCTTGGCTTATAGAAGCAAAGTGTGCGCCCCTTAGTATTGTTTGCAATGACCAAATTCATGAAACTAGAAAAAGTTACCCTACTTTATAAAAGAGGAACAGAACCCTCATTTTCCCAGTTTCTGTCCTGTGCCAAACCATCTTTCCTCTATAGTAAGGTGTGCACAGGAAGATTCTGGCAGTTTGGGCAGGGGACGAAGGAGTGGGCATTTCCTATTTACTCTCTCTCCCCCCATTTCAACATTAAACACAAAGAATTTCAGGAGTAACTAGTAACTTTGGATGCCCAACTTGAAATTCCTTAAAGATGCCTGTTTTTTCAGAGGGTGGATGCTAAATACTTTCTGAAAAATGAGGCCTCTTTGAAGTATCTCAAGTTGGGAACCCAAAAATCAGTGCACCCAAAAAATAATCACTAAGCACTTTTGAAAATCTTGACCAACAATTAAAAGAATGAGGTGGGAGAAAACATTTACCCCTCTATTCTTTCTACTGTCCTCTTGCAGTTTACTGTACAGTCTACAGACACCTTGCATTTTCGATCTTTATCTATTCCTTATTTTCTCCTATATTCTTTCTTCTTCTTTTCCCATCCTTGTATCTATTTCCCCTTTTCTTTAGTAACTCCCATTCTTTTGTCCTCTTTCCTTGTCCCATACTGAAATAGGGTCCTGCCACCATGATTTGCCTCAATCCAGTGCTCAACAAAGGTGGAAAAAATGGAAGTACAAACACTATCCTAAATACGATGGTAATCCAGCTCAGCTGCCTGTAAACTTGCCACTCACAGCGCTGCCCAAAGTCAGAAGTGGATCTGACAAGGAGCAGGGAGGACTAACTCACAAAGAGGGGTTCCTTGGAATGACTGATTAGTGAGCAACATGTGACAGGGCAGGAGTGGAGAAATCTGAGTTCCTGAGGTTCCAGCAGCTCAGCTAGCTTGCTGCCACATTCACTGGCCAGCTACTTGGTGTAAAACCACCAGTGTGTTTAAAAATCCATTGGTTATAGACAGAGGTGTTTGTCCTTTAGGGACACAGGCAGGGGTGAAAGTAACTTAAAGGACTTACCGGTATGCCGGAGTCCTGAGTGGAGGTGGCCTCAACCGGAAGAGGTGTGACCTCAATGCAAAGAGGCGGGGCCCTTCAAGTTTTAAAGGCCCTGGGGCTCCAGCTGTGGCTGGGAGCCCCAGGACCTTTAAATCACCCTGGAGCTACCAGCTGCAGAGGCAGCTGGGGGCGAATTAAAGGACCCAGGGCTCCGGCCGACACGGAGCTCTGGGCCCTTTAAATCACCACGGGAGCCCTGCCACCGCTACCCCGGGGCGGCAGGGCTCGGGCAGCGGTAGCCATAGCAGGGCTCTGGTGGTGACTGAAAGGGCCCGGGGCTCCGGCCGCTGCGGGAAGCCCCGGGCCCTTTAAATTCCCGCCTGAGCCCAGCTGCCAGAGCTCCGGCGGTGATTTAAAGGGCCCGGGGCTCCCCGTAGCAGCTGGAACGCTGGGCCCTTTAAATCCCCGCTGGAGAAGCCGGTCCAGTCTGGCACGACATACCGGCTCTTGCCAGTACGCCGTGCCGTACCGGCTTACTTTCACCTCTGGACACAGGCCACCTTAGTAGTATTCCATATTATAGTATATGGACTAAACTTCTGCAGGTTCACTCCTGTTTTATGGATCCACAGATGGGCAAGGAAATAGAAATATAGATTAAAATGAGGTTGTGGGTATTAAATCTGGCATTTTACTTGCACTTTCATGCCACCTAACTTTATAGATGATAAAAAAAATTGAAGATAAAATTTACAATGCAATGACTTCAGTTTCATTCCCTCATACTCTACCCTATCCCCAAAACAGGGAAATCAATTTGTCTTTCCTATGAACACATTTAAAAATTTTATTAAATACAAGCTGTTTGAGCACATGTAAAGTCTGAATTATCTATTGTATACTCTTAGCATTCAAACACTACCCCACCAGCCTAAAATACCCTATTGTTTAAAACAAACTATTCCTTCACTGGCTTAGATCTAAGTTTGAGGGTGAAGAGATACATTTATCTTGAATTTAGCAACCTCTGCTACACCTAGGGTCTATAATAGAAAGCATGACAGATGATATGCAGCCATTTGCAAGTAATTAAATTGCAATCGTAAGTTAAAATTAAACAAAATAATTACAACATATACTATAGGTATACATATGATAATTATTTTCTATTTTCTTCCACCCAATTAGATTTTTGATAGTATAAGTAGCAGCAATAATAGTCAATTTTAGGCTTGTTTGGTCAAACATCTGTTTAAGTTGTATGACAGAAAAAATTACCTTTATGGCTGTAGAATCATTTTCACCCTGCTCCATCCATAAATCCTGTTCATAATAGTATAAACCATCATTAATAGCTTTAGCAAGTTCTGATGTAATTTTTGCACGAGACACATGGTTGCCAGTGCGATCTCCACCAGGATGTTTTCTCATATAAGGTGGTGTCTGTGTTACAATCAAAATTTTGTTTACATCGTGGTCATCAATTTCATAATCTGAATCATTGTCTGACCAATCAGTAAATGTATTTTTGCGACCTTCTATTTGTTCCATCTCCTCATCAAACAAAAAATCAAGCTCTTCTTGTTCTTGTTCCTGTGAAGGTGGGGCCTGCTGTTGCTGACTTGGTGTGTGCTCTAGTGTATGCACAGATTCCTGAATGAAGAAAGGTAACATATGACATTTTCTTTGGGAAACAAATTACTTGGTTATTCTGTTACTTCTTTTAATGGATATTGACAGGATTATCTCAATGGATGAAAACAACAAACCTTAAGAGGAACATTTTGAAAGGCATTTTCAAAGGCACAAATGGCTGTTAGCTGTCTAATTGCTGTTGACTTGCAAGGGTTTCTTAAGCTTAGTACAAAGACAAAAATTACAGTGCTAAGGTCCATAGAGAATTCTGACACCAGCTTTTCACTAAATTCTCTCTCACACTGTAAAACATATAATTTCTCAACAGAACCTAAACACCTCCAGCTGTGCCACTGCATATGGGCCCTATTTTAAGGCCCAGTTCACTTTCCAAAATTAAGAGTGGTCTTTCCTTCTACTTTTAAATACTCTTAAGATTCCAAATTAGGATAAATTATTACATATATATTATGTATATTGTAATATCAAGTTAGGTGATCCATTATAATATGAACAGTTCTTTGTTCAATATAATGGACAGTTTTATGATCTGGAGCAAATTTAGTTCATTCTGCTCATACAGACTGCAAGTATCCTGAAGAGTGTTAATTAGGCTTATGTGAAGGTATCAGCACTCCCTCTCACTACATAGCAGTGGTATACTGTAGTATTGAAAATATGCAAACAACGAATTTTTTAGGGGGGAGGTGTTTTAACATTTTATCAAGGTAGCTAACAGTACCTTTAGTTTGACTGGGGATGGACGATGCCTCTTTTTCACTTCTATCCAAGGCTCAGAGTCCAGATCTGGCAAGCTTGTAGACAATCCTTTAGACATTGTTTGAAGGTTACTTGTTTCAGTGCTTTTCTTTGGGCTTCCCATTCTTGGAGAACTTGGTGCAGACTCTAAAATTGTAAATTAGTTGTGTATTCAGGTTTTTCTTTTTTTTGTTGCATTAGAGATTTTACTTTCATTGTAGCTATAATTCCTATTTCTAATTAAGGTTTAAATATGACACTGATCAGAACAAATTAAAAAAAGACTCAATTACTTGCTATTCTATATTTTAAAGAACAGTTTACATTGGTGACTCCAGCATAAATTAAAAGTGCCTCTGACGGCCTGAGAGATGGAAGTTATCCATAAAACAAACAGCATGATTAGTGACAAATTCAGTGCTCTGTATTTGGCAGTGGTTCGAGCACTGCTAGAATATTGTGTGCAGTTCTTGTGACAACAATTCAAGAAGAATATTGATAGAGTTCAGAGAAGAGCCACAGAATGAACAAAGGATTAGAAAACAAAGTCTTATAGTGACAAACTCAATGAGCTCAATCTATTTATCTTGAGAGAGAAGGTTAATGGATGACTTGATTACAGTCTGTAAGTACCTACATTGGGGTGTGTGGGGGGGAATATTTAATAATGGGCTCCTTCAATCTAGCAGAGAAAAGTATAACACAATCCAATGGCTGGAAGTCCAAGGTAGACAAATTCAGACTGGAAATGAGTAAAATTTTTAACCGTGACAGTAATTAACCATTGAAACAATACACTCAGGGTTGTGGTGGATTCTCCATCCCTGACAATTTTCACATCAACATTAGATGTTTTCCTAAAAGATATGCCCTAGGAATTATTTTGGGGACGTTCCATATCCTGTGCTATACAGGAGCTCAGACTAGATGATCACAATGGTCCAATTTTGGCCTTAGAATCTATGAATTATTCTGAAATCAGTTTGAGGTGATCATCAGTCATACACTAGAGATGAGTCCTATGGATAGGGATATATTACAGCTGGCTCCTTTGGGGAAATATATGTTTTAATAGAGTTAATGTTATAAAATATGACAAGCAAAGAAATTCAGTTTTAAATCTGAAACTGTCTTGACTCTCTACATCTTTCCATTTGCCAAAGAGAAGGTAATCTTACAAAACATGCACATCTCTTGGAAAAACATTCAACCTTAACCACAAGTTTACTGTCTTCTGGCACACTGTGCCTTTCTAACTGCCAGCCTTGCAATTCCCATTCCAACTAGCAGAGTTGAATTTTATACTTGCTATTCCTATTATGAAATCAAATATTAATGAAAAATAAAATGCAGACTTGTTGGACTAGACAGCACTTTCCGTCCTAAAATTTTGTGTTTCTATGAAAGAAATTCTTTACCAGTATATGAACCAAAAGCTTTGCCTGGTATAAATTCTGGGCAGTTGATGAGCTGAGAGAAGTCAGTTTGTGGCTGATTCCGTGAAGGTGGACCAGGAATTGGCCATTTTTCTGGGTCTACCCTTTTTCTCATCTTCTGATCCACTATTTCCACTTCTGTACTATCCTTTAGGGCCTGTGAGATAAACATGTTTCACCATTAAAAAATATACACAATCGCCAACACTGCTGATAACCATATCTTTCACTCTCTCAGTGAAATTAAACACACTCCCATGATTATCTGGGAGGGAATTTAAACTATGTCGTCCTCTACAGATCTTTACATTACTGTCCGATATGAGTAGGAACATTTTCAATGCAAATGAGTGTTAGGCTCTCAAACACCTGCATGCCAGAAATTAGTGACTATTTTAAAGAAAACTTACCTTTAAATTAGGACAACCTGGACGAGTCAGTATAAAACTCAGCACCACTTATTTTCAGTACCATAATTTTAATTATTGTGGCATACAGTTTCAAATATTAGCTGCTAGTTATATTTTTGAGGCCCAGACGCAGAGCACCAATTAACCAAAATTGATGATTCTTTATAATTCCTTATTTAAGGGACAGCGTTCACTCGGAATATGAAGCAAACTGTTTTTCTGGACAATTAAACAATGAAATGAAGTTGAGGAGTTCAGCAACTGCCAAAGTAGTTTATTGCAATTATTTTCCAGTGTTAATGTGATATGACAAAGTTGCAAGAAACAATACCAAAAAAATATTGCTTGACTTACAAGGATTTAGAAGTTGTGTAACTTTTTTCTTCATTTTTGGCGTTTGATGAAAAACAGGGAGCGGAGTCAAAAAGTGAATAATTTTAGGTAGTCTGTATAATGGAACTAACATGAAGTTGGTTAGTGTAAGGCTGAATGGGTAACTGGTATTAATCTCCTCTAAACTCCAAGGGAAATGGAAGGATAGAAACCAACTGCTGAGTGTGCCCTACAGTGTTGGTTTCTCCTTCCCTTTTTGCTAATAGGTTTACAATTTGGGTAGCTGTGCAGCTTGCTGGTGGAGTTCTCCTTTGACATGAGGGAGGATGCAGTGATTGCTGCTAGCTGGGAAACTCCATTCTGAGTCACGTGGAGAGAGCTGACAGGCCACAGCTTTGTTGACCTTTGAAACCTATAGCTTGCCTATGAGTCAAACTCCCACAGTGCTTTGGGAATCATGCTAAGAGGAGGGGAAATAGTTTGCTGAGAACTACTAGAAAAGATCTGACAATTTACAAGGATTGTTAAGATATATTATTTTTAGTGATGCATTAACAACAAGAAACATATGCTTAGGTTAGAATTTAATATGTTTGTTTATCTCTTTTCTGTAAACATTTAAATATACTGGAAATTTATGGGTAAAAATAAGATGTTATTTCCTGTTTTCCCATACAGAGAACAAAATTGTAAACAGGCGGGCTACAAGAATGTCAATTCATAAGCCAATTCAGAACAAAAACAGTGCAAGCTAATAGTCATCGGCTGCAAAAACAGGTTCTCACAAATTGTGGTAATGTATCTGTTATTCACTGTCCAGTCTAATAGACTAATAAAATTCAACCAAGCTGACTGATCTGACATCTCTTTAAATTACTAAGTAAATTCAAACCCTTGTGGGGAAACACTGGTGGCCCATACAGGGACCTCAGTAGCCAGTATTGACTGAACCTGACAAAGCAGGATCATAACCTACTTGCCAGGAATAAGATCAAGCAGTAGGGAAGTTGGAAACGCTGACTGAGAGGCATCTAGAAAACGCAGCACATCCTGCTGCCAGGCACCTTGTGGGGGATGTAAAGGTAAAATAAGAAATAACGGATAAAGTGAAATGCTAACCTGTGAAACACCGTAAAAAGTAAAATTCTGACTGCTAATAGTAATAAAGGAGCTCTGAAATTCAATTAGGTACTAAAACCTTTAGTTTTGAATTACTTGGCAAATTCATTCAATATTATTTTAACAAGGTTAACTCATCTAACCTTTATAAAGATTTGTTTTTCAAGGGTGAAATTACCCAAGAAGTTTGTTATCTACATCCTGGCATGTCCAAAGTAAAAAATTCCTAACTTTTCTTTTTGCAGGTTTTTGTTTTTCTCGTGTTGGTGTGGCTCTTTAACACAGCAACAGAGAAGAGAAAGTTTAAGAATGGGAATTAAAAAAAAAAAACAACACAAGAAAGGGCCAGAGCATGACCATAAGATCAGTGTATTAGTTAAAATTGTAATCTAAACATGTTTTTAGTAATGCCATCATGTCTGAGCCATGTTAAAAGAAAACAGCTAAAAATATGAAATTACAAGATTTGCATTCCTTTATCCTGACGCCAATATTTAAATTACCATAACAAAATTTCTCAATTATTGCACTGTTCTATTTTTGCATATTCTTAAGAAAAAAATCTAATTTAAAATACGTGATTCTACAATCTCAAAAATTGGCAGGATGACTCAGATAGGTGAAGTACCTGAAACTTTAAATTCTTATTTTACACTTACTAGAATCCCTTACATTTCATTTTATGACTTCAATTTTAATTGAATAACTTTGTTACATACAAAAGATTTCAAGTTTGTTTCTAAAGAAAGATAATTAGAAACAGACATAAGTTGGCAGTAAGTTTCCAATCAGTTCCTATTTAGCTGCACACACATTTTCAATGCATCTCTTGTGAAGAAAGTACATTACAACTTAAATGTTTTAACAGTATGCACACGTCAAACCCTCATACTTAATCAAAACCAATTGTTTTGAAATCTACGGAGACAGTACTCCTCTCAGTGAGCACGGTTTCCACGCAAAATTTCAACTTAAAAGTTTACTCAGTTCCCCCCACCCCTGCAAAAAAAAGTTGTTACAGAACAATATACAATCAAACATGGCTCAAAATTAGCTCAATTCTTCCCCTTCTGCCCCCCCAAAAGGAAACCAAGAAACCAAGCATGGAAAGTTTTAGCAGAAAATGAATTTTCAGAATATTATGAGAAATTTTAAACAGAGGATCAATGAAAACCATTTTGCAACCTTAATTATAGCAAATACTTTAGAGCAATTGCTCTAGTAAAATGAAGGTTACTAACCTGTAACTGCAGTTCTACAAGATGGACTCCACACATTCATGCTTTTGGGAAGCACTAGCAGTACAACTCATAGTAAAACCTTCTTGTAGCAGTGCCCACTGAAGAGCTCTCACATCTCCCCCAATCCTTCTCTTCATTGTTCCTGAATGTTCTGAGGGCAAAAGTATAAAAGGGGATATGGCCCTCTGGTCAGCTCAGTTCCCTTCACTGCTTTCTTAGGTCCAAGATTTTAATTAGGATTCTGAAGTAGAGAGGAAGGTGGGCAGAGAGTGTGAATGTGTAGAATCCATCTTGAAGAACTCCAGTTACAGGGGAGTAACCTTCATTTCTTCTTTCAGTGACCTCTACACATTCCCACTCTTGGCATAGTTTGATAAGCAGTACTGTCAATTGAAGAAAATGGTACACTGCATCCTATTTCAAACAGTGACTGAGTACTGACCTACCAAATGCACATCACGTATCAAGATCCTAAATCAAGCGGACAACATTTAGTAAATATGTGTACAGAGCACTATGTTGCAACTCTGCAGATTTCAATAATGGGAATATGTTTAAGCCATACTATAGAAACTGACTTAGCCCTAGGGGAGTGTGCCCCCACTCTTGCAGGAAGAGGAGCAGAAGCTAGTTTGTAACTCTCCTTCATATGTAGTCTAACCCATTTGGAGAAGCATTGTGATGGGATTGCCTATTACGATTATCTATATGAAATAAAGTGATCTGAGGACTTTCTAAAGTCTAGTTCTTTTTCAGATAGAAGGCTACTGCCTATTTAGCATCTGATGTGTGCAGTTTTGATTCATCTGAAAGTGCAATAAGTCTGGGAAAGACTGTAGACTAATTGACTAGTTAAGATGGAAGACAGTTACCACCTTGGGCAGAAATTTTGAATGTAGATAAAGGAACACTGTTTCTATGGAAAACTGAACAGTGGCTCTTCCTTCAAGGCTTGTAGTTCGCTTATGGTTCTGGCAGATGTTACTGCTACAATGAATGCTGTTTTGATTGATAGATAAAACACTAAGCACTCAGTTTCAGATGATGGTCTCAAATTGAATAAGGACTAAGTTAAGGTCCCATGATGACGCAGAATCCTTGTCTGGCACTATACCCTTCCTAAACCTTTAAAAATCCTTCATAGACCTTTAACACTATACCTTTCGTAGACCTTCTCCACCTGGGGTAAGAGCATTTACGAGTAGATTGCTTTCTGGAGTTTAGCAGGATGTGTTGTACATCTGACAAACCGTCTCTCTCTAAATCAGTGAGAGTGTCCTACAGATCTTGCTGCTAGGTGTACCACAGGTCCATATGCAAAATCCAGCCATCCTGCTGAGGATAACAGATCTGCGGTTGCTGGTAGAGAACAGTATACTACACCTTGAAGAGGTGAAGGAGAGCTGGTAAGCACTTTTGTCTTGACCATGCCTGAGCAACCAGAATTACTCTGTTTTCATCTTCTGTTTTGTTCTTTGGATTAAAAGAAAAATGGGTAAAGGTATGGAAAAGACCTAATCTCCAGCTGAGTAGGAATGAATTTGAAATGGAGCAGAAGCTCAGGCATCTGGCATCGTGTCTCATTGTGACCAGATCTACTTCTGGATGATGCCAAAAAGTGAAGATTTTCTTTGCAACTGATGTATTTAGAGACCATTCATTAACTCCTCTTAGTCTTTGCTGAGACAATCCACCAGCTTGTTTTTCTCCATTAGCTGAAGAGCTATCAGGTAAATATGAGGTATGCACCAGCTTTGTAGCACTGTAACATCTTTATGTAGTTGTGAGGAATGAGCTCCTCCCTGTTTGTTCACATTGAACATCGCTGTCGAATTGTCAGAGTACTTTGTCTTGTGAGGCAGAAAGGCTCTGAGAGCTAGACTGATTACCTTCAACTCCAATACACTAATATGTAGCTGTTTTTCAAAGTGCTTCCAATGACTGTGGGTTATTAGGTCATTGAAATGCACTCCCATCCCAGAGTGGATGCATCCAACTGATAGTTGCTGATGGGAGTGGAGGCTCGAATGCCACTCCTTTCAGGATGTTGACTGTATCCATCATGTAAGAGACAAGAGCTCCTCTTCCGGGAGAAATAACTTAAGGACATGCTGTCTGAACTTGGCAGGTAATTTTTCACCAGCCTATGTTACAGAGCTCTCATTCTGAAATGAGCACATGGAGTTATATAGGTTGTTGAAGCCAGCTCGGCCTGAGGAAGAACATTACCGTCAGGTTGGGGTTCCCCTGAAGTCTGATAATGGCATACTGAGTTTTTAAGGATCTTTCCTTTGGAAGGAAGACTTTTCCTGTTTAGGAATCTAAAATTACCCTGAAGACAAGGATTTACTGTGTAGGACTTCTATTCCTACAACTATTTGCAGATCCAACTTGTCCTACTGATAGCACAGAGGCATTGGACCAGACATTCAGAATAGTAGCACTCGTTACAGAAAGAGTACAACATGCTTTTAGGGATTTACGCTGACCAGCCACCTTACGCTTCGGTCTAGGATCTAAGGATGTTATAGGACCCAATCCAGAGGAATAAGAGCAATTTGGAACAGTGACTGGACCTACTGACAGGGGCTGGCATTATGTACCACAACTCCTCCCAAAACCAGGAGTACTGGATTCAAGGGAACTCCTAACAAGATCAGCTCTGCTGAGACTGACACCTGGACCATTCTGCTACATTAGGAATGAGGATCCTTTGGTACCAAGGGCTTTATCACCCTTCTTCCTGGATCAGAGGATGGTATCTTGAACAGAAACTTAGGAAGCTTCCTCTTAGTTCCCAAAAGAATGGGGGCCAATGCAGGCCACTCCTTACTCATGGAACCAGATTCATCAGCACTAGAGGACTTGGTCTATAGGACCTCCTGCAGCAGGAGGGCTTGGAGCAGATTTTGACACTCCTTATGGGTTCTTGAAGTAGAAGTCCTGCATACTGTGCACTGGAAAGGAAAATGTCCCTACGATAGCACACGAGACACCTCGTACGAGTGGGGGAGAAAAGACAATAGTGAAGAGGCACATCTTAAATCCTGACTACCTTCCCGTCAGATCTGCCTCAGAATATGGTAACCACCCTGGGGTGCAGAACCTATAAGTATCCTGATAATTGTAAAACAAAACACATTTCAATAAAATAAAACAATTAAACTACTCCTAAAACTAGCTAATAGCACAGACTTGCTTGAAAAGGTGGATCTGGAAGGGTTCCAGTCTGTTTGCAAATGTAGCTGAAGAAACTGAGACAGCTGGAGTGCCACCTACTTTATAGCCTCATCCTCAGAATACGCACAGTGAGGGAGTGGGGGCAGGAAGGAGTGCAAGAATGCTCCAATGGGTCTGGCTATGAATCGTTCCACCATCAGAGCTGCACTGCTGGTGCATCCCAAAGTGGGAATGTGTAGTGGTCAAAGAATTAAAAAACTTTTCCATTCATGGTCTACTTATTGGATCCTTATCAGCATAACCCAATTCTTGTTAGCATGGATTGACAAACACCTAGTACCTGGAGGACTAACTGGTTGGAGGTACTAGACTGAAGGTGGGTGGGGAGGAGAGAACATACCAATAAGGTTTAGCACCAATGAGCAGTGCAGTTTCCAGGCTACCTCATGATACTGTGATTTCTACTAGGGTGCTTTCCCTGGCTTGGGACTCCATCTTTCGGATCATCTCTGATAGTAGGTATCTGATAAATCTGAAGCTCACCACATAACCCCACCAGCTGCTGCGAGAAGCATCATTCTGGTCTTCTCCCTCTACAAAACTTCCTGGATGCTGAAGGGGAGGCATGAAAAGGAAGGGCTCTTCAGTTCTCTAACCTTCTCCCAGACTCTTGGCTGCTGCAAGAAGGGGAGAGGAAAGTTTCTACTGCTCTCCACCTCCTCCAGTCTCTGTTTTTTGAAATTTTCCCCACTCTGTGAATCACTACTTGTCTACCTGTTGCTATGCAGCTTTACCAACAGCAACGTGAAACAGACATGACTGACAGTTTCACTACTGCCTACCGATTTCTGAAAAGCAATAGCAAAGCCCTTTTGTTAGTTTTACTTTGCCACTTCTTGGCAAAGCTATGAGCAGCAGCAGTGCCATCTGCTAGCAGACAGCACTGCATCAGTTTATACTGTTCACAGCTGGAAGGTTCTTCGTGTAGCCTTAATTGGCTGGCAACTTTTAAAAAAAAAACCCTATATTCTGAAGAAATTGCTTGTTTAGGCCAGCCACGCTCACCAAGAAATATTTACACCCTGCCACTTGTAAAAAGGTGAATGGAGTTTTCAAGATTTGATTGTAATACATTTTAAACTATACAACATTTGTACACATGCATTTAAATCACTTTACCTCTAAAATTAGGTTAACATTTGTAGTCAGAGCTTGCACACGATGGAAGCTGGCAATTAAAGAAATAGGCAAGAATCCTTGTTGGTCCATCTTTCTCCTCAGAAAAAAGTCTCTTTCCAAATTTTCTATGCTGAAATAATACTCACTGGAGAGAGAAACATGTAAATATGAGCCCAGTGTAGGGTATAGTCTCTTTAATTTTTAATCCAAGTTCATCCTTGTCAAAATCTTAATAAAATATACCAAGTTTTGTAATAATCAAAAAGATTGATATTTATCACTGTATGTTTGTTACTTATGAGCTAAAAGTTATAAAAACAGCCTAGGTAATCAAATAAGCCAAATGAAACAGTACTTTAAGGTCATCAGTACAGTACATTCATCCGAGGTATAATCGAGGCCTCATTTCTCATTCGCCCAATTAGCATAAATGAATGACAAAAGCAAAATAGAAAAGCAATATCCCTTTTCTGATATTTCTTTTCTCCTTCTTACATGGATGAGAGGGAAATGGTATTCTCTAAGCATTCATGTGGATGATGCCCCATATAGTTGTATCAATATCTCCATCCTGATCTGCATCTTTTTCTACTACTCAGGTAGCCAGCAGATCAGAATGTTTAGGTGCCCTATCCTAGAGTGAAGGCATAGGCACAAGCATGCAGTCTAGATCATATCTTCATGCAAGCTCAGGTGAGAAAGAAAGCAAGCAGAAAAATACACTTTCCTTTGTTCAGTACACTGAGGCGTAGTGCCTGAATGCTCCAAAGGGTACTTGGCAAAAGTGAAGTTCTTCAAAAATAAAGGATATTAAGGGAGTGAGACGTGGGAGGGGGAAAAAGGTGCAACAGGCTCTCTAGGTATCCCAGGTCAGGGGAGGGATAGGTTGAGGGAAGAGGAAAGAGTCTCTAGGGTGATTAAGTTGCTTTATGAAATGATCCCAAAATGTCAAGATCTACCAAATCAAATGATGGTGTAAAGACATGAAGGAATTATAACTGGGAGCCACTACAGAAAGATATAAACCTGAAGACATCCTGGGAAAAGATAAGGAAGCTCAAACTGGCAATGGCTACCAAAAAGCTGGGCCCCTCTGACAGATCCTGTGTGAGACTGTTTACATGCTCCCTAATTTCTTAGGGTGGAAAATACCTTGTATGAATGTGGTCCTTTAGGAACTGGATACTTTAGGAAAAAAAGGGAGTTGAGAGTAGAATGCTGAGAGGATCTGAATGCTGAAAAGGTAAGGCATTAATGTAGATTAAAGGAATTTTGGTTTCTGGAGAGAATCATATTACGTGAAGACCTCTCATGAAGTTGAACTAAAGACAGAAGGTACCAAAAAGGGGACTGCAATGTCACCATTGACTCTGAGCTGTAAAGGAGGAACCCAATTTATTCTTTCATAGCCTTCAGTACCCAAAGAAGTTTGAAGAGCTAGCCCTCTACATGAAAGACTTAACTCCAGCAGAGAACAGATACAAAACTTCAGAACTGGAAGAGATGTAAGCCTCCTCTTAAAGTCTGAACCAGCACAGAAGAGTCTTTAAGGCTCTTTTTACCTGAAAAGCAGCAACTTCTTCAGCATGCTGTAAGCAAAGTAAACTTTGATCAATGAGGTCCCTGTGCAAACTGAATAGGACCCAACCTTTATTCCCTGCAATAATATTCCACATGCTATTCTGAATTCCTAACTTTTTCCAGCTGTAAGACAAAACAAGTACAGACCAGGGCCGCCCAGAGGATTCAGGGGGCCTGGGGTCTTCGGCGGCAGGGGGCTCCCGCCGCCAAAGACCCGGCACTTCAGTGGCGGGTCCCGGGGCAGAAGGACACCCCGCCGTGGGTCTTCGGGGCACTTCGGCGGCGGGTCCCGGAGTGGAGGGACCCCCCGCCGCCGAAGACCCGGAGCAGAAGAAGCTCCGGGGCCCGGGCCCCGCGAGAGTTTTCCGGGGCCCCCGGAGCAAGTGAAGGACCCCGCTCCAGGGGCCCCGAAAAACTCTCATGGGGGCCCCTGCGGGGCCCGGAGCAAATTGCCCCACTTGCCCCCCCCCGGGGCGGCTCTGGTACAGACACACTAACACTGTTAACTAATATGTTACCGTTACATCTATAAGGTAAAGGTAAAACCCAAGATGTGTTCGACCTAATCTCCCAAGTTCCAAAAGCAGGAATGAATAAAGGAAACTGAAGAAGTTGACTCAAACTCTTAACTACTTTACTGGTATCCACCATTGTGGAAGAGGGAATTTGAAAGAACATTAATGAAAATGTTTATTTTCATGTTCTTCCTGTTTTTCTCTAAAGTCTTTTGAACTTATTTTCCCTCCCCTCCGGAGATGCAAGTTTGGATATACTCCTGTGATAACTTTAAATGAAATCTACTTTTTGATGTGAACTAAAGCATTTTTGAAGAATCAACATAATGTTTGAAGTAAGTCTGATGCAATATATATTTAGTTACTTTTTTTTAAATAAATGTTAATATGCATACCTATAATAATCCTCCTCCCCAATCAAGTTGGTCCCTGTTACATGTACAGAATTGCTCTATCTTGACATTTTTGTTCTTTACTGTAATCAGAAATCCTCTCAAATCTCAGATGGAGATTTAACATTTTTCATATTAAGAGGTTAATAGTTCTAAAACTCATTTATACACAAGGATACAACCTTACTTATCCAAAATATCCTTACTTTCTTGGACTCCAAAAAGAACTCCTCTCTGGAGGGCTGAATATTCTGTACAAGTTTATTTTGCATGAACTTCTCTCTCTGGCATTCTAGCTTTCATAATTTATAATTAGAAAAATATCAGAAGCAGAATGTTAAAGATTTCCATTTAGATGACATTTAAAAAATAGTTGAAGAAATGTAGCTTTCCACCCCTTTGTTCAAATGCAACGAGAAAAGAAGAGATTATGGAACCTCACAGATTCCCAGAACCATTTGAAATGAGGGGAAAAAATGAAAAAGTTATATTCTAAATCTGCTCAACAGTATCTCTCATGAAAAGCAAATTCCACAACCAATGAATCTTAGGATTTCGAACAGGCCAGGTGACCAATGATGCTGGTTAACCAGCGATCTTAAGCCTTTAACTGACACTTGCCAACATCTTGTTATTTGTATTTTCTTTTAGCAACATCAGAAGTGACCAATGTGTCCGACATTTTGCTGAGCATCAGAGGGGGACATCAATCTGTCCTACCTTAGAAGATCTGGATTCTACACTGCATGCCCAAAAATCTGACCAACAGTGGAGCGTCTGTGCTCTTCCCTCACTTGTCTGAGGACAGTGGAGGGCGATTATCCTGACATGGAGCTGCATTGTCCACTGTCAGGTCTCAGAGGGGCCTGGCAGCAGGAGTTACAAAAAACTGCAATATAGGACTGAAGTTGATAGCCATATGTCAGATACTTTCTGCCCTTTAAGAGGCCGTTTTTTGTTTGTTTTTTTTGTTTTTTTGCATCGACTGTAACAAAAGAAGCCAGAGTAAAATAAGCAAATAGCTTCATGGAATACAAAGGCAATATAATCCACCACAAAGGCATCACAGAGAAATGCCACTGGCAAATGTAGAAGTGTAGAATATCAGCCTGTGGTGGAAAATGTCCCTTTTCAGTAGTGACTTAGTGCGTTCCAGGATTTTGCATGATATGCCTCTTTGCGATAATCGGCCTTCCAAATGGTTTCTCACTTCTTAATGATGTACATGGAAAAGTAAGTATTTCAGATTATTGAAAAATCAAGTATATGGCTCATTTAAAAACATTCTTATTTGGTTCTTTCAGGTGAAACACACTGACAAAATACAGAGCTGAAAAGATTTTTTTTAAAATGAAATTGAGAACAAATGGGGGAAGTCCCTTCAGAAATTTGAGCTACATACCCAGGAAAGAGTCTTACATGATAACAGACCAACAGTACTCTAAGGACAAGCAGACAGAGATCCATTCTCCAATGTCAAGCCCAAGTAAAGGAGGAGATGTACCATAAATAAGGAAGGTACGTGGATTAAAGGCAGACTATAGTGCCAGAAGGTTGAAGATCTTTCTCAAAGTTCCCACTTCTCAGATATTCAGGTTTTTTTCACCCCATTACTCAGCATAATTAAGCAGATATTTACTAGTAACGGATAAACCTCAAATGGTTGGTCGCTAGTATCTCCAGCGCTACTTAAGTGGTATACTGAAGACAGAGGTCAAACATTGTTTGAAATGAATTATTTTATCTTAAGTAGATGCCTGAATTTTGTCTAAAAAAATATTCATACATTTAGTGTACTTACATTTGACGTTTAATGTATTCTTTGAGCAGTGTTTCATCCACAGAATACATTTGTACTCCTGTTCCATCGTCATAGTAATACATCATACTAGCATTAAGTTCTGGTTGAAATGGCTGATTGGTCCTTTCACCATATAGTTCTTGGTAACCATACGAATACTCATAGTTCACTTAAAAAAGAATGGAGTGAGGAGTAAGGGGAAGGAAAATAATTTAAGATAAAGAGAAAAATCCAATACAAAAATATTGTAAGGGATATAAACAAATTATATTATTTGTGTAACAAGCATTCAGTATCTGTTCTCAATAAAAAGTGTTCAAGATATACTACTTGCAACGTGACATGCAAGCCACATGGATTAATATACAGGATTTGATTTGAGGCAAGGGGGGTTGTATAACTTAATGTTTAAATCTTAATATTAAGTTATATTTTCCATCTTTAACATCTACTCTCATACTTCGAGGGTTTCCTCTGCCACGCCCTCTTCCTCTGCCACGCCCTCTTCCTCTGCCTCTAAAGAATCCTCGAATGCTGCCACCTTCACTTCTCACACTGGAAACTTCATCATGGTCATCTCTTTTCTCTCTATCACGGCGCCAAGCTTTTAAAGAGAAAAAAAATAGTACTGTATAGACAATCAATTGAGAGGTTCTACCATGAATAAATAGCCTCAGAGAATTATTCCATGGGTATTAGGTACATAGTTTTGCACTCTAAAGCGTAAGTCAAACATCATAGAAGCTGACTAGTAAAGCAGGAAGTGATTTTCAAGTATAACGGATTTCAAAACAAAAACTTATGAATTGCCTTAGCCATTCCATATTTAAGGCTGACATTCGCTCTTTAACAATATTTTGAAATGTTTTAAAGTCCACAGGCACACTCGGATTCTCTTGGAAACTGTACTGCATCATTAGGATCCTAGGGTTGTTGTATTAATTTAGTTGGAATATGAGCGCTCTAAACAGCTAATATTTCTAAGTGTTCTCAAATCTACATCCATACTCAGATTCTTCTGAAAATTTCAATACCTCATCGTGACTAGGGATAAAGTTAGTAGTGCAAGTTTGGGATCATTTGACCAAGGTGTTCTGCAGATAAAATCAGCTCCCTCTGGGGCAGCTGTAACATTCAAATTGCTCTAAAATTCACATATATACGGTATGACATTGCACTCCATATATTTCATGGAAATATGCTAATGAGTGTGATTATAATTTAATGAATATGCTTTATGCAAAAGGTCTCTTGTAAGGTATCATTACAAAGCTTATAATCTACTGAGCGTGTTCATCCTATTTGTATCAATGTATCCTTGTATCTGCAACTAGTAATATGAAGTATAACTCTGGGGTCCTATTGTAATTATGCAAAGTATGAGCCATTAATAGTGGTTTGGAATCTGGATGGCTCCCACTGACTAGGACAATTGCCTGTAAATGGCTCTGTTTACTTGCAAACCTTCATGGGTGGGCCAGCTCATGGGTAATGAAGAATGAGATCTCACAGGACATATGACCACGTCACATAATACTGGAATCCATCTTAAACCTAGTGCTTTTCCATTTAGAAGGAGGGGTGGGGACCCAGAGAGACAAAAGATTCCTGCCTTGTGACAAAGCTATAAAAAGGGGGTGGAAGAAAACAAAGGGGGCTGCCAGTCATGAGAAAGCCCCTAGTTACCACCTGAGCTGGAACTAACAAGGACTGTACCACGGGAAAGGATTGGGCCCAGACTAGGAAGGAGTCTAGTTTGTGAAAGAAGCTTATTGGAACATCTCTGAGGGTGAGATATTACCTGTATCAGTTTCTTAATGTATTAGGCTTAGACTTGCGTGTTTTTGCATTATTTTGCTTGGTGACTTACTTTGTTCTGTCTGTTATTACTTGAAACCACTTAAATTCTACTTTTTATACTTAATAAAATCACTTTTATTAATTAACTCAGAGTGATTAATACCCGGAGGAGCAAACAGCTGTGCATCTCTCTCTACCAGTGTTATAGAGGGTGGACAATTTATGAGTTTACCCTGTATAAATAAGCTTTATACAGAGTAAAATGGATTTATTTGGGGTTTGGATCCCATTGGGAACTGGGTGTCTGGGTGCTGGAGATAGGTGATCTGCTGAGCAGTTTTTGGTTGAAGTCTGCAGCTTTGGGGGCGAGGACCAGACCGGGGTCTGTGTTGCAGCAGGCTAGCTTGTCCGGCTCAACAAGGCAGGGTTCTGGAGTCCCAAGCTGGCAGGGAAAATGGGCTCAGAGGTGATTCCAGCACATCAGGTGACAGTCCCAAGGGCATCTCTGTGACTGAACCCGTCACATACGGACAGTGTCTTGAAGACAGATGTGCCACAGGAGGGCCTGGAGCAGACTTTGTGGTGCAAACTTAGGTCATTTGGTCAAGAGATTCCTCCTCTTCCAAAAGTGGAGCTGTTTATAAAATGTTCAGATTCTTCTATTTTTATTGGTGCAGCGCTAGAAAAAGAATAAGGCTTCAACTCTCAGCTATGTATACAATTGCATTGCTCCCAAGCTCAGTTACTAACAGTACTATGGATCATTTTAGAAATTTTAAGTTTATTGCACTATAAAAGCTTAAGCAACTCTACCTAGAGTCTGTTTCCCTGTAAGCTAATGTTTCAGCAGGAAATTCTTTGTGAGTGCCAAAGTCCTGTATCTAAATGGTGGCTCAGGGGAACAAGCACTGACTGCCCCCTGAACCCAAGGGTCATGACTCTCCTCTGGAGATCTGAATGATGTGCACATTAGTGCTCTCAATGTGCCTTTGCTTGGTGTCTGCAGCCACAATACAGTTCCTTTTGGAAATGTGAGAGGTGCATGCAATGTTGAGGAAGCTTGGCACCCCATCAGTATACCTATCCAACCCTGGGATAGTATGGTGGGCAATACTGTGTCTGGGATATGTATGGTGGTGTGGGATAGGCTGTTATGGGAGGTACTAATTGCCAAACTGAGACAGTCAGACCAGAGAGGCCAGTGGAAGAATCCCAGCCAGGATAAATCGGGTCTATGCCAAAAACGCTGGCTGAACTCCTGCCGAGAAGCACTAGATTTGACAAACCAGGATTGTGCTGGGCATTGGAACAAGCACCAGGCACACAATGCTGAGGCCAGAGTGCGAAGTTCTGAACAGGCATGTTCCATGGACAGCACAGGCCTAAAAGCACTGAGCCCAAGGGACTGAGGATGAAGACACCCACTGCAATGAATTAAACAGTTCACATCTTTCAGAGCTTTTGTTTTAGGCTGTATTCATCACCATCAGATTCAGCTGACAACACTGCATTGAGACCAATAGGCCACTATATACACCTCCATGAGCTTCCTATTCTAAAGAGAGGTGTGCACAGCTACTTCTCCATACACACACTAGACCCAGATTTGGGGCAAGGACTCTGAAGTTCCATTCTCTGCCCCCTTTCTGCATCCAGCTGGCACATGTACTCCTCCTCACAGTTGCACCATCTTTCTTTTTCCCCAGATCCATCCACACTCACCACAGCATGGAGAGAGCCATGAGGAAGGTGGTGCTGCTAGCTGAATAGTGAAGAGTTATGTCCAGAAAGCCTCATTGTACCCACCCCACAACCACCCCTTAATCATTCCTGCCTCACTATCACCACATTCTCAAAAGGGAAATTCACTACCAAAAGGTTTATCAGAGTGAAAGTGGCTTAGCATTGCTTCACGTCCTTCCTAGATTAATGAAGTAGGGCTAAACTGAGGCCGCAAAGCCAAGAAATATAGAAACTTCTCCCGCAGCACTTTAATTCTGCCCTGCTGGAGCTGGCAGTAGGCACTGGGACCAAACCAAACCTAACATACCCCTAACAAAAATCTGTGATTTTCTGTGGTGTGCTGTGTTGTGTCCAACACAATTCTCTACTATCATTCCTCTTGACACAGTCTCCATGATTTTCACTAGCTGTACTGATTTAGGGATTAGTAGCAGCAAATTTCTAGATCCCTATTTTCTGACACACATTATGCAGGAGGCCTGAGCGGATGATTTAAAGCAGATGGCCCTCTTAGCTCTAAAATATAATATATTAAAGATATTTTAAAATATCTGTTGCGTTTCAAGATTGGTGGAATAACTGCCACTGTGTCCTACAGAGGCTGACATTGCAGTAGGTATTTCAACAAGATTAGGGAAAACAAGATTGTTTCAATTCATTCTAGCTCTCTTACATGTTCAGTGCTCACCAGAATTTCACATCTGCACTGGCACTCTCACTGCCATGCATCCTCTGTGCCATGCTATGGCTCAGGGGAGTTCCAGTGGTCTTCTGGCATACATCATAGTGTACTATAAGGCTCACTCAGGGCTAACTGAAGGTAAGGTGAGGTCTCCGAGGAAATGCTTAGGACAAGGATGAACAGGTATTAACATCTGACAAGTCTTTAGTGGTTTGTCTGGAGTCAGTAAAGTGGTCAAGAGTTAGCTAAACCTGACCTGCACACATTTGCTAAGCTGGACCTAAACTCAACATATATCCTAATCAAGAAAAGTTTAAGAGTTACCTCCTCACACACTAACCTTCACTCTTTTTGCTGTGCTCCACTGGCTCAAGAAGGGTACCATCCTCTAATCTCTCAAAAGGGCAGCTTTAAGGTTGTGTGGTAAGACAGACATCACTAACTTTTTATTTTCTGGTTTTGAGAGGTTAAGTTTGGCCACTCTCCACATTCTGAAAGGGCACGAGTCAGTGCTCAATAACCTTAACTCTGTTAACAACGTACTTGGCAGTGATTTATTATTTGCAATTGTGTGCATGTATACACACTGACGTTCCCTTCTGGTGTTATCTGGACCAGTCATCTGCTAGGCCTCTCCAATCCTTGACTCTTGGAGCCAACCTTACCGTGCTCTGCTGTGAGGATCCCCACTCCTGGGCTGTTCATGCACAGCCTCTGGCACGTAAGCTGCTCCCAGCTGCTTGCAAGCGAATGACACTAGTCAATATCTCTGGTCCCAGACACAACCCTGGGAACCTCGGTCTTGCAGTGTCCAGTTATATCTGCTGGACGCTGCACGCTTATATAAGTTTGTCAATTTAACAAAGAAATTGATATGTACCAGGCTTGTTCTCCCAAGGGGAGTCTGACACACTGCAAACCAAATGCACTGCTTCAGGTAGAATAAACAGATTTATTAACTATAAAGGTAGATTTAAGTGATTATAAGAAGTCAAAGCATAACAAGTCAGATTTGGTCAAATGAAATAAAAGCAAAACGTATTCTAAGCTGATCTTAACATTTTCACTGTCCTTAAAAACTTAGATGCTTCTCACCACAGGCTGGCTTTTCAGTCAGGCTCTCCCCTTTGATCAGTGTTTCAGTCGCTTGATGGTGGTGGTGTCTGTAGATGTAGGTGGGAGAGAGAGAGCATAGCAAAATGTCTCTCCCTTTTATCATGTCCTTTCTTTCCTCTTGGCTTTGCCCCCCCACTTCAGAGTCAGGTGAGCATTACCTCATCGCAGTTTCAAACTTACCAAAGGAAATGGATGATCCCCTCCAGAGAGTAACAGATTATTTTATTGCTGCCTAAATTGTTCTTGTGAGGCTGGTCTGGGTTTGTCCCATCCATGCCCTGACAAGGTGAAAACTGCCTCTCTGTTCTTGGAGAGTTTTTCAATGGGCTTGCTTTAAGCCATGAGGATACATTTTCAGCCTCATAACTATATTACATGAAATTATAACCTATAACCTTACTATAACATTACTGTAACCATTACTATAACAACCATGCTCAGTGCATCATGAGCCTTCCAAAAACACCCAACATGACAAACTTTGCATTGGATACCACACAATCGTTTTATAAAGATGAACATGGGAGTGTAGGGTGTTCTCCGAGGTACAGAGCGTCACACACACACACACACACACACACACACACACACACACACAGCATGAGTCAAAATCTTAAACAGTTTTAAAGAACAATTTTTTTCCGTTCACTATTCAACTACTCAGAGTAACGAATTACAATTTAGTTCTTTCAGATAAATTATTCCATTGTTAACACTAAAGTCAAGTTTCTGCACAACCAACCATGTTACTAAAGTCTGTTCAGGAGACACTCAATATTGGAATAGTAGGTCAAGAAAAAAGGCCCTGGACAGATGACATGGACAGGCTTTAACATCCAGTCTCACAACATACCTAGTTTCTATCAGTGTTTTACCTTAACTGACATGAACATTCAATGAACAAAAATTTTAAGTTACACTTGGGAACCACTGTAAAAGCCAGAGTTAGGACTGAAAACCACTTACTTCTTGACTCGTTTCGTCTGTTGTTGCATGGCACTAATTTGCTTGTTTCTGGCTGAGATCTTGAACTATTTCGAGAGCCTGTTCCTTCTTGGCTATCTGGTCTTACATCATCTAAATGAAGTGGTACCCACTTCTGCTTGTTACCTTAAAAGAGTGAAAAAAATATATATTCTCAACTTTAACTATGGGGCAGCTAGGCATTTCACTATAATTTAGCTGTTTAAAATAAATTGTATAATTAATTTTTAAAGGAAGAATAAGTAGCTCTTAAATAATTAGTTTACCTAAAATATTCAGGCAATAGGAAATATCTTAATACCAATTCTGCAAGTAAAAATAAAATCAGAAAATAATAACTTTTCAGTTTTAAAAGATGTATCTTAAGTAAGCTTTGAATCTAATAACTGAAGTGAGTATGGCCAAGCTTAAAGGAGGAACCAGAAGTGGAGGTTACTTAGTGTAACCGGAGGGTCTTCCAGGTGGGTGGTCCCTATCTATATTCCACATGTGGGTATGCATTCAGGACATGCGCCCAAGTCCAGAACTTCTTCAAAGCAGTGTCCGTTGGCCCGCACATGTACAGTAGTTTTCCTCATGCTCCCGACCAAGGGCTTAAGAGGCAGTGTGGGTTGACACCTCTCCAGTTCCTCCTCTTACTGCAAATCCAACAGGATCCAAAGCATAGGGGATGGGGGGGGAGGAGGGATAGTGGAGTACAGATAGGGACCACACATATTGAAGAACCTCCATTTACAGTAAGTAACCTCCACTACTTCGAGTGATTGTCCCTATGCGTATTCCACACATGGGTGATTAGTCTAAATACTGCTGGCCAGAGGCTGATAAGAGGAAGCTGGTAGCAAAGATGCTTGCAGCACTACTGATCCCACCACATCCACAACCAAGGCATGAACTAGAGCGTAGTATGTCACAAATGTGTGAATCAAACTCCAGGTGGCCTCTCTGCAGATGTTCTGCAGCTGAATGTCTAATAGGGATGGAGTGAGCTATGACACCCCCAAGGGGAAGAATGTTTGATATCTTGTAGCACTTTAAGACACATCCTGAGACCCACTTAGAAATCCTCTGGGATGATATGGCTTGCCCATGCAATATCTGCTATGGTGACAGAGTCTGGGTCATTTCCCAATAGGCTTGGATCTTTGTAGTTAGAACGCCAGGGCCTGCCAGACATCAAAGGAGTGAACTCTCGTGTCTTCAGAGGAAGTGTGAGGTTTCGGTAAAAATAAAGGTAAGTATTGTTTGATGTGGAACTCAATCTTTGAAGGAACTTGGGTGTAGTCAAAGAAAAATCTTTTCTTTGTGAAATGCTGTATTAGGAGGGTCCACCATGATAGCTCTGAGCTCGCTGACCCTCCTAGCTGAGGTGACAGCGATTAAGAATGCCATCTATAGACAGGTGGACATGGCACAAGTCGCCATGGGGTCAAAAGGTGGACTAGTGAGCTTGGACAGGATAAGGTTAACATTCCATTGAGGAGTAGGTTTAAGCACTGGTGGGAAGATCCTGATCAGGCCTTTCATGAATCATACTGTAGCTGGGAGAGTAAAGACCACTTGAGGAAGGAAGGTACTAATCGCTGCTAGGTATACTCTTAAAAAGCCAGCAGAGACCCCGGAAGTCTTCAGGGACAGGATATACTGCAGCCATTCCAGTTCTAGACTATCTGGAGAACAATGATGTTGTTGCACCCAGGCTGAAAAGCATCTCCATTTAGTCTGATGATAGGTTCTGGTAGACTCTTTTGTACTCTGGCTAAAGATCACCTGAACTGGGGCTGAACAAGAGCATCCTATTTCCAACACCCATCCAAAAACCAGGATGTGAGGTAGCATGAGCCCAGATTGGGATGCTTCGTCTTCCCCCATCTGGGTTCAGGAGATCCAGGAACGGGCAGATCCTGATTGGTGGGGGGGCAGACATCAATAGAAATTCCGTGAACCAAAGCTGTCTGGGTCAGTGGGGTACAAGGAGAATGATCAACAAAGAGTCCTGTGGCACCTTATAGACTAACAGATGTATTGGAGCATAAGCTTTCGGGGGTGAATACCCACTTCGTCACACGCATGATGTTGAGAATGATGTTGGCTTTGTTGCGATGCATCTTCCCTATGACTTGCAGAAACAGAGGAATGGGAGGGAAGGCAATCTGAGGCCGTTCATCCAGGACATCAGCAAAGTGTCACCTTGAGAGTCACAATAGGGGGAGCGTTCTGTTCATTTGCAACTCAAAGAGGTCCCATAGCAAAACCACCTGCTGTGCAAAATCTCACTTAGGACTGCGTCATGAACCTCCCACGAATGGCCTATCAAGAAGCTACTGCTTAATTTGTATGCCAGGGAGTTGTGAATACCCATAAGATATGTGGCCTGTATCGCAATGCGGTTCCTGACATCCCTGTTCCAAAGTCTGACAACTTCCTGGCAGAGTGGATGAGACCTCCCTATGTGTTTATATAGACCACCATGGTGGTAAGGTCCAATATTATGTGTATACAGAGTGAGCATATAAGTGAAAGAAAGACCTTGCATGCAAGGAGGATCAACCTCATTTCCAGTAAGTTTATATGTAGTCTGGCCTCTCATGGGGACCTAGTGCCCTGAGCATCCCACCCCAAAAGGGAAGCGTCTGGAAGTGGCATTGCTAAAGGGAACTCCCACTATGACCTTTTCTGGGTTTGACCACTAAGGCTATGGCTACACTTGCAGATGTACAGCCCCGGGAGTTATACCAGCCCTCGGAGACAGCAGCAGGGAAAGCGCTGCCATGTGTTCACACTGTCAGCTGCAAGCGCAGTGGCGTGGCCACATTAGCAGCTCTTGCAACGCCACAGAGAGTAGTGCATTGTGGTAGCTATCCCAGTGTGCAAGAGGCTGCAGCATGCTTTTCAAATGGGGGTGGGTGGGTGGAGTGTGATGGAGTATGTTGTATGTGGGGGGGAGACTGTGTTTTGGGGGGCAGAGAGTGTGTCAGCATGCTGTCTTGTAAGTTCAGACAGCTGCAGGGGGAAGGGGGAAACCCTGACATCAGGCCCCACCTCTTTCCCACACACACACACACACACACACACACACACACACACACACACACACACCTGCCTCTGCAGCAGGAGCATTCCACAGTAATGGTTTGCTTTGTGACCCGGAGCAGATAAGCATGCCAGCTGTCAGAAACGGAGCTTTGAAAGGGGATATCCGCATGCCTGCAGCCGAGTTCAAAACAATGATGAGAGTGGCCACTTGACTTCAAGGGATTATGGGATGTTTCTGGAGGCCAATCACAGTGCAGTAATGCAACACGTCATCTACATGGACACCCCAGCATTTCAGCCAGGGCACAGCAAGCTCTATGCTTCTCATGGAGGTGGATTACTGGGACACTCCAGCCACGGAGTCCAGGTGCTCTATATGCCTTGCCAGTGTGGACACCTCAGGAGTTAGGCTGCTCGGAGCGGATTTAAAGCGCTCGAACTTGCAAGTGTAGCCAAGCCCTTAGTTTGGGAGGTAACGACTCTAGCAGGAACTACCACCTTGGAGTTGATGTGGTCCTTGCATGGTTGATAGATCAAGTGGAGACAAGCCTGCAGGCACTGCAAGTGGAGTCTGGCAAAAGGAGTCACAGGTGCACGTGGCGATGTGGCCTAAAAGTGAAAGGCACTTGTGTACTGTGGCTCACATTCTGTGGGTGATGTGTGACATCAAATTGCTCATTGCATGAAACCTTTTGTGAACGCTTTCGTGGAAACTGAGTCCAAATTTTGCCCCTATAAAAAGTTTATTGACTGGTGGGTAACAAATTCTTTTCTTCATTTACGCAAATGCCCAGGGCAGTTAAAAGTTGTATTAAAAACCCTGTCGCCAACCTGACGAAATCTGAGGAAGTAGTGACCACCTTGTCCAACAAAGAAGCACCCAGTGAAACCATCGGATCAGGTTCCACCTCCTTCCTCCTGGTACACGGACGGAACCAGCTTGCAAGAGGAAGAGGCGTGATATAACTTGAGAGGGGTCCGGATGCCTGCCATAAGGATCCCACAAACCCCAATAAGACCAGAAAGAGGGATCAATCGGTTGCGGGGAACTCCCAAGGAAATCACTACCAGCGGTCCTTGGGTCGTACTCGGCGGAACAACAAATATAACCTCTCGACTGTCTACTGGGGCTCAACTGCCTCCATGGAGATACCCGTGGGGCCATCTCCTCTGATTCATCTCAGTTCGAGAATTGCTCCATCAGTAGCAGCAGTGCTCTCGGTGCCGGGGCACTCCTGCCAGAAGACTGGAGGTGAGACAGCTCCTAGGATAGTTATGTAGCTGCCTCCTCTGGATAATGACATCCCTCGGGAGGGCCAGGCCAGAAAGAAGTGGAGACCATGAATAAGGAAGGAATATATCCTCTGGTGTTACACAAGTCTTGGTATGCCCTCCTGCCTGAGAAGTTCCCACGGTTAAAACTGACAGATCCAGTGCATCTGCACAGTCTTTACATGGATGAGGCAGTACCGACAATGGGTCCAGACCATCACTTGTAGACAAAATCAGCGAATGTCCATCCTGACGATTCATAGGACCATAACCAGGGCGGGTTGAAACCAGGGTGCAAAGCCGGTGGGGGGGGAGGGGGAAGAGATGGAAAAATCGGGTGGACAAATAAACTATAGGAGGTAGAACCCTAGAGTCTTCAATAGGGATTTGTCCTTGCTCCCACGGGAGTACCTAGCAAAGATGGGCTCAGATGGTGAGGGCTTGACTCCAAGGCACATGCTTGGAGAGACACTGCTGATCAATTGAGGGGGCTGATGTACATAGGGGTCCCGATGGCCCATATCAGAGAGGGATGTCATAGCATTCTCCATCAGGGCTTCCATAGGCAAAGTTCCTGGGCAGGAAAGAGCAACAGATACTGCACTTCGCAGAGATATGCGCTGCACCCTGACAGTACAGGCTGCATTGATATTTGTCACTGATGGAGAAGATCAATGGCAGGAGATGCAATTCTTGAATCCCAGGACTCTGGGCATAGTCCCAGAGCTGGGGAGAGGCTCCCCAACCGGGGAGAAAAATACTTTATATTATAAATTTTAACTAACTTAAGAATACAACTATTTACAATTTTTTTTTAAATAAAGTTATGCAATGAAAAGGACGACAATTGTAACTCAGGCCATGCATCAGTAAGGAACTGGAGAAGCATTGACCCGCGCTGCCTCTTATACCCTCAGTCGGGAGCATGAGGTGAGCTAATGTACATATGTGGGCCAACAGATGCTGCTTTGAAGTATTTCCAGAGTTAGATGCATGGCACACATGCATACCTGTGTGTGGAATATACATATGGACCATCATTGGAAGAAGAATGTGGGATGTTAAGTTGTAGTATGCTAAAGTATAACAAACACTAAGATGAGGCATATAAGAAAAATATTTTAATAGCAAAAGGGTAAAAAGATTCATAACACTAGCTCTTTAACAATAACATCTGCTATTCTGCAGTTGGTTGGGAGGTGGGCAAGACATCTTAAATCTTATGCCCCCCCCCTCCAAAAGTGTCCAATATGGATCATGAATAAAAAAAAAAATCAGGTATCAACAGATGAATCAGATAATTTGGATTTAAGTTCTTCAGACTTCTGATGGAAAATATATTTTAAAGTTGACAAATATTTTTTGCATCAATTCAAATTCACCATTATCATTACAAAAAACAACAGTTTCATGTGATAGAACACCAAGACCTTTACCCCTGTAGTGGAGACCTCTGTTTTAACAAGTATTGTTTGTCAGTTTTATAGGTATAAATGATACCAAACTGTGTTCCAAAGCATAAGATTCTCTGCTAATAGAACACAAATTTTGTTCTTGCCTGGCATATTGTATAACAAGAGCCAAGAATATGACATGTGATTCACTAATAGAAGAACTCAGCTGTCTTTGGAATTTCCAGTTTTGTGCATTATCCACTACTTGCAACTCTAGATCAATGTTTTTAGAAAGTGTTCTGCAATTTTTAGATATATTTGCCTTAAATACCAGTATACAACCTATCCAGAATTCCTTAAAGCTGAAGGCTTATAGATCTCAAGTTATTTTCCAACTTCAGACTTATAGTTCTCATAATTTGTGCTGTCCCACAAACTAATCTAAGTGTATGGGTTATACTTTAACCATTTGAGTTTTGAAAATGTGTCTTTGCAAGATACATACAATACAGTATCCATTTTATTTTCCATATTTTACTGTGGAGAACAGTCAACTTGGATTCACCAAGGGCAAGTCATGCGTGACCAACCTGATTGCCTTCTACGATGAGATAACTTGCTCTGTGGATATGGGGAAAGCGGTGGACGTGATACATCTTGACTTTAAGCTAAACTTTTGATACAGTCTCCCACAGTATTCTTGCCAGCAAGTTAAAAAAGTATGGATTGGATGAATGGACTATAGGGTGGATAGAAAGCTGGCTAGATTGTTGGGCTCAACGGGTAGTGATCAACGGCTCAATGTCTAGTTGGCAGCCGGTATCAAGCAGAGTGCCCCAGGGGTCGGTCCTGGGGCTGGTTTTGTTCAACATCTTTATTAATGATTTGGATGATGGGATAGATTGCACCCTCAGCAAGTTCGCGGATGACACTAAGCTGGGAGGAGAAGTAGATACGCTGGAGGGTACGGATAGGACCCAGAGTGACCTAGACAAATTGGAGGATTGGGCTAAAAGAAATCTGATGAGGTTCAACAAGGACAAGTGCAGAGTCCTGCACTTAGGATGGAAGAATCCCATGCACCGCTACAGGCTGGGGACCGACTGGCTAAGCAGCAGATCTGCAGAAAAGGACCTGGGGATTACAGTGGATGAGAAGCTGGATATGAGTCAGCAATGTGCCCTTGTTGCCAAGAAGGCTAACGGTATATTGGGCTGCATTAGCAGAAGCACTTCCAGCAGATCGAGGGAAGTGATTATTCCCCTGTATTCGGCACTGGTGAGGCCACATCAGGAGTACTGCGTCCAGTTTTGGGTCCCCTACTACAAAAAAGATGTGGACAAATTGAAGAGAGTCCAGTGGAGGGCAAAGAAAATGATTAGGGGGCTGGAGCACATGACTTACAAGGGGAGGCTGAGGGAACTGGGCTTGTTTAGTCTGCAGAAGAGAAGTGTGAGGGGGGATATGATAGCAGTCTTCAATACCTGAAGTAGGATTCCAAAAAGGATGGAGCTCAGCTGTTCTCAGTGGTAGCAGATGATAGATCAAGGAGCAATGGGTTCAAGTTGCAGTGGGAGAGGTCTAGGTTGGGTATTAGGAAACACTATTTCACTAGGAGGGTAGAGAAGCACTGGAATGGGTTACCCAGGGAATTGGTGGAATCTCCATCCTCAGAGGTTTTTAAGGCCCGGCTTGACAAAGCCCTGGCTGCGATGATTTAGTTGGTGTGGGTCCTGCTTTGAGCAGGGGGTTGGACTAGATGACCTCCTGAGGTCTCTTCCAACCCTAATCTTCTATGACACCTCAAAAATGAGAAGGGCAGGGGGGAAAGTTTTAAAACCTTACACTGTACACATCGTATCCAGTCTCATGCACATACTGAAAGGAGAAAATAGAAAAGCATAAAGCATGTCAAGTCACTCACCTTCCTATCATCTGGAAGAAAGTTTATCAAGAAAATTTAGTAATGCTATAACAATTCTGAGTTATTATTTTGCGTAGTGCCTCGACCAACCTTTTTTCCTTTGATTGTTACACTGAGCCTCATCTTCACTGACATTTTCTCCAGGACCATCAGGCTTTGCTTGCAGGTTCTCAATTTCACTGCTTGCTCTCTTTTCAGTTTTCTCCTCCTTTTCTTTTTTATTTAGTGGCTTTTTATTCTGATGATTTATGGTTTTGCACTGCAAGAGATATTGCTAAATATTTAACATGATTTTATGGATGCGGACAGCATAAATTACATTTAAAGCAAGTTTCTGTACTTATTAAGATGACTTAAGATAAGTGGTTCTCAATCTTTGAGCATGATAAGCTCCAAAGTTATGAGCTGTGTAAATTATAAATTATTATTATAAGGGAGTCCTCAGACTTACGACGCTCACTTACGTTGGACGCCACTTACAATGCTTTTCGATTGACTGCCCATTTTACCCCTATGACACTTGTTTTGCCCTTATGACAAAAGCTGGCAGGGAGAACGGCACACATCACATGCTGAGCCTCAGCCAATCACTGATTTCACTGTTCAAGCTTTCTGATTGGCTGAGCCCGGGGCTGGGAGCCGATCAAAAACAAGCTACCCTGGTCATGGAAGCCAATCAGACAAGCGACTGCAAGGGACCCCCTTCCAGATTCATTCATTATAACGCGACCATAAAGTTATTTAGAAGCAATTCTGTAAAAAGCAAGCCCAATTCTGCATAGTATGGTGCTGACATTCTGAGCAGCCGCCTGTCTGCCCAGCCAGCCCTGCTGCTCCGGAGAAGAATCAAGGGAAACCAGCAGCCCAGACTTCAGAGAAGCCCCCAGCCAAGTGCCCTTCAAAAAGTTCTGGAAAGTCAAAGCATGTGTGATTTTATGTGTTTATTTGAATGCGGTTTACCAAATAAATACATTGATGTTGCTACATTAGTCATCTATAATTCATTTAGTACAAAAATCTGGGTTATTGTGGTGAAAATAGTGCATCAAACCTTGGTTTAGGAACAATTCCCCCCCTCCCCCCATACCATTGATTCCTATGGGAAAAGCAGTTTCGACTTACATTTCAACTTACAAAACAATTCTGAGGAACGAATTGTGTCGTAAGTCCGAGGACTCCCTGTATAAACAAGATCTTGTTAAAGTGAAATTATCTAAATTATAGCAAAATATAAGAAAGGGAAGTTACTTATCTTATTGTATTCAAAACGTGTGGTCCCTATCTGTATTCCACTGTGGGTAAGAAGGTGGACCACATGCCTGAGACCAGAGAATTCTTGCAAGCGGTGTCTGTTGGTCCATGCTTTCACCTCCGCTCTCCTCATGCTCCACTCTGAAGATACAAGGAGTGAAGTGGACTGACCACCTCTAGTTTCTTCTCTACTGTGAATCTTGTCATGATCCAAAGCAGCAGGGAAGGAGGGTGGGTAATGGAATACAACTAGGGACTACACATCTCGAAGAATTCCAGTTACAATAAGGTAAGTAACTTCCCTTTCTTCAAGTGCTGGTGCTTATGTGTATTCCACTGTGAGTGACTGAAACAGTACTCAAAGGACGAGGGTGCAAGAATGGAGGCGATATAACTGCTTATAGAAATGCTGTCCCAAAGCATGCGTCAACGGAGATATCTTGGACCAAGGAATAAGATCTACAGAATGGGTGGATGCAACTCCAAATAGTTACCCTGCAGCTATCAAGCCAGGGCATCTCATGAAGTGACACTACAGAGGTTGCTTGTGCCCTTGTAGAGTGAGCCCTTACCCTGTGAGGTGAAGGAAGCTGTGCCAAGGATACAGTCATAAATCCACTTATATTCTTTGAGAGGATATAGCTTGTCCTCATACTTGTTCTGCTATGGCAAACAAACAGTCTAGGTAATTTTCTGATCTGTTTCATTCTCTGCGGATAAAATGCCAATACTCACCTAACAACAAGGGAATAGTCTTCTTGCTTGAGGCATGGGGCTTCAGGGACAAAAAACCCCCACAGCTAAGTGAATTGACTGGTTTATGTGAAATTACAAAATTTCAGGTGTAATTGTAGTGAGACTTGGTCCTTATGGACTATTATGTATAGTGCATCGGTCATTAGGGCCCCAAATTCACCTACTTTTCTGGCTGAAGTGATGGCAACAAGGAACATGACCTCCTCTGACAGGTAAGACATGGAACACCTGATTAGTGGTTCAAAGAGGGATTTAGAAGATCTCAGTGAAGGGTGCAAAGTTTCTGAACAGACCCTTCAAAAACCTGGCTGTTACTCAATGAGTAAAGACTGAGTAAATGTCCATTGGCAGGAGACACGCGGATATGTGGCCAGATGAACGTGTAGCGAGCTAAAGGAAAGGCCCATTTTTCTTAAGAGTAAGAAGATAGTACAGAATGGCAGGAATATCTGCTGTCTCTGCAAATACATGGTTTTGCTGGACCCGGACAGAGAAACATTTCCACTTGGCTAGGAAACATTTTCTGATGGAGTCCTTTCTGCTATTTTTAAGAATTGTTTCCACAGCTTCAGACTAGGACCATTCTAGGCTTGATGCTCTCCAAATACCAAGCTGTGAGAAGAAGACCATCTGGGTTGGGATACCTGATGCAGCCATTCTCTTGGGTCAAGATGTCTGGGAAGGTCTGAATGCTGATAGGTGGACAGGATGAGATTTGTAGGAGACTTGGCAACCAGAACCATCCGGGCTGTTTGGGGGTGATGAGGCTGTTGCGTGCCCTGTCCAGTCAAATCTTATGAAGAACTGAGGTAATAGAGGGATGACAAGGAAGAAATAGCTCAAGTCATCTGACTAAGGCAGTAGGAGACCATCATCTCTGGAGTACTGTCTTTCAGCTCCCCTAGAGCAATATATGTTGCTATTCCTGTATGCCTGGGGGAAAACAGGTCCAAAGGAAGGGTTCCCCACTGATTGAAGATCCTGTTTACCACTGAATCACATACTTCACATTTCTGATGGGTGGCAAAATGCTTGCTGAGGCTGTTTGCCAGTGAATTTTGGGCTCTCAAGAGGTACACTGACAATAGAGTGCTATAAGTTGATCACTTCTATAAACAAGGGGGATGGATCTCACCCCTCCATGCTTGTGTCAAACACACACACACAGTTATATTGTCTGACATTATCAGGACATTCTGGGATTGTAGGAGTGCTAGGAATGCTTTGCAAGGTTCTCATACAGGTCTCAGTTCTACAAGTTGTGTGTGGATTCTGGCTTTCTTAGGCATCCAAGTGCCTTATGTTATATGACCCCAGCCTATCGGGTAGGCATCTGTAATTATCTTGTCAGATGTGCGGGACAGAAAGAGAAGCCCCCACAAACATGTACAGGGTACCTCCCCATTTCAGTGAGACCCTCAACTCAGTGGGGACTGTCACTAAGGTGTTCATGCTGTGCTTGCTCTGGTGTATACACTGTTCAGAGCCATGCTTGTAGGCAATTGAGTTGGAGTCTGTCAAATGGCATCACATAAGTACATGATGCCATCTGCTGCAGAAAAGTGAGGCATATCTGAACTGATGATCAAAGGCTTTGCGAAGCTAGATCTGAATGCCCATGTCATGAAATCTGTCCTTAGGGAGGTCAGCCTTTGCCCTGATTGAATCCAAGGCAGATCCTATAAGTTCTATGCTCTGTGTTGGAGTCAGTGTAGACGAGATGTTTATGCAGATTCCCAGGGATACTAGAAGGTGGAACAGCAATGAGGATGGCATTAAGACCTCCAGGCAAGAGCTGCCCATCAGAAGCAAATTGTGTAAGCTTCTGAGTTGCCTCATCTGAGCTGCTACTATTGAGAACACTTTTGTGAGGGCTCTGGGAGGTGTGGTTAACCCAACAGGAAATACCCTGAATTTATAGTGCTGGAGGCCTACCACAACCTGAGGAATCATCTGTGGAGTGAACAGCAAAATGAAAGCACATATTTCACATCAAGAGCTGTGAGCCACGTGTCCTTTTCTGGGGATGGTGTTATTGATGCCATTGTACTGTTGTGATAATTGGGTCTACAAATTTACCTAATTGGGAGTTCAAGAGTAAAAAAAGTGAATTTTCATAAGATGCCACAACAACCTACAAATGTTGATGTCAAAATTTATGAAAGGGAGACAAAGACTGAATTAGTTCAAACAAAAAGGCCTACTGATATAACGCAAAGACTGTGTAAAGATCATGCTTGGTAAATACGAGAAATCTGTGAACCAAAATTGGTGTATATGAAAACAGGCTTAATTAATAGACAAAATAATGACAGGATGGACTATTCCCCAACCTCTCTCTGTGTGGGTCCTTAAAGAGACTGAGAAGTACTGGCTACTGGAGCCAGCTTTATCATTCTGACTGCCACCCCCACCATCTTGTGGGATGCTGGACCTTCTTCAACCCGATCCTGAAAGATGCCCAGAATGGGACAGAGAGAGGGACCCAGATGGCATTGCAACCTTTATTGGCTCCGGTTGAATCTCAACCACTATGTGGGACAAAATAGGATCAGACTCTAACAGCAACAGCAGCAGCTGTAACCCATAACTAATTTCTCCTTTCCCCAAAAGGACAGTTATTTGATACCTTTTTGATACCATCTAAATAACTGTCAAACAAGGAGTTTTTACCTTCTAAAATGTCTTCAGATAAAGGGAAAGGGAACAAGGGATGTTGATAAAATGAAAGCCTTACTTATTATATTGCAAATGTTTTGTTTTTCTTTTTCTTTATCCTTTTGTAAAAGGTTCAAAGGATTTTTAATGGTGTTTGTGCAATAGTACTAAGCAGACTGATGGCTCTGAACCTGAACCTTATTTAAACACTGTCAAATGTTGGACAGTGGCTGGGTTAACATCTATAGCCCATATATTCCATCTAAATCAATATAATGGTACCCCCCATATGGAATTTCAGTTTGCAAATAAAAATGTTGAGTCAATGCAGCTCGAGAATGAGTCTCCAGCCTCCTTTCTTCTTAGGAACTAGGAAATATTTCCCCAATGTTGAGGGGGTACCTGCTCTATTGCTCCCTAGTGGAGAAGAGATTCAACTCTTTGGAGGATCCCTCATGAGAGAAGTCCTTGAAAAGGGATGAGGAAGAAAGTTTTGGAGGTGGGGAGAGAAGCTCAATGGTATAGCTAGACGGGTGATATCCAGCACCTACTTGTCTATTATCAACCACCAATTGTGGGATAAGTTCTCTAAACATCACCCAAAGTGGATCTTGGTGTTGGGTGAAGATGGCATTGTCATAACTATAAAGGGAAGGGTAACAGCTCTCCTGTGTACAGTACTAAAATCCCTCCTGGCCAGAGACTCCAAAATCCTTTTACCTGTAAAGGGTTAAGAAGCTCGGGTAACCTGGCTGACACCTGACCCAAAGGACCAATAAGGGGACAAGATACTTTCAAATCTTGGGGGGTGGGGGGGAGGCTTTTGTGTGTGCTCTTTGTTTTAAGGTGTTGTTCGCTCTTGGGACTGAGAGGGACCAGACATCAATCCAGGTTCTCCCCATCTTTCTAAACAAGTCTCTCCTATTTCAAACTTTAAGTAAAAAAGCCAGGCAAGGCGTCTTAGTTTTACTTTGTTTTCTCAACTTGTAAATGTACCTTTTACCAGAGTGTTTATCTTTGTTTGCTGTACTTTGAACCTAAGACGGGGGGAGGGGGGGTCCTCTGAGCTCTTTAAGTTTGATTACCCTGTAAAGCTATTTTCCATACTGATTTTACAGAGATGATTTTTACCTTTTTCTTTAATTAAAAGCCTTCTTTTTAAGAACCAGATTGATTTCTCCTTGTTTTAAGATCCAAGGGGGTTTGGATCTGTATTCACCAGGAGTTGGTGAAAGGAAGGAGGGGGGGAGGGTCAATTTCTCCTTGTTTAAGATCCAAGGAGTTTGGATCTGTATTCACCAGGAAATTGATGAGAGGTTTCTCAAGGCTTCCCCGGGAGGGAATCCATTGGGAATGGTGGCAGCGGGACCAGAGCTAAGCTGGTAGTTAAGCTTAGAAGTTTTCATGCAGGCCCCTACATTTGTACCCTAAAGTTCAAAGTTGGGATACAGCCTTGACAGGCAACAATATTGGTTTGCAGCTCTCGATGGTCTCGTCAAAAATATCTCTTGGTCAGGGAGTGAGACCGGGTAGCTGCAGTTGAAGTGGAAGATGCAGCATTGTGACAGTCTGTACCCTTATGTTCACCTCTTCTGCAAGATTATAAGTTTTGTACAGAGTATGCTTTGTGAGGTATCATTTGAAAACTTACTTTGCTGCTCATTATTGCCCTGATAAAATGTGTGGCAACATTGTTTCCTGAACCTCAAAAGGAAACGATTCTCAAAGAAGAGAGAGCTGTAAGAATCCCTCCCTTTCTCTCTACACACGGCATGCACAACACCTGAAGAACAAAGGAAACCACTTTGGATGGGGGGAGGGATCTTGACTGAAAGGAATTCAGCCAGTAAGATTGCTGAAACACATGGTGAGAGAGACCTTTGCTTTGAATTCACTTAGCTTGTTAAGTTAGGTATTAGCTGCAATTTACTTTTATTTTCTTGTAACCAATTCTGACTTTATGCCTTTTTACTTGTAGTCACAATCTATTCTTTTGTAGTTAATTTGTTTTCTTGTTTCATTTAGACCCAGTGTATTTTGTACTGAAGTGTTTGGGAACCTCCATTTGGGATAACACTATTTGTGCATCTTATTTTCCATCAATAAAATGATGGACTTTATATGATCTTACATTGTACAGGAGAGAGCTGGGCAGTCAGTACAAGACGTACATTTCTAGTGGGAAGTCTGGGACTGAGAATTTGCTGGTGGTATTCTGCGTTGTAATTCAAGACTGGCTGGCTATAGCACTCATACTATAACTGGGAGTAGCTTACATGCTGGAGGCTAAGAGAGAGCAGACCAGGACTGACTGCTCTCAGTGAAGCAGTGTAAAAGGCACCCCACGCTGGAGAACTGAGGGGACACAGCTATTCATTGGTCCAGACTGTACCCTGGATAATATCACAAGAGTATCTTGGCCTTAGCATTTTTCTGCCATTTGTGAGGTGGCCCATAAAACTGCTGATGATAGAAGGGTTGTGGTAAGGGGCTCAGTTTGTAGGGGTGTTTATAGTATTTTCTCTTTGGGGCTGAAGTTTATATATCCAGAGAGCAGAAGGTTGCCCTGGAGTCCTTCAATGACTGCAAAGAATTGTCTGTTTTCTCACTGAAAAGATTAGCCTAATTAAATATTAAGTCCTCAACAGTGTTTTGGTCCTCCTTGGGAAACCCTGAAGAGGACAGCCACAATTCCCATCACAGCACAATGGTGGTTGCCACAGATCTTGGTCACACTAAGCACAACTTAAAGTGAAGTTCTAGCCATCTGTCTGCACTTCTCAATAAGGGCTTGAAATTGAGCTCTGTCCCCCTGATGTAACTTGTCCCTAAAGTCCAGGAGCTTAGAAAAATTCAGAAAATCATATCTGGCAAGAAGAACTTGATAGTTTGGGATTCTAAACTACAGATGTAAACATCTTCCTCCCCCTACGGTCTAGATGCAGTCTACTTATCTGCAGGGGTGGCCACTGGATGTTGTGTGGATCCTTCTGGCCACGTACCGTACCAAGGACTTTTGTGTAGGATGGGTGAACAAGAACTCCACTCTCTTAGCTAGAACAAAGTACATCTTTTCCGCCTTCTTTGGCCTAGGGGCACAGGTAGCCAGCATGTGCAATACAGCCCTTGCTGGTTCTAGTATGGCTTCATTTACTGAGAGTGCAGGATATCTAAAAGCTTATGCTGAGAGTCCTGAACCTCGTTTAAGGAGATTTGGAGCTCTTCCATGACACTAACAGCTCCTGAAATTGTTTAGGATAGTCTGGAGGAAGACTGAGGCTGGAGCAACCACCTCGCTGGGTGATGAGGACATATTCCTATTGGTACCAGACATACCAACGGATCTGGCTCATCTTCCTCTTCTTCTATGGCCTCAGAGGGAGGCTTTGGTTGACTCTTTGGAGGAGAGGGGTGGTAAGGCTCCTCATTGGATCACATGGATTCCATGTACCACGGGACCCAATAAGGCCAGTATGAGGAGTCAAAAGTAGGTCACAGTGGTCTGAGGCATTTAGTACCACCCGTTTTCTGGAGGGGGCCTCTGTTTCTGTGGCCAAGACTGGATCCAGGAGATTCTCAATGTCCTGCCCGGGCTGACCTCTTTAGGTGGAGGTGAAGCTGAATCTCCTACCTTGGAAAGGTTGGATATGGCTCCACTGGTGGTACTGTTGATTACATTGAGGGGAAACCATGGCTAGTGGACAGGATGGCAGATAGACTTCTTCCAGAATCCCCAATTCCTGCTGCTGTTAGATCTCCCTGGTGAGGATTAGTCTTGATAACAAGTAAAATGTTGGGTCGAGGAGGAGAAAGTCCCCCTGCTCCACCCTTTGGAGGTTATGTCTTATCATTCCATACCTTCAGAGTAGGTGTAGATGGTTGTTCCTCACAGGGCCATGACAGTACCATCAATGAATGAGTCTCCAACCCAGTTATCAAAAGTACTGGTGATTCCTCGTATGTCATGTTAGTAGGTACTGCAGTCAGTATCGCAGTCAATGGGGAGGCTGGTACTGAAGAAGCATTGCTCCTATGTGGCTTAGGAGGGGGGACACCCTAACTCCATATGACTTGTGCCTCAAGACTCACCTGACTTGGACAGGGTCAAAAGGAAGCATCTCTCCTCTTAGAAGGTCAAGGAGGGCATCTGCTTGTGTGTGTGTGTAAGAATGCCCCTTACTCTCATGATAGGGCCCAGATGAAGGGACCTTCCTTCTGCTCCTATCTGCTCAGGACTCCAACATAATACTAGGGGGCACGTTCCTCGATGACTCTGGCCAATGTATGGGGGAACCTCCTGGCCTAGGTCTCACTGGGGCCTCTTTGCATGCTCAATAAGGTGCTTCCAAAGCTGGAGTTCTTGCACCTGCTGTGTTCAACTGGGAAAAGAGCAGCAGATACTGCACTTAGATACTTCAGATATGAACTTCTCTGAGGCAGTAGAGCCAGCACTGGCAGTTGTTGCTCCCCAAAAAGGAATGGAGCCAGGCGAAAGTTTTTGAAGCCCAGCATCCTGGGCATAATCTAAGTTCCACCCTGGGATACCGTGAAGGTTCCTTGGGGTGGGGATTCTAACACTAACTGGGGAACTATTAAAAAAATAAAACCTAAGAAAATATAAGTTTGGACATTTACAGGGAACGAGAAAGGATCAGCTCCGAACTGTAGGATTCTGACTCAGGCTATGCAGCAGTAGGAAGGAACTGGAGAGGCAGTTCGTCCTCCCCACCTCTTATACCATCGATGTGGAACTTGAGAGCAGGGGTGCAGGTGCAAACCCTCGGATACTGCTTGCAAAAATTCCCTCATCTTTGTTGTATCCATAGTGAAATACACAGAGACCAGCACTCAAGAGATGAAAGTTTACTTACCAGTCTACTTGAACTGTAGTTACTGTCTTTATAGAGACTCACTTACAGGACACTAATCTGTATTAATCTTTAAAGAGAATATCTCAGAAGGCTCTGACTAGTGGAGCTGTAAGTATGTTCCCTAATCAATCCAAATATTTGTTCAACGTTACAAAGAACCATGAGCACCAACTCTCGTTCTTCCATTCCATTTAATCAGAATTTAAAAACAGATTAAAAAGGGTACCAGAAGGTGGTTGACAATATCAGTCTATATATTTTACTTACAGAATCCAGATTAAGGAATTTACAAGTTACTGTTTTCCATTGAGTACTGCCTGTATACTGCAGATCACTTCTGGGAGATTCAGTAACAACAACTCTCAAAGAAGGAAAATTGTGTAGTATTTTAAATAAATATTGGAAGACTTTTCTTTAATTGGGCATCATACTAACAATCAAAATGATGTCTTGCAAAACGATCAGAAAGATTTTTCAGAAATGTTGCGACAACTGCTTTGGATCTGTTAGAATACACTTTAGGTATCGCAACATAACAGATTTGAATGCAAAGCTTAACCCTTTAGACAATCTTTTAGCAAAGATAGTCTCCCCCTGAATTTATTACCATAAGCAATAGGGCCGGCTCTAGGATTTTTGCCGCCCAAGGCAAAAACAATTTTGGCCGCCCCCCCCCTGTTTTTTAATTACCCCCACCCCCGGCCCCGCCCCAACTCCGCCCCTTCCCCAAATCCCCAGCCCTGCCTCCTCCCCCCAGGCTCTCAAGCCTGGGAGGGAGGGAGAGCAGCAGCGCGCGAAACAACTGTTTGAGAGCCTGGGAGGAAGGGGGAGATTCCGAGTGGCCGCGGCGCGGGCGCCGCTTCTTCCCCTCCCTCCCAGGCTCTCAAGTCTGGGAGGGAGGGGGAGCAGCGACGCGCGAGCAGCAGTGGAGGTGAGCCAGGGCGGCCGGGGCACATTTTTAGGGGCGGCATTCTGGTGCCGGCCATGCCGCCCCTAAAAATTTGCCGCCCCAAGCACCAGCTTGTTTTGCTGGTGCCTAGAGCCGGCCCTGATAAGCAATGTAGGAAATTTGCATATAAGTAACAGTCCTACATATGCTGCAGCTAAATGCAATTTTAACATCTTGCACTATGCAACATAGCCTCATCTGGTAATGTGCAGGATCTTAGAAAAATACTGTAAGATAGACATATTCATACAGAAGTCAGAAGCCACCAAGTTAGCAATTTGGAATGTACCTTACTTTTATGGAATACTATTTAGGGCACCTCAGCAATCACGACTGGCATCTTACAGACTCTTTTGGTTGATGTTATAACCATTAAATACCTCAAGGAGCAGCAACTACAACCAGGTAAATGGTAAAGATCCTTGATGCTGTAGAGCATGTGAAGGAATCTGTTTTGGTAGTGGTCTACACACAGAGAGAGACTTAAGTACTTTCAGTGGACCAGCTGGAAAGACATACAGAAATAGACTTCTTTTAGACAGAGCCCCAAATCAATCACACTGGTTTAAAAAGGGATTAAAATCATACAGAATTTAAACCTCTTTGTGTACCTGTTCAATTTCTTAGCTCCAGTATAGGACAGTTCCCTGGTCTCTCTTTCCCCCATATAAACTAGGGAATGAGAGAAGAACTCTTTCCAAATATTTCTGGGGAACTTCTACTGTTCTCAGTCGTGGGAGGGAAGTTACTTCATGTTGCATTTTCTCACAAGAGGAATGCCTGAAAAGGTATGGGAATGGCAAAGCAGCTTGCAATAGACTCAAATAGAACTAACACTGAATAATCTGTACATTTCCAGCTATCAGAAGACTATACAAACTCAGACACCCTGACTTTTAGTTCACATATGAAGTATCAAAGAAGGCATGGATGAGCCCCTTTCTGACCTTCCTTACTAATGGCTTATGTCTATTTTCAACTACCCAGGAAGGCACTCTGACAAAGGGAGGAGCTTATCCCAAAGCAGATAGTTTTACCTCACCAGCAGCACCCATAAATTTGCAACTTTATGGTGCAAAGCTGCTGCTGAGCACATCTTATGACACAGTTAAATTCATCATCTTTGTCTCCTTGTCAAAGAGTGTAGAAAGTGGCTCTCTTCATATCCTTGACCCCTCAGTGACTGCTGAGAATGCCATGGTGTTGCATGGGTATATAAATGCTCAAAATCCAGCTAAGGAGCCGGATACAATCTATCCACCAACTTGTATATAGGTGGCATAGATAACAAGGGTGGCATGGCACCTCTTAGAGCCGCTGTTTCAGGCTCTCTGCAGAACCACATGGGCATTGATTGTCACTGGTTTACATCCTGTTCAGGTTTTCCCTGCAACCATAAGGGCTAATAACAATTCTTTAAAAAAAATGGAAGTTGAGATCCTGAAACAAAATTTAGTAGGAAGAAGTGAATTCTGTGGCAGACTCTCAGAATATACATTATACACTTCCATTGTTTTGAACTGAATCTGAGAGAACACCAAGATTAGTGGTGCTGCTTCATCTTACACTCCTTATATGCCCGGATATCACAGACCCAAATCCTAGAGTAGTTTCTTTAATATTTGCATAAGTTTCAATGTTGATGTCATCAGTGCAGTCATTGGTGCCAATGAACTTGGCTGGATCTGGCCCAAAAAGAACGTTGACAGTAGAGGATGACAGTTCCATGCAAAATGCCTTCAGTAGACCGGTTCCTGGCAGAATTGAAGAGCAAAGGTTGAACAGATTTTGGTCTGTGAATATCCCTAAAAGAGACACTTAAGGTGGTTCCTTTGGCTCATATCAGACATTGTACCATCATAGGAAGCATGAACTGTATCACTTGAACCTCAAAACTCTTTGGTTGGTTCCAGCATCAAGAAAATCATGATGGGGCAGAATGGAGCCAAAGACTGAAACAGCACTTGTTGAAGTCACAAAACTAGTATGAAGCCTATCTAAATCCAACAATATATTATGAATGACAAAGAACAGTCATTGGGCCAGGGAAAGAGAGAACACCATTCTACAGCCTGCTGTCTAGGGCACTCACCTAGGATGTTCAAATGCCTGCTCCAATGACTAATTATTTATAAAGTGTAACAGCTTCAACAGAAGAGTTTGAGAGATGTCTGTCCCAGAATACCCCCTTGCCCAGCAGTTAGGGCACTCTCCTGTAATATGGAAGACCCAAATTCAAATCCCTTCTCCACATCAAGCAGACTGGGGGATTGAAGCTGTGTCATCCACATCCCAGGTAAGTGCTCTAGCCATTCAGCCACCCAAAAAACAAACAAAAACTTGTTTCAGGCCAAAGGAAATGTTTTGTTTAACCCAAAACAGATCTTTTCAATTCATCAAAAGTTGTCACAATATTTTCATTTGGTTTGACCTGAACCAAAGTTGGTTTTTCTTTTGTACTGCCAGTGAACTGAAATAAGAGTTATTAGCCCAGCTCAACACATCAATATCATGGTGACAGGCAGAGTAAGAATTTGAATGTAACAGAAAAGTTATCCAGGGATTCAATGTTCACTCCTGAAGCAGACGAAGGAAGCAGGATGGAGTCAGGGCCATGGCTGCTTATAGAACCTTGCACTAAGCATTTAGATCCATGAGGAAGCATGTACACAGCCCCAAGGGTTACAGCGTTGCAAATGATTCATTCTCCATGCGCACACATCTCAAAAAGGAAGATCCATGCTGACACTTCTGAAAGGTGAATTAAGAAGTAAAATTATGGGATAAATCCTGTACACTTCCATGTATAGGACGGTCCTGAAGTCAGCAGAACTGGTGGTGTTCCACCTCGGTGGGATAGGCATGTATCACCTGAATCATAAACTGTACTCCGTGAACTCTGACTCATACCGTAAAATACTTTTCAGGTTTTCTGCTGAAACCCTAAAATGCCTAACCAGATTCACCATATAATGAGCTTGCAACAGAGGGTTCCACAAGCTTTGTAGGTTTATAAAAAATATAATTCAGACTATATATAAAATATATAAAAGTATATAAACATAGTATACTCACTTCATTGTTTGCTATTTCACTTGGTGTCGGCCAATTTGTGATATCATTGAAGTCACTAGCCTGTAAAGTTACAAAATATATGTTTACCAGAACAGCATTTCAGAATGAGTGGATGAGGTCTGGCACACTTAACAGTGATGGTCAGAGATGGACTATGTTTCATAGCAGTAATCAGAATAAATCACTTCTCATTTGATATGTGAACTGTAACGGAAACCAGGTACACTATTACTTTAACCACCAACAAAAAACAGTATGCAATCCAGTCAGCTACTCAGAGTGGTTGCCTCCAATGCAAAGTTCTACACAACAGTAAATTAAGATTTAAAATAAAACGATGTTAAAAAGGGGATCCTAATGACAAACTTCTTTAGCTTGCTGTTACTGTAATTGTCAGCCTAACTCTTTGATGGACAGAGTTCTATTTAATGGATATGGCCATAAAAAGCACTCCCAGCAACTAATTAAAAACCCCATATGTTACAGTTACAATATGCTACTGGACAGGTGTATTTCATTTGGATAAAAATCTTTTAGATGAAAGCAACTAGACTGCTAATTGTAATATATGAACTCTTTTTCCCCTCTTTAAATCTCTGATAATCTCCCCTCTGCCCACAGTTCTCTTCACAGCTACGTTAACAGTCCTAAGAAAAAGTGTTAAACAAAGGTTACTCACCTCATAACTAGTTGTCTTTGAACTGTGTTGCATATGTCCACTTCACTGTAGGTGTAATACACCCATGCTGCAACTGTAGGGCTGCAATGCATGCTCCCTGGTTTCCCTCATGTTCTGAACAGAGAGTATGAAGGATAGAGCCTTCCTAACAGAAGGTTAGATGAGGACTCCAACGCACTGGGGAAGGAGGGTGGATCTTGGAATGGACATATGCAACACATCTCAAAAAAGCAACAGCTACAAAAAGATGAGTAACCATTTTGTCTTTTGAATGATTGTATAAGTCCATTCCACCGCAGATGCCCCCAAGCGATTTTCACTGGAGGTGGGGCTAGGAGTCTCATTTGAAGACAGAATATAGGACTGTTTTTCCCACATTCTCATCTTCCCTCGATGGCACAGTAATAACACAATCTAGCAAATATGTTAACAGAGGACCACATTGCTGCTGTACAAATGTTGATGATGGGGGCGTTTCCCACAAACATAGTAGAGGAAAAATGCAACCTACATGCAGTGTGCTGACTTTTCAGGAGGTGTTCTACCTTTAGCAGAATAGCACATAGCAATGCAGCTGGTAATCCATCTCAAGAGCCATTGTGTCGTAACAGGATGACCTTTTAACTGTTCTACAGAGGATCCAAAGAGCTGGGAAGAAACCAAAGGGCTTTGTTCTACCCAGACAAAAGGGTAGGGCTTGGCACACACCTGAAGTGTGCAGCTTTTAGTTTTGTGAGCATGTGGATTCAGAAAAAGGACCGGTAAGTGTATTGACTAATGAAGTGGAAATCAGATACTACTTTGGAAAGAAACTTCGGGTTTCACAGATTCCAAGGCCAGCATGTTGATAAATGCAAAGTAATGCACTTTGGAAAACATAATCCCAACTCTACATATAAAATGATAGGGTCTAAATTACCTGTTACCACTCAAGAAAGATCTTGGAGTCATTGTGGATAGTTCTTTGAAAACATCCACTCAATATGCAGCAGTCAAAAAAGCTAACAGAATGTTGGGCATCCTTAAGAAAGGGATAGATAAGAAGACAGAAAATATATTGCCTCTATATAAATCCATGGTATACCCACATCTTGAGTATTGCATGCAGATGTGGTCGCCCCATCCCAAAGAAGATATATTGGAACTCGAAAAGGTTCAGAAAAGGGCAACAAAAATTATTAGGGGTATGGAACGGCTTTCATATGTGGAGAGATTAATAAAACTGGGACTTAGCTTGGAAAAGAGACAACTAAGGAGCGATATGATAGAGATCTATAAAATCATGACTGGTGTAGAGAAAATAAATAAGGACTTGCTATTTACTACTTCTTCTAACAGAAGAACTTGGGGTCACCAAATGAAATTAATAGGCAGCAGGTTTAAAACAAACAAAAGAAAGTATTTTTTCACACAACGCACAGTCAACTTGTGGAACTCTTTGCCAGAGGATGTTGTGAAGGCCAAGACTATAACGGGGTTCAAAAAAGAACTAGATAAATTCATGGAGGATACGTCCATCAATGGCTATTAGCCAGGATGGGCAGGGATGGTGTCCCTAGCTTCTGTTTGCCAGAAGCTGGGAATGAGCGACAGGGAATGGATCACTTGATGATTACCTGTTCTGTTCATTCCCTTCAGGACCCCTGGCATTGGCCACAGTTGGAAGACCGGATACTGGGCTAGATGGACCTTTGGTCTGACCCAGTATGGCCGTTCTTATGCTCTTAGAAGAGAATCTTGTGATCATCTAGTCTGACTTCCTGTATAACACAGGCCAAACCCTATACTGCACCTTGTCCCTGTAGACTATATTCATGAAGAATCTGTTACCAGGGCATGTAGCTCCCCCACTCTCCGCAAAAAGGCCATCTTCACCAAGAGGTGTAACATTGAGCAAGAGGCTAAGGGCTTGAATGGAGGATCTGTAAGACCTGACAGAACTAGATTCATATCCGAAGGTGAATCTGAATCCTGAATAGGTGGAAAACAGTTTATCTAGTCCATTTAGGAACATGGTTGTCCTAAGATTAGCGAAAACAGTCCTTTCAGCAATACAGGTGAAATGCTGAATTTGCAATCAAATGCACCTTAATAGCACTGAATGTTATACCTGATTCTTTAAGATGTAAAAGACAGTCCAAAATCTTTTGAATTGTAGATTGTGTAGGAGACATTATGGCTAGCTGCTCAGGTAGAGAAGCGCTTCCATTTACAAAGGTAAGGAGCTTTCATGGATGGCTTTCTGCTGCTGAGCAGGATATTCTGGACTGTCACTGAACAGTGCGGTTTCTCTGGTTTTAAGCACCAAGGAACCAAGATGAGAGGTTCACCACATGCAGATTCAGGTGCAACATGTGCACGTAATGCTGGGAAATCAAGTCTTTGCCTAGTGGCGGAAGTAAGAGTTCTCTGATGGACAATCTGTGCAGATCCGAGTACTAGATTTGCCTCAGCCAGGCTGGAGTGTGAAGATCATTCTGCCTCGTTCTTGCTTTAGTTTCACTATGTGTTTGGAATGAGGGGTGCTGGGGTGGTATGCACACAGGTTTTTGTCCCATGAAAGCATCTGAAATGGACTGTGGCCAGCTCAGGAACAGAACTGAGGACATTTCCTGTTCTGCTCAGTTGCGAACAAATTCATCATAGGAATCCCCACACACACTCAAATCACTGACCTTAGAACTGTCGTGTTGAGAGCTCATTCATGATCTAGGCTGAACAGTCTGCTCAGGCGGTCTGCCAGGTAATTCTGAACTCCCAGCAGGTATGATGCATTGAGAGTTAAGGAGTTCCTGATACACCATGAGTGTCTCCTAATACAGCTTGTTTGAGCTGAAGGTTTAGAATGGGTCTGAGATCCCCTTTGGCTTTAGGAAATAATCATAGTAACCCCCCCGCCTCCATGTTGAGGAGGCACCTCTTCTTTAGCTCCTGAACACAAGAGTCTCCCCTTCTTGCCTTAGCATGGACTTGAGAGAGGAGTCCCTGAAAAGGGACTGGGAGGTGGGAGGAGGATATAAAGAAACTACTGGGTATATCCTGAATCCACCATGTTTAGCACCCATTTCTCTGTGGTGATAGTCTGCCACACACTTAGGAAACTGGATAACCTGTTCCCACAGGCAGAGAAAGGGCTAGTAAGATCTGCACTGATAGGTATGCTGTCCTCAATGGAGGAGTCAAACAGGATGCTTTGAGGCCTTTGGCTGCCTTGACGAAGTGACCAAGGCAGATAGCGGAAGCCTCATTCTTTGCAGCCTGTGTTTGTGCCTGGTTTAGTCAAACTGCCTGGAGAGGTAGAACAGTTGCCTCAGCTGAAACGGAGGATAATATTTTGTCCTCCTGGGAGCAAAAGGAAAAGTCTTTAATTGTCTGCTGTATTTCTCAAGGAATCCGTGACGACGACAGCTATGAGAAATGGTGCATCGTTATTGCCATCACCAGGATCCTTGAAGCTGGGACAGCAGTGTCCAAGGAAGCCTGCAGAGCTGACATATGGACCAGATGACTTCTCACCAAGAGGGACTGCAACTCATCCCTAGAGTCCTTAGGTAACTTGTTTAGGAATTTAGACATTGGTCCAAGAGAGCGAGGTCGTTGAGAATAGGACTACTCAAATGGGGAGGGGCAATGCGAAACTATAACCCCACCACTGAATACACCTCTCTCCTAAAAAGGTCTAGCTTTTTTGCATCCTTTTCCTTTTGGGTAGCCTTAGCTCAACCTTTGCAGTACCATTCATTCGCTCCAGCTACCACCGGTGAGCCCCGTGTAGGGTGCAAAATAGAACTGGTCAAACCCATGAGACAGTATCTGGTATTTATTCTCTGTATTTTGCCACAGATGAAAGGATTTGTGAGTGACTTAGTAGGCTGCATTATCCCCTCATTTTTAGGAAGGGCTACCTTCACTGCCATAGCTGGGTGTAATATATCTATAAATTTAGGAGAATTTTCCTCCACCAGTTCTATTTGAACACCAAGAGCTATAGCCGTCCTTTTCAGTTCTTGGTAAACTCTGAAGTCATCGGTAGCAGAGAAGAAGCTTCTGGTACCAGAGCCTCATTAGATCCCTCTTGAGGCAAGTCCTGCACAGCCAAATTAGAAGGTAAATCCAAGGGAGGGTGAGGAATTGCCCGTAGTATAGTGTCTGTAGGCTATTCTGTATCAGCAATCGCTGGTCTATTGATACTGGGCAGGGAAGCCTCTCCTTTCTCAGAGACCGGCTTCTGTGAGGAAGTGGGGATGACAATCTTGATGCCAGAGAAAGGCCAATGAGGAGACAGATATGGCATGAGAGTCCAATTGCGTCAAGACCAGGCCACCCAATCCTTCAATCTGCTCTTGCTGAGTGTCTTCTATGAGAGTAGGAATGAGTTCTGGAGGATGAATTGGACTGTCTGTAATGGGAGGCATAGGAACCCATTCTGGATTCCAATGAGAAGTAGGAATACTTTGAAGGTCAGATTGGTGCAATTCTGGAAAGAGACAAGTGACCAGGCCTAAGATCTATGGTGAGAATGCAGTACTGCAGCAGCAGCAGAGGCTTCCTGGCTTTCAGAACTGAGCACAGAGGTGGAGCAGGTACCGTAGGCCTAGATGTCATCACAGAAGAAGCTAAGGAAGATAGTACTGGTCCTCAGAGAAAGGGTGCCATAACAGACACCAATGCTGGTAAAAGTCTGCGCTGCATGCAATAGTACCAGTAAATGGCCTTCATCATGAATAAGTGGTGATACAAACACAGAGGCACAACAGGTCCTTTGTAACTATGTAGCTTCAGTTTTGTTGACATTAAGATAGACAGTTGATCCACAGTAAGCAGAAGTGCCAGATCCATTGTAGTCACCAATAAAGAAGCCTGCCTTAATGGCCCCCGTATGGGTACGTGAGTCAACAGCTCAGTCCTATGACAGTCACTGTGAGACAGTACCAGGGACCTGCGAGACAAAATAGGTAACCTTTGGTACCGGAGTGGCTTACTTTAATATGGAGATATACCTATCTCATAGAACTGGAAGGGACCTTGAAAGGTCATCGAGTCCAGTCCCCTGCCTTCACAGCAGGACCAAGAACTGTCCCTGACAGATTTTTGCCCCAGATCCTTAAATGGCCCCCTCGAGGATTGAACTCACAACCCTGGGTTTAGCAGGCCAATGCTCAAACCACTGAGCTTCTGCTATAGAGGAGTCCTGCACCAAGGACTTTGAAGAAGTCAGATAACAAGAATGCTCCAAGTACGTAGGCTTGCTGGAGGATGACTCTGGTGAAGGAGATCTCCTTTGGTCAATGTCAATTAGCAAGGTTGGAGGAGCACTTGTGAAGGAACGGTCGATTCGCTCCCCTGCACCAAATGAGCCGTGTGAAGAATGGCCGCCGTGAAAATATATCTAAGGCACTTCCTTGTTCTTGATTTGTAGCTGCAGCAGATCAGACACCTGTCTCTAATGTGGAACAGTGAGAGTGGGGGTTACTAATGAGCCATTGGCTTTTGACACTGGGAGCAAGGCATAAAGCCAGGGGCCTTGGCATAGCCTCCCCCAGTACCAACCAAAGCTTGGAGAAGCCTACTGACCTAGAGCAAATAAATTAAAATAAAGACACAAATGTCCAAATGGACAAAAAAAATGAGTACTACTAATTAAGAATTATAACTATATACAATCTTTGTGTGTTCATAGAGGAATGAGGGACTGTTCCAAAGCACAGTAATATGCTCCAGCCACCAGACAGTTAAAAGGAACTGAAGGAAGGGAGGGGCATGAGAGAAACCAGGGTGCATGCGTGGCCATCCCTTCATGTACTGCTAGGGAAAACACTCTGCACAGTTGCATGAGCCATGCAACATCTACAATGGACACATGCAATCATTCAAAGAAGAACTCATAAAATTTAAGAATCTTAGGCTTTCAATTAAAAAAAGCATTTGATGCTAAAACAGCCCTAACAAAAGGCTTTTTTGAAAAACAAGAAATGTTTAGAATGTTGACAAATTTTCACTGGAAGCAATCTGTTATTGCTCCTAAGGTCAACATCACCAGACATTATTTTGAAGCTTCAGAATCATCTAATTATAAAAATGAAATACAATTGACCCTAAATAAAATTCAAAGACATTTTTAGTCAAAAATATTTTAAAACCATTGGAAATTTGTCTCCAACATTAGATTACATACATAACTGCTGCCTCATGTTTAAAAGTTCAAATTACTTTGTACACTTGGAGTCAGATAAGCCATCTACTCTTAGAAATCAGACATCAGAAATCTGAAACGTTATATACACAATGTAATATACAAATTCATTTTATTCTTACTATAAAATTGGAAAACAACACAAGAAACCTAAGACAACACTAATCATCAGGCTCCAAAGATTACTCCTGAGGGAATTCCATGCCAAAAATCTTAAAAATTCTGCCCCCCTAAAATAAAAATTCTGCATACAATATTTTAAAATTCTTCAAGTTTTATTTGTCAATAAATAAATGTAGAGGCTCCAGCGTGGCAGTGGGGAGTGAAGGCCACTGGTTGCATGGAGGTGGAAGATCACCCTAAAGCACCACCTCTTCCCTGAGACAGGGACTTGGCGGTGAGGCTGCACCCAACCCTGACACAGGGCAAGAGCCAACCCTGCTTCTCTGCACCAGGCACACAAGTGTGGGCAAATGGATTCTGCTGGGCCGAGCCTAAGTGTGGAGGGGCTTAGTGTGGGGGGATCCAGGCATAGAGTAAGAGGGTTCTGTGTGGGGCAATCTGGGTGCAGGCATCTCAGTGGGGGATGTGGATGCACAGATGCTTGCTGGGGGGTTTCAGGGGCAATGGGACGCTGCAGTGGGGTCCAGGTGAAGGTGGCTGGAGCTCAGCGGAGGGGATTGGGGGGGGGATCTGGGGCTCAGCAGGAGGGTCTGGATGTGGGGGACTTAGTGGAGAGGTCCAGGTGCTGGGAGAGTGGGGGTCTAGGTGCAAGGGGCTCAGAGTGGGGGTTCAAAGGGCCTGCTTAACAGGGAGCCCCAGCTGCAACTGCTGTTGAGGGGATGCTACATGCCAGTCTCCCGCTCCCCCCTCCTGATTTCCATATCCCCTCCTCATCTCTCCCAATTGTCCCCTGCCACATCCCTCTCTCTTCACTCCCTCATCCCACCTCTTCCCTTCTCCACTGCCTCTCCCCCCCTTGCCCTGCCACACCGTGGGGACTCACTGTTGTACACACAGAAAGAGAGCACAACTGACACTAGGACCCAGGAAGCGGCATCCTGCTGCAGAGTGGAGCAGCACACCCTCCTACAGCAGGGCAGCTCTGCACGTGCAGAAATTGGGAAGGCAATAGCAAGTGATACCATGTGCCCCTCCACGCCTTGCCTCTGTTTTGGGGAGGCATTGCCCACCCCCAACTACGTTCATGGGTGTCCCCAGCCTCCCCTCCCTGCCCCTGCACTGCTTCCCTTTGCTTTCCACCCATGCACTGGTGCACAAAATTCCCCCAGGAGTAAAAAAGATCACCACAGACCAGTCTAGCTTTGCTTTTGTTGTTACCACCTCATCAGAATCTTGTGTGTTCATGAGTACTACTGTTTCTGCATACTATCCTCTATATTTGTTAACCAGATAATCCTACTATACCCTTTACAAAAATCTTTCTTTGCTGTTTCCGATGCTACAGCCTTCAGCTCTTTCTAAATTTTTGATCATGTCCCCTTTTTTGAAACCCCCCCCCCAACTATCACCTGAATTAACCCATCAGCCAGGGAGATCATAACACATCTTTAGGGTGCAACCTTAAACATTTCCCAGCAGACTAAAATTTACTTGAACAATACCAGCTACTTATACAGATAAAATATTTAGGAAAAAATATTTCTCTAGTGACAATTTACATTTCTTATCATATCAACAGTGCAGTTAAAATGGTAGTTCAAATCAATAGATTGTATTATATGGTCTCAATCTAATCAGACCTGATATTCACAGGTTAAACTGCTTTTCCGGCAAATACAAACCTTGCTGGGTTTCCTGGTCTTCGGTTTCCCTGCTTTTATAACTTTAGTAGAATTTGGCCGTTCTAAATGGAAGAAGGAAAAACATTTCCAGGTAAGAAATTACATTTTGATTATGCTTTTATATTAGAAAAACCAAGTGTGGAAGAGTATATTCAAAAATTTTGCTCCCTAATCCTTAATACAATGCTAAAGCTCTTTTCTGTGGCCCAATACAGCCAAGCAGGTAAGTAGTTCTACTCTAGCTAGTGTATTTTTAAATAATTGAGACTATTCATGTGCTTAAAAAGTTAAGCACATGTTTAAGTGCTGTGCTAGACTGGGAGCTATATAATTTATTTTCATAAATATTTACAGGTTTCTACAGATTTGAGGGATTTCAATATTAGGTAAATTATACTATGAAAATAAAATCTTTGACAATTGTCTGCATCATAAAATATTGGGATCTTAGGCCCAGATTTTTAAAGCTATTTAGGCATTGCAGCACTCAGCATTGCAAAGCCTAATTGATTTATGAGCCTAAATCTCATTTTCAAAAGGGATTTCGGAGTCTATGGGATTTCCCCCTTCTGAAAAAAAATGAGACTTAGGCTCTTACATCACTTAAGTGCTACCTTTAAAAGTCTGGACCTAAATCTAAAAAAGGCTGATTAAAAAATGAGCAAAATCTGCAAAACAACATATCTTATCAAAAGCTATAATATTTTAAAGATCGAATTCTTTCATACCTACAATTGTGTAAATGCACATGATAAAGAACTTATTACAAATTCATAAATCCCTAGTAATCTTTTTTGCCCCAATAACTCATATGCTAGTTTTACCAGAGAACATTGCCTGGAATATAGAAAACAAGAAAAAAAAAAAAAAAAGATACACACACAAACTGCATATTAAACAGAAGTTTGCCCATTTACACAGAAATACCTATTTCAAGCATTGATGACTGCAAAAAACATTCTGTCCAGAAAACAACTGTTGCTCATAACCAAGCCACAATCAGTCAGCAAAGTAAATAAAAAAAGCTGAGAAAAGCAAGAGTGAAACCCATTCAACAATGCTACTTTATATCCAGGCTTGGAAGGATTAGATTTTTTGTCAGCAAATGTCGATTTCTCCATACACACATAAATGTGTCAAATTTCAGATAGGAAGAGAAAGAAAAATGCTGCTTGAGATCTTATTAGTTTGATTTAAGGCTGTTTACTTTGACCAGATAATTGTCAACAGCATATGTCAAATATACAATCGCCTGCATAACACGAGTCATAAAGTTTCATTCAGTAATGCCTGTAATGAAGGCAATTATTTCCCTTACTATCCAGGAGAACATCACGAGGTCCAATAATGTGTGGCTGACCCACTCTGGGTATGTCTACACTATGAAATAGGTCGATTTTATAAAAGTCCATTTTTAGAAATCGATTTTATACAGATGATTGTGTATGTCCACACTAAGCGCATTAAGTCGGAATGCATCCTCACTACCGTGGCTAGCATCGACTTTCGGAGCAGTGCACTGTGGTAGCTATCCCTGCAGTCTCTGCCGCCTATTGGAATTCTGGGTTCAGCTCCCAATGCCTGATAGGGCAACAAAAAAAAAAAAAAAAAAAAAGATAACGGACCAGGTAGCCTGGGTGTGGTGGGGGAGGAGGGAAGGACAAGGCCACATTGCTTATTGTAGCCACACTAAAAATCAAACTGTTTGAATGACAGCCTTCTGTTGCTTGGGCCATCCTCTGGAGTGGAGTGGCTGGGTGCCCGGAGCCTCCCGCCCCCCATGTTGTTGGGCGTCTAGGTGAGGAGGCTATGGAACGTGGGGAGGAGGGTAGGCAGTTATACAGTGGATGCAGCGGGGGTCTGTGCTCTTGCTGGCTTTCCTGCAACTCCAACAGATGCTTCATCATGTCCATTTGCTCCCCCATTAGCCTCAGCATCGCGTCCTGCCTCCGCTCTTCGCGCTCACTTAATTCTTTCCTGGCCTCTGCCACTGAATGCCTCCATGCATTAAGCTGTGCCCTATCAGTGCAGGAGGACTGCATGAGCTCAGAAAACATGCCCTTGCGAGTGCATTTTTTTCGCCTTCTAATCTGCGATAACCTCAGGGATGGAGATGATAGGGGGAGCGTAGAAACATTCTACGCTCTGTGATTCTGGGGGTGACTGCATGGTCACCTGTGCTGCTGAGTTCGCCACGCTGACCAAACAGGAAATGAAATTCAAAAGTTCCCGGGGCTTTTCCTGTGTACCTGGCTAGTGCATCAGAGTTCAAAGTGCTGTCCAGAGCGGTCACAATGGAGCACTCTGGGATAGCTCCCAGAGGCCAATACTATCGATTTGCGTCCGCACTACCCCAAATTTGACCCAGCAAAGTTGATTTTAGCGCTACTCCCCACACCGGGGAGGAGTACACAAGTCGATTTTAAGAGCCCTTTAGGTCGACAGAATGGGGTTTGGTTGTGTGGACACAATTTTTAAATCGACCTAACGCGGCTAAATTTGACCTAACCCCGTAGTGTAGACCACACCTAAGACCAGCTTTCTATTTAAAGCTTGACTCTAAGGGTATGTCTACACTGCAGTTAGACACCCATGGCTGACTCATACCAGCTGACTCAGACTCAGGCTGTGGGGCTGTTTCATTGCAATGTAGACTTCCAGGCTCAGGCTGTAACCTGGGCTGTAACAAAGTGGGAGAGTCCCAGAGCTCAGGCTGCAGAAGTCTGCACTACAGTGAAACAGTACTGCAGCACTAGCCAGCTGGCATGGGCCAGCCATGGATTTTCAATTGCATTGTAGATATACTTTAAGTGCTCTAAGATCTGCAGCCTTACTCAGATTGCCTTGAAATTTGGTGTGCTTCTTGGAGGTTAGTGACTCCAAATTTGGGGTAATTTGACAAAGTGGTTCCTAAACAGCCCCCAAACAGCTTTTTAAAAAAGATTAGCTAATACACTCTACCAATGTTTTTTGCCCAGACCTGGGGATCGAACTAGGGCTCTGATCCTGGCCCAGGAATCTCAGGTGCTCAAGAGTTACCCCCACCTAGAGGTTGGCACCCACTGGCCCTTTGGGAGGGCACATTTCACAACAGTGTTCACCAAAGAGTTTAGCTCTCATGCCTAATGCTCATGAGTTAACAGTTTACACAAAGCATGTTCAGAGAAAGGAGCCAGGAGTGTCTGTATCACATCAACCGGATAGCTCAAGGAGTTGAAAAATAGCCTGACCAATCCAGCTAGTGTCAGTTTGAATCCCACCTAGAACAGAAATCTAGAAAAGGTCTGTAACCACACTGCTAAAACCCATCTGTCAGGTTATTATTTCTGGCGAAATAAAATCAAAATATTTTTGAAAACAATTATATATGTGAATAGTTGCTGGGAGAGAAGTGAAATTTGTGAGAATGGGGGAGAGGAATTTGGAGCTGCAGCAAGAGAAGGAGAGAGAAATGGGGATGTGTGGTATGGGAGAGGACTGGGGGCAAGTGGCAGGCAGACTGGGGAAGAAAAGGGGCAGGGCCAGTGCCACGGGGGGCAGAGCCAACCAGGAGTTGGTTGGGGTGGGAGGTGGGAAATGCCTCTTCTTGCAGGATCTGAGCCCCTCTCTTCCAGGTGTGTGACAGTATCTGTGGGCCACCTGCCCCCTAGGAGCTATGAGTCCCCTCTCCCTACCCTCCCATGGGAACTAGGATGTGGGGGGGCCTTGCCCTTCTGGGGTATTTGACTCTCTTCCTGCCAGCCATGTGTGCTGGGATCTGGGGGGATCTGCCAGTCTGGTGGTGTCTCTACCCCTCCCACCCCACAAGCTGAGATCTGGAGGACCTTGCCCCTTTGGCTGTTAGCCCTTCTCCCTGCCCCCCTGCATGTGCCAGGATCTGACACCCCCCCCACTTCCTGCCTCCCATGATCTAGGATCTGGGGGAGCCCCTCTTACTGGCCCTACATGGGATCTGAGGCTTGGTCCCTCAAGGAGGGTCAGAGCCCCTCTCTCTACTCTACATGAGATTGCATCTGGGGAAACCCTGGGGATTGGAGAACAAGCATCCTCAGAGTATGAGCCAAGAACACACTGTTGAGACTGGGGCGGAGTTGAGAATGGGCATGCTTGATGCACATCATAGGTTTCTCAAGAGCCACGGAGGGGAATGGGAACGCCCACTGAAATCAATGGAGCAGCTCATATGGCTCAGAGCTATTATTTCAGGCTGTATTCATTTCTATGGGGTGTTCTCATTCAGCTGAGACTACAGTGCGATTAACAGGGTACTTGTTAGGCTTTTGGTTTTGGTATTTACCAATTTTCTCAGAACAATTCCTGGGTTTTGAAAAAGCCAACATGTGGGTTTTACCAATTTTTACCTGAATTTTGGCTTTTTGGGGGGGGACCTGGGAATTTTTTGTAGCCGAAGCAGATGGGGCGATGCTGAAGGACCAGGGTACAGGGGTTTTGGGCTACTAGAACTAGACTCCCTGCCCATCTTGCTCCCCCACTTCACCAACTGGCAGTTTCATTCCTCTGCACAGGCAAGCTGGCAGGGACTCTGCAAGTGGGGAGCCAAAGGCTTCACCCTGTGAGTACTGCCCTCACCTCATGCTGCTGAGAGTCCCTTCCTTAGCCTGGCCCTTCAGATCTGTCCAGCAAGAGGAGGAGACAAGGCTCTGTCCCCTGGGGAATAAGACTGGCAGAGACCCAGGTTACAGCAGCCAAGACCATACCGCGCCGGAAAGGGCCTCATCCTAGCCCCAGCCCTTCAGCACAGCCCCTACACTTCCCTATGTGGTGGGAAGTGAGACAGGTAGGAAGCTGGTTCCCAGTCACAGAGCACACTGACCACTACATTTTGAGTATTCCCAGGCCTCATAAGTACCAAGCACCTCCCTCACCCTTCATTTTTGTTTTTTTAACCAGTTTTCACCACTTCTTAAAATTTATGAATGAACACTGATCAATTCCCAGGAGGAAAAAAATTATATATATATCATACACACACACACACACACACACACACACACTTTAAATAAAATACCAAAATGAAGGGCTTTAGTTATTTCATACCTCTCAAAGCCCCTATATGTCTTCATGATTATCCTGTCCTGGAGGTCTAGATATAGCAAAGCAATTGCTGATGATTAATTTCATATTATTCATATCACAGAGTGCCAGCTCTGCTACAGTTAAGATTGGGAAGACTACTGTTTAAAGGACAATTCTTCTAGGTGCTTTACAATCTGATGCACACCTGGATTGTCCTGATACAGCGTTCCCCAGACCTCTTGCTAGCTTTTCTTAAAATACACAGAGTCTAACAACTTTTGTGTGCACACACCTGGCTTCTAAAGTGCTAATAGTTTAAAGGGCAGATGACCTGGAAATGATGCGAGGAAGCTATATGTTGCAGGGGATGGAAGAAGTCAAGACACACACCAGCCTTCTCTCATATGCTTAAAGTTCCTGTAACCATGATGTACTGAAACTGTAAAGTTTGAGACAAAGACCAGCATGGAAAGATTAGATTTTTTTGGTAAATGTTGATAAACATTGATATCAACACACAAATAGATAAAAATATTTCTGTAAATTTCAGTTATCAACAGATAGGTAAAGTAAGAAAAATGCTGCTTGGGAACTTATTTGATTTAAGGATATTTACCTTGTATATGTTGACGTATGATGTTGACAATTTGTTTAACTTTTTGAATCTCAGTAGATACCATCACTAAATTATTGTGTAACCTACCCACAATTTCCTGAGATTGTGAAAACTTAAAATCAATAAAAATTGAAAAAATGCTTAAAACCTATAATTTTGCACAACTTAATATTTAAATCAATAAAAATACTTAATAAATATTGATATTATCCACTGAATTTTTTTTAATCAAATTCCGCCAACCTAGACAGATCATGGCTGAGATTTCTCTCATTCAGCCTGTTATCAAGTACACTTTCCAAACACTTCAAAGCATGACAGTTATCCCCATTCCATTATAACAAAGTGTATGTGTGTGGAGAATGGAACACTTAGGAACCATAAAGTAACCCTGCAGCCTAATGGAGAGGGCAGTGGATTGGGACTCAGAAAACCTAAGCTCTATTCTCAACTTTGCCACTGGCCTGCTGGGTGACTTTGGCAAAGCTTTCACCTCAATGTGCCTCAGTTTTCCATCTGTAGAATAGGGATAATGATTTTTTCTTTGAGATCTACTGACAAAAAACACGATGTAAGAATTAGATATCATTATCTGGCCACCGTAACATCTCAACTGCACACCTAATATGGTGATTACAACTGCCCAAATGGTCACTAACTCATACCAACCACATTTCTTTGTTAAAACACACACTCCCCCTCACCCCCCACGAAATTCACTGACAAAGAACTTTGTTAATGCAGAATGAAGGTTGCCTGTTGCTATTATCATGCTCTTCCAGAACATCAAGTTCAGCAGAATTCATACTTGTGAACATAAGGAAATACAGAATTAAGACACATGCTCATGCAACCTTAACTCTGCCTTCTTTGCATGATGCCTCAAAACGGCCATAATACATACCTGCATTCTTCCTTTACACTGTACTGAACAGGAGCTACCTACAGCTGCCCTGAGCTGAAACACTTAAGCCATTCCAGAGAAAACACTACATCTGCTAAATATTACAGTCCCTTCAACCTCTTTTACTACCCCCTTCACCTTTGTGTGCACAATGCTATCTAACACTGTACTTTCACTTACCCTTCATTAAACTCACAGACCACACACATCTCCCATCTAATTGCTGGCAATCTCCTTGACAAGATAACAATATGCCCCAATACTGACAGTATATATAACACAGAGCTGAAATGAGACATACTAGATCTTTCAAGGAACATATCCAACTATTCCCTTTCATCTCACAGGTTTGGAAAAGGAGATCACACCTCCAGAGGGGGACAACCCCTCAAGATCACTAGTCCAAAAAGGAATTATATTGGGGAAGTTTTATAGTCTTTGTTATACAGGAGGTGAGATTAGATCAGTGGTCCCCAACCTTTTCCATGGGGCAGACGCCGGACGACTAGCCGCTGAGGACTGTGGCCGCCGGACAAACAGCCGCCAAAATGCCGCCGTGAAGCGGCAACGTCAAGAGGCGTCGCCGCTGAAATGCCGCCGTGAAGCAGCGTCATCAAGAGGCGTCACCGCCGAAATGCCACCGAAATTCGGCGGCATTTCGGCGGTAGTGCTTCTTGACGTTGCCGCTTCTCAGCGGCTGCTTGTCCGGCGGCCAGTAGGCGGGCGCACATGGATGCCCCGGTGGGCGCCATGGCGCCCGCGGGCACCACGTTGGGGACTCCTGGATTAGATTATCACAATGATCTCTTCTGGCCTTGGAATCACCTCATTTAACAATCACAGCTCTTTCAAATTGCACCAACTAATTCTTCCACCACCAAATACAGCATACCTAACAATGAATGTCACTGGAATACATGCAGACAATTCCCAGTGGCTATTGGCAGCTCCAGGAATGGAGAATTCAGACTGTATGACCGTGTACCTTCACTATTTTCTATTTTTCAGAAATGAGTGTTGCTGAACTCAACATTCTGGAAGGACACCATATATCACTGGGCAACTGTAATTGTGTTAACTTTGTCAGTTAATTCAGTCTCAATTTAAAGAGGAATTTACTAGTTTTCATGGTAAGTAGCTAATTACCATCACAATCATTTTCTTACCCATTTTGAATTTTTTTAGTTTCAACTTCCATCCATTGAATCTTGTAATTTAGCAGACAAAAGCATGACAAGGAACCATAATGCCAGATTTTTTTTTTGTCTGGGTAGGTACTTCTAGGGAGTGATCAAATTACCTGTTACAGCTTTCTCTCTGTAAGAGATCAAGCTCCTTAACTTATTATGAGGAATACTTTCCAGACACAAATGCATGCAGCTGTTCACTGAACCTTCTCCAATTTCACATCCTTTTTAAAAGATGGACTCAAAACTGGACACAGTTCTCCACCGGTAATATCACCACCCTACTCATGTATGTATCCAAGGAACTTGTTTTTATTTGACACAGCATCACACTGGCAGCTCACGATCAAGGTTTACTACAATGACACCAAATTTCTTTTCAGAGTCACTGCTTCATAGAATACAGTACATCATATAACCACAGACCATATTCGTTATTCCTTAACATACGATATTGCATTTGGCTGAATTAAAACATGTTTGACTGCATCTATCTTACTTAGCCATCCAGATTACCCTGAATCACTGACCCTTAATCACTATTATTGCCTCACCAAATTGTGTCATCCATCAACTTTTTTAGCTTGATTTTAAACTTTCTTCCAGATCATTGACAACAATAATGAATAACACTAAGCTGAAAACTGATTCCTGTGGGACTCCACTAGAATATCCCCTCTCATTGTTGATTCCCCATTAACAATTAGGTTGTGAGATCTTTCAGTTAGTTTTTAATTTAACATGTCATCCTGATTTTGTGTAGGGTTAATGTTCTTAATTACAAATATCATTTGTTAGTAAATCAGTGCCTTAGGGCAATCCAAATATAGTACATCAGTTATCTTTATCAAGCAGACTTATAACCAGTTCATTTGGCAAGACCCATTATATTTGTACTCTGATTTTTCAGAATGAAGTCTCATCATCAGTTGTTCCATTGTTTTGCCTAGGAATACTATGAGGCTAAACACCCTTAATTACTCAGGATGTTTTTAAATACTGGCACATAATTAGCTTCTTCAGAAGTTTCCCCAGTTTTCCAAAAATTATTTAAAAGTTATTAGCACTCCAGAGTGCCCCTTAGCCAACCCAAAATTCATGGCACAAGTTTTTTTGACTTGTTGATTTTGAAATGTACAACCTTTATAGATTCTGATTAACATCTTCAGTTAAGGTTGGAATAGAAAGTATTTCATGATTATGAGATAGATGTGTTGTCCAGTTTAATTACAGAACAAATATTTAACATTTTCTTCCCTGCATAATTGACAGTTTAACAATCTGCATCTACTAATGGACTATATCAGCATTAGGATTTATTTTGTTCCACATTGTCACAGGTTGACTGGCCCTTTAAAGGGGAAATAGGTTGCAGTCCCCCCATGACTAGAGTGGCCACTGATGGATCCACAGAATACACAATGGTCCCAGCATACAGATATGATAGCTAATAAAACCTGTACCAAAAAAACACTGCCACATTTAAAATGCCCAGCTCACTCCTATCATACTAAAATTTTTTGGCTAGTTTAGTTTAATGCAAATCAAGAACCTGCATTCAGTTGTGTATGATTACACAAAACAGAATAAAAATTACAGCACAGCTCAGAACTTCTTCAATAAAATAGTGTTCGTGTGTATAGGGAACAATGTGACAATGTAAATACAGTTAGACTTGCTAGCGAAAAGTGGATTCAGTGGTGTGCCTAATTCACAGACTACTATAATCCTTTATTTGTGTTGGCACTTTTGCCCATCATAGGCCTCCTTCAGAAGTTCTTTGTTCTTGAGGAACTCAAAGTACATATTCTTGCATTCTCCTGTTAAATGGACAGATTTCTGAAGCTCCACTTTCATGCTTTTTACATCCAGCCTACTCTTTTCATTTTTTCAAGCTGTGGTCATCAGAGAGAAAACCCTCTTCATTTGAGCATTCCTGCACAGTATTGGGGGGTGGGGGGGAAAAAGATATAAAAGAGCTGATTTTCTTCAAGTTCTTGAAGTTGCCCTGTGTTTTGGTGAAAATTTTCAAGTACCTCTCCCTCACTAGTCAGGCAATCCTTTAACTCAGGAGAAGAAATGTAAAAAACCTAAACACCAAATTCTTCACAGAGCTCATCCACGTCCACTTCTTTCATGCTGCCAGCACAGCTTCCAAAAATTCTTCAGTCTTTCACAGAAGGTCATAAAGTCCTTTTTACACCTTCCAACAATATCTTAAGTTTCTTGAGCTCAGAATTCACTGCATAGCCAAATAACTTGTCCCTAATCCTTCTCTCCAGTTTCATGTTCAGTCCATTGATGAGCTCACACACTGAAAGAACACTTGGCTTCAAAAGCCTCAATAGTCATAAATAGCTTCAGAGTATGGCTCAGGAGGAGAAAATGTAGTTCAGCAACCTCATTGGTAGTCCCCTCATCCCCAAAGCAGTTCCAAATTACTTTGGGACCCTCCTCTCCTAAACTCTGGAAATAGCTAGTTAGTGATTTCCAGCACTTCAGTAATCTATTGATTGCTGGCAAAAGAGACAGCCACCTGATGTGTCTGAATAGACTGAACTCTTCCACCTCAACAGTCACAAATCTCCTTTAATTGTTCTGTTCCGATAGCAGAAATACTAAAGTGGGAATAAACTTTAGAATTAAATGTTCTACACTGATGTCAAGCTTCCCCACAGTGTATTTTGTTGCGTTATGAAGAATGTGCACTAAGCAGGTGGCTGCTATAATGTCCTCTTTGGCATTTTTCAGTTTCTAGTAAAAGCCGTTATGCTTCCCATAATTTACACTAGCACTATCAACTGCATACGATGACAGCTTCTCCAAACTGAGATCAAAACCCTTGAGTTTTCCAAATATTTCTGCAGCAATGGCCTCTGCCATTTCCTATCACTGTAAAAATCCAGGAGAGAGTGCAGAATCCCTTCTTCAAAACTGAAATACCTTAAGACTGATGAAAAACACTTTGTTGCTCCCTTATCTGAAGCATGGTGGTGATAAACAATGTTGACTTTATTTACCACAGCAGTGACCTGATCCATGAATCAGTGTTTGAGAAAACAACCTATCTGTATGAGCAGTGCAGTCATCCTGACCACGGAGATTATAAAATCCTGATACCTGGTGAAAAATTAAAGACTCAGATTTCTCCATGGTTCAGATACACTGACAGGTGTTTCTGTACTATGATGATTGGGCAGGTACAGTATAAGAACCCAAACAGAGCAATACCAAAAGCCTCAGCAGAACACAATGAAGAATTTTCTTTTTGACTATTGTATGCAAAATACTGTCTCCAGTGAAGTTTACACCTGCTTATGCCAGATCTGAATCTGACCCTCTGATGATAGCAAACCTAGCATGTCTGAATCTTTGGTTATGTTATTTGCTATCTTTTTCTGCAATGAAGCTACATGTGGGGCCCATTGAGGTGATCATAACATGAGCCAAATATTGCAGCTGCTTTTGAGTGGCCCCAGTAATATGTAATTAAAGTAAACAGGTTAGTCAGAAATACAGCTTCCACCAGTGCTCTGCCTAGCTGCAGAGGCAGTGGTGCCATACAAGTGCTGACAGCATGAGCAAAAAGTTTTGCTAGAAAGGGATCTATCCCACCATTTTCAGACCAGCACCCAGTGCACTGTTAGTGAAAGACTGTTTCATTGTTGGCTGCTTATCCAGACCAGAAATCAGCATTACTAATGTATTTGATAAACAAAAGGCAGTGATATAATGATGGAGCCACATGTTCTGCTTAGGAGAGTCAAGTGTGGCAGGCTCTGGAGTCTGTATCAAAGAGTCTAAGCACACAGTCTGTTACTGTTTTGTTCACAAAGTTTATTGGTGCAGCATCAGGGACTGAAAGACCTGGGTTCCTGCTAGACCTGAGATTACTTTTAATATCAGGCCCCCGGTTGAGAAGATCTACAGTTCTAACACCTTTTCAGCCTCCCTCTCAGCCACCAGGACCTTGTCCTTGGCTTTGGTTCACAGTTACCTTTCTATTTCTGATTTGTCTCCAACCATTCAATGGAAATCTTGTATTTCAGCCTCACCCTCTCTCTCTGACATCCACTCCTGGTTGTCTTCCTTTATCTTAAATTTAACATGAAAAATTTAACCGCTTTCCTCTCAAGCCCTTCCTGCATTTTGCTTCACTGTTTAAACATCTTTCCTGTCAATAACTCAGTCTGTTAACTTGTGAGTAGTCTTTGATTCTTCTTTCTCCAATGCCCCCACATCAAGCTGTGTTTTTCTTTCTATTGTTTCTAAAATCTGACCTTTATCATTCTGTACACCCTGCAAAAAATCTGGTCGCTCATCTCATATTTTAATTACTGTAATATCCTTTTTCACTGGCTTCCCCAACAGACTACAGCACAAGCCAGCTGAGCCCCCTGCAGCAGAGTCTAACCAGCTGTTAGCCCTGACAAAGTATTGGCTGGCTGGCTGGCTGGCTGGCTGGCATGCAGTGGCTGCAGCTGGCCCAGCTGCTTGGAATGAATGGCAGAACAGCATGGGTCCACCCCTGCCTGCATCACTCCACACAGAGGTGCCACTACTGCCCCCACTGGCATTCTCCTGCACCCACAGTTTTTTCTTCTCCTCCATGTCTGGTGCTAAGTCCCTACCGAACAGGGACAGTGCTCCACAAAATTAGGTCTGGCTTTAAACTGGATGAATGGCCTCCCTACCTGTGACACACAACTCACCCCCATAGGTGAAAAGAATGAATAATGTCACATGACTGGCAGGTCATGTGGCTATATCAGGTTTTCCAGGGCTACAAACGACAGAAGCCTGGGATTACTGTAGGAAGCAAACTGGCTGAAGGAAAAGCCTCAGGAGGGAGTTTTGTTTCCTTTCAAACTCTTAATAATCTCAACTTCAAGAAGGGTATTATTTGACACACAAATGTCTATGTGGAATTACTGAGGTGCTAAAGAGGGGGAAACTGAGGCAGTGGCAAGCCAGAGCCCAGACTGCATAAGCAATGCTGTGACATTTTAAAAATACCTACATATTGGCCTCTCTCTCTACTAACCACAGATATTTTGTTGATATATTAAGCTTCCTTTATTAATTGCCTGGTTCTTACTTTCTAACCCCTAAACATTGCCAACTACCCTCTCCTCAATGTTCTCTGTATTTTTTAAATTGCTGCTAAATTTCTCCCCTCTTAATCAGGAAGCCTGTTTCATTTTATTTTTTAAACTAAACTTAAAAATACCATTTTCCCATGACTGACATACAGTGGCTTTTTGTGCATCCAGTAGATGCTTTTAAATCAACTCCCAATTTTTGTTCGCACTCTTGTTTCCATTACAATGTTTGCTGCTACCAATTCATTTAATTATAATGAACAGAACATTTTTGCCTTTGGAAAATTGATCCCCTTAAAGCACTATTTATATAGGTGCAGCTGGTAGCACTGCGTATTACTATGGTTGCCTAATACTTGCCACTATAAGACCGTTTTCACTTGCTTATAACTTTGCCAAACTTTTCCAACCTAGGTGTCTGCCTTAGGCTGATTTGTTTGTTTTTTGAAAATTTCTGCCAAAAAATTCAGCCATTTTTGAGAGCAAGGCTAGGGAAAGAACAGTTATTTACCATACAGTAGCTAGGTTCAAGATGTTTTGGCCACAAATTCCAGCTTGGTGTGCATGCACTGCATGTGTGTAAGTTCGTATTTTTGAACAGCAGTCTCTTTTGGAGCCATGTCTGACCTGGAAGCCCTTGTGACTACCATAGCTGAGATTGTAAGAGTAGAGGTGACTCAACTGCCTCTGTTTCGCTGCTGGTAAGAAACCCCATATGACAAAACTCCAAATTAGCAAGGACAGAGAGCAGGCTGGGGAATCTGTGTGGACAGCACATCTCAAAGAACCACCGTTAGTGTAAAGTAACCATTCTTTCTCAAGTGACTGCTGCAGGACAGCTGAGGAAGAGGCCAAGGGATGTGGTTGATAAAACTGTTCTCTTCCTTGGTGGCTCTGAAGAGTGTTGCTGTGCCTTGTGTCTATATAAGGATTGCTATTGCTCCCATTTGTGTAGAAGCTGTCAAATACAACTCCAGCAAACAAAGGGTCACTTCTGCATCTTTTAATGAGTACAGGGCCTTCTTCGTGACACTATTAAGTGGTTTGTTGCCCTGAAAGGGTAAGCCCTATATGATCACCTGGACCTCACGTGGGATGCCAGACATTTACAGACAGGATGACCTTTTTGTCATGGCCATAGCCATGGTCCTTGTTGTATCTGATACATCCAGCATTGTTTGGAGTACTACTATAGCGGTAAACTGGCCTTCTGGTCTATGAGATTTTAGCTCCTCCTGATATTCCTTGGGGAACTTGTCTACTATGGTCGACAACTCGTCCCATAATAAGGCATACTTCAAAATAAGCGCCTGATAATTAGCAACTCTTAGATTGAGACTGAGTAGTATACTTTTCAACCTAAAATTTTCAACTGGGAATTTCTCTCTCAGGAGAAAGGTTTATGCTGTTGCTTTGATTTCTCATGAAAGGCTTAGGGGGTTGAAAGTAGTATTTGTATCCCTTACACAGCACCTGGTATCTCCTGTCTGCTCAACTGGAGGTCACACAGGTAGATGCAAGAATGTGGCATAATCGTCTTTTCCATTTCCAAAGGGCCTTCATTGAAGGGTAAAGCCATTCTTCCTGACAAAGGCTGCAGAATATTTAACTCATAATACAAGAAAAACATTAGTGGAAACATTGGATATCCAGTTAACCACCTTATCAGGTCTTGAAAAAAATGGTTACTCATCTTCTTGTAACTGTTGTTCTTCATGATGTGTTACTCATATCCATTCCAATTAGGTGTCTGTGCACCACGTGCACAGTCGTCAGAAAGTTTTTCCCCTAGCAGCACCCGCCAGGTTGGCTGTGGAGCCCCCTGCGGTGGCACCTCCATGGCGCTCAATATAAGACCCTGCTGACCCAGCGCCTCTTCAGTTCCTTCTTGCCGGCTACTCCGACAGAGGTGAAGGCGGGTGGGTTTGGAATGGATATGAGTAACACATCTCTAAGAACGACAGTTACGAGACGGTCAGTAACCATTTTTTCTTCTTCGAGTGCTTGCTCATAGATTCCAGATAGGTGACTCCCAAGCCTTACCTAGCTGGTGGGGTTGGAGTTATGGAATCGCAGACTGGAGCACTGGTCTGCCGAATGCCACACAGTCTCTAGCAGGCTGGAAAAAGTGTGCATGGAGGACCACATCACAGCCCTGCAGATCTCTTGGATCAGCACCGTCGAGGAGGCCTGCGCCCTTGTGGAATGGGCTGAGAGCTGGCACGTTGGCCAATTCGTAGCAGGTGCGGATGCAGGAGGTGGTCCACAATGAGATCCTCTGCGATGAAACCGGAAGACTTTTCATGCAGTCTGCCACCCGAAAATCGGACCAGCGATTCATGGCGAATGGCTTTGTGCGTTCGATGTAAAAGGCAAGTGCCCGAACGTCCAGTGAGTGAGTCTTTGTTCCCAGCTGCTCGCATGAAGTTTAGGATAAAAAACAGGCAGGAAAATGTCCTGGTTGGAGTGAAATTGGGACACAACTTTTGGAATGAAAGCAGGGTGAAGTCTAAGCTGCACCTTGTCCTTAAAGAAAACCGTGTAGGGAGGGTTGGAGATGAGGGCCTTAAGTTCTGAGACCCTACTTGCCAAAGTAATGGCGACTAGAAAGGCAACCTTCCATGACAGGTACAGAAGTGAACAAGTTGCCAGCGGTTCAAATGGGGGCCCCATCAGTTTGGAAAGAACCAGGCTGAGGTCCCACCTGGGGATCGGCTGCCAAATCTGTGGGTACAGACACTCCAAATCTTTGAGGAGGCGTCCAACCATGGGGTTGGTGAAGACAGAGCACCCTGCCACTCCCGCGTGGAATGCAGAGATAGCTGCTTAGAGGCCTATAATGGCAGAGCACAGCTCTGGGAGCACTAGATTGCAAACCTTTTTGACTTAGCCAGATAGGTGGCCCTAGTGGAGGGCTTCCTGCTACCAAGCAGGACTTCCATAACAGACTCCGAGCACATGAGTTCCGTGGGGTTTAAATCATGAAGCTTCCAGGCTGTGAGGTGAAGAGACTGGAGATCTGGGTGACGAAGGCAACTGTGGTCCTGGGTGATCGAGTCTGAAAGGAGCAGCAATGTGATCAGGGCGTCCAATGAAATTTCCAGGAGCATGGTGTACTAATGCTGGAAGGGCCATCCCGGTGTCAGCATTATGACCGTCGCCATCTCCCTGCGGATTTTGAGCAGGTCCTTGTGCACAAGCGGAAACGGTGGGAACGCGTACAGCAACTGATCTGATCGGGGAGGAGAAAAGCGTCCGCAAGGGCGCCCTGGCTGTGGTTTTGAAAGGAGCAGAACTCTGAGCACTTCCTGTTGCTCCGAGTAGCGAACAGGCCGACATGAGGAGTTCCCCACCTCTGGAAAATGGTGTGAATGACATCCAGCTGGATGGACCACTCGTGGTTGTAGAAGGATCTGCTGAGGTAGTCCGCTAGCTTGTTCTGTGAGCCTGGGAGGTATGTCACCTCCAGGTGAAGGGAGTGGGCTATGCAGAACTCCCACAGCTGCAGGGATTCCTGACACAGGTGAGAGGAACGGGTCCCACCTTGCTTGTTTATATAAAACATTGCAGTTGCATTGTCTGTCATGACTCCCACGCACTGACCCCGCAGGTGAGCCTGGAAGGTTTGGCACGCTAGCCGTACAGCCCTCAACTCCTTGATGCTGATGTAGAGCGAGAGCTCGTGCTGGGACCAGAGGCCCTGCGTCTGAAGGTCCCCCAGCTGTGCGCCCCACCCCAACGCTGATGCGCCCGTTACCAGGTATGGGGAGGACTGGGGCCTGTGGAAGGGGACTCATTTGCACACGTCCTGCAGGTTGAGCCACCAGCCGAGAGACTGGAGGACCTGCGCCAGAAGGGGGACCACTAAGTCCAGACTGTCGCACCCCAGGGCAATAGGCTGACAAGCCAAGCCTGGAGAAGTCTGAGGTGCAACCTGGCATGCTGAACCACGCATGCGCACAATGCCAAATGACTGAAGCCTCAGGAAGCCCCGGGCCGTGATGTTGGGGTACAGTCTGAGGCCTTGTATGATCTCCGACATTGTTTGGAAACTGGCCTCCAACAGGAACACCCTGGCCTGACCAGAGTCCATCACTGTCCTGATAAACTCTATCCTTTGCGTTGGCACCAGGGTTGACTTGCTCTCATTGAGAAGGCCCAGCCTGTCAATGGCATCCACCTGATCCCTGAAGCGCTCCGGCCTTCGATGAAGGAAGACAACCACAATCGATATACACTTGGTGAATACTCGGGGGGCTGTCAACAGGCCGAATGGAAGGACAGTGAATTGGTAATGGTTGTGGCTGACCACAAACCTGAGGAACCGTCTGTGAGCAGGATGTATAGATATGTGGAAGTACGCATCCTTGAGGTCGAGGGCGGTATACCAGTCTCCCGGATCCAGAGAAGGGATAACAGAGTTCAGGGAGACCATGCGAAACTTCAACTTTCTCATGAGTATGTTGAGGCCTCGCAGGTCGAGAATGAGACCCCCCCTTGGCTTTGGGGATTAGGAAATAACAGGAGTAGAATCCCTTGCCCCTTAGCTCCTGAGGAACCTCCTCCACTGCCCCTCCGGCAAGAAGCGTCTGCAACTCCTGCGTGAAGAGATGCTTGTGAGAAGGGTCCCTGAAGAGGGATGGGAATGGGGGGGTGGGAGGGAGGGGAGGAGCAAAATTGCAGAGAATATCCCACTTCTACCGTGAGAAGAACTCAGATGATGTTATTTGGGAGCAAGCACAGTAGAAGTGAGATAGACGGTTCAGGAAGCAGGGATGAGGATCCGGTCCATTGGCTGGTACATTGTCCCCGGGCACACCTTCAAAAGGCCTGCTTAGAGCCCAAGGAAGCGCGCACCTGGTCCTGGTTAGACGAGCACTGGGACAGCTTGCGCCTGCCATTCCTGCCACACTTCCTAGCTAAGTCCTGTCTAGGGCATGGCTGGTAGGGGTGCTGTGAGGGCTGAGGTTTGAAGTGTTTCCGCTGACTGGCTGGGGTATGTACCCCTAGCGACTTCAGCATAGTCCTAGAGTCTTTAAGGCTATGCAGCCTGGAGTCATACAAGAACGAGGGGAGCACCTGCGCAAGCAAGCTGCAGTTTCAACGACCATCATGGGTGGTAAGAAGGAACTGAGGAGGTGCTATGTTGGCAGGGCCACATATTGAGCGCCATGGAGGTGCCTTTCCAGGGGGCTCCACAGCCAACCTGACGGGTGCTGTTAGGGGAAAAACTTCCCGATGACTGTGCACGTGGCGCGCACACACCTAATTGGAATTGATATGAGCAAGCACTCGAAGAAGAATGCTCTAAGCTCATCGGTGGAGGATGGAATTGGAGAAATAGTCGCCTAGTTGAGAGAAGCAAAAAATAGCTAGAGGTTGTTGTTGATCAGGGTAAGGTCATCTCAGCTGAACTCCTGCTCTCCTTACAGCAATTGATGATGTGCTTGGGATAGGTGCTAGGGCAGGCTCTCCTATAAAGCCAGCTGAGAGTATTTTCATTTTTGGCTCAAAAAGGCATGTGTGGAATACATTCTGAAAAAGAGTAACTTAATATTTCCTATAGCAAAAGGAGGTAATTGCTAATTACAGCCATGTTTCAGTTCCCAAAATGATATATTTCCAAGGCAAAAAGCATGAACTCCTAAAGGTACAATACTTAGCCAGAATACAAATCAAGTTCTCTTGATGCCATTATCCATAAATAAGGCTATGTTTTAGTCACGGGTATTTTTAGTAAGAGTCATGGACAGGTAACAGGCAGTAAACAAAAATTCACTGCCGGAGACCAGTCCATGACTTTTAATATATACCCCTGACTAAAACGTGGGGGGGGTGTGTGGCCCTGACGGCACCGAGCGTGCTGGGGGGGGGGAGGGGGGGAGAGACACGGACCGGGGTTAGTGGAGCTGGGGCAAGTTCCCTACCCAGCTCCTGGGAAGCAGCGATCTCCAGCTCCTAGCTCCACATGCTGCCTCTGCTCCACCCCAAGCCCCAGTTCTGCAGCTCGTATTGGCTGGGAACTGTGGCCAATGGAAGCTGCGAGGGCGGTGGCAGCACATGGAGCTAGGAGCTTAAGGAGTGGAGTTCCTGTCGCCCTTCCATGGAACCCCCCCAGGTAAGCACTGCCCCGCTCCCCAGTCCCCAGCCCTGACTCCCCCACCCCCACCCCAAACTCCTGCTGCTGGGGGTAGAGGGGCCTGAGACTGCCCCAACAGCAGCCGGTGCGACTGGCCCAGGGGCTGTCCAAGCTGCTCAGGCAGCTTCCGGGCCAGCCGCACGGGCTGCTCCAGAAGTCATGGAAAGTCACGAAATCCATGACAAACATGGAGCCTTATCCATAAACAGTATCTAGCTTTAAATAACCCCTTTCTTAAAGGGGATTTTTTTTAAATACACATCAAGAATTTTGTGTTATCAAGGTACATGACAGTTTAGAGGAAGCTTATAATGGAATTATAAAGTATGCAAATATATATTGTACTCTTAAAAAATTAAGGGCTTACCTAAAAACATTTTATTCAATATCCTATATTCTCTTCCACTTTCTTCACCCCTCTCACTTTCTAAACTTGGGGGAGGGGGGCACGGAGGGTGTTATTTAATAAACAAGCAGCATGCAAGTGCTCTTAACTGGGAAGTACTCAATTCAGTCTGTTACTCAGAACCTCCGAACAAAATCAAAGTTAAAGTGGGAACACAATAGTGAATTAGCCAACAATTAAATTCCTGAAGACTGGGTAAAGTCTAAATTAAAGAAGTTAATTAAAACAAAGATTCCAGTTAATTCAGCTAATTTCCAGGCTATCCAAATTAGTTTCCATAGCCACAATTTTTTCCATGCTGCCAAAGTTATGGTTTACTCTGGTATTGAAATCTGAACAGATATCTTTACATTACTGTAGCCAGAAGCAATACAGTTGATGAAAGACCCAGGTCTTTTAGGCTACTTCTGGCCTCAGCAAAATATTCATGCAGATGTCTACCAGATCCACACAGCTAGCTGGAAAATGGATTTCCATCAGTCAACACAAACATGAAGCCACAAATTCTGAGAAAAGAGAATTTACAAATTCCTCACTTTTTAAAATTACTGTGTGTATATAAATACAGATGAATAATAAATTTCAGTAGCACACAATAAGTCAATGGTACGCCCTCATGTGGAATAGTGTGTGCAGTATTGATCATTCATCTCAAAAAGGATATTACAGAATCAGAAGGGTTTCAGAGAAAGGCCAGTGATTTAGACAATGACAATTCTTGTATTCTTCATACCGTTCCTTGTGCATCTGGACACCTTACTTGCTTTTTTAATTGCAGCTGAACACTGACTAAAGATCTTCATTGAGGGTTTTTTCTTATTATACCTTCCTCTGAATCAGCTTGTGTTGGCCACTGTTGCAGACAGGATACTGGACTAGATGGAACACAGGAATTAACGTACCAGATCAGACCTATGTTCTTTTATTTAAAACTTCTAACGTGTCCTGAAAGCTATCCAAATTTTTAAAACCAGTTTTAGGCTTTGCATACCTTTAATTTCATGAAGGCTTGTTTCCCAGCTTGAACCCAGTAAGATAGGCAATGACAAGAGAGATGTTGCCTTTAATTTTTCCATGCCTTTACAAAATCCCTTTTAAGTTAAGTTTTGTAGTGTCAGCATTTTAGGGGAATTTTTAATAGGGTACAACTGCTCACATACACAGGACCCTCCCTACAGCAAGAGAAATTGTCTCAGACCCTGAACCAATTAAAAAGTTTAATCAATTTTATTAATCGTGCCCACAAAAGCTAGAACCACTTCGGCTGATATAGACTGGGATGGCAACAGCTGGCTTGCTAAATCAACCTGCTGCTAAGAAGGCTGGTATTGAACAGGACTCCAAGTAGATTAATTTGTATAGGAACAAGTTCACTCTTGTGTTTACTACAAAACCTGTCATTAGGTAATGAGACAAACTCCTAGAATGCCAGAAAAGCTACTAGGTATGGAAAAATTGTTCATCTTCCAGCAGAGAAGAGCTGCTACTACCAATATAGGAACATTTGACAACACAGAGGAAACCACTGCACATGACAAAGATGTATTGAAAAAGATCATGGAACTAACATATGCTGGTAACAATGCCACTGACGGATACCTGGAACACTAGTGCTAAAAATATAATTTCAGCACAGCTTCTTCATTACATTTATCCATACTAGGAACCCTACTGAGTTGGTTAGACAAACATTCTGATTTAGAAAGCAACCGAGGGTCCTGTGACACCTTTAAGACTAACAGAAGTTGTAGAGAGGTGAAGTGTGTAATGTAGATCTCCGGTCTTATTTTAGTAAAGTCCATTTGTGTGCAGGGTTGGTTATTTATGAACGTCTTCAGGTTGGAGAGCTCTTTCTTGATGTTTTTCTGTTTGCTGTATAGAATGCTGATCAGCTGGTTCCTCAGTGCCACAGGACTCTCTGTTGCTTTTTACAGATTCAGACTAACACAGCTACCCCTCTGATTCTGATTTAGAGTATTTAAAAGAATGTGGCAATAATACTGTATAGTTTTTACTCAAGCTGTGCACCTTCATGTGCACTTGAAAGGCAGGTATGGTCTTGGGTACAAGTACTACAACATGTGACCTTTTCAAAGTTGTACTTTACTTACTGAAATAATAGCAAAGGAAATTACTGCCTGTTTTTTAAAAAGTTATTTTTAGTGCAACTGACTCTTTCGGGGAGACCTTCCGGTTAGATTTAGAGTGGAGTAATTGAGAGGCAAGGGCGAGGAGAGCACAAAGAATGAGAATATCAGAAAATCATGACTGACATGTACATACAAGTTTTGCCCAGAAAGTTGGCTACATTGTTCAATAACATACAGAAGACTATAAGCAATGTTTGTGAAAAAAAAAAAAAAAAGTTATTTTGAGGGGTTATTTGTTTGAAGCTTTTTTTTTTTTAAAATATTATTCCAACTGAATGGAGAGGGGAAGATGATGCTACTACAGGTTTGTTTTTTCCTGTCTCCATTTGTGTTAAGGGGACTTTTATTCCCTGATAACAGAAGGAACGTAGAAAATTTCAGTTTTGATACTACATTTAATACTGTATTTTATTGATGTTTCAATAAAAATAAACGTTTTCTAAACTAAGTGAAATATTGTCTTGCTGTAGGAAATAAGACATGCCACAAACACCAATAGCATTTTTACAAAAATGTGCCTCAAGGTGACAATTCTATGACAAATGCCCACAGGCAATATTGTAGATCTTAATGACTTCAGTAGATTATAAGGAAGATTGTCTCTGCACCTTTAATCTTAAATTTCATTATCCAACCCATCTTTGTAGCAAGGTGGATTAGATTTTTATAAAGATTTAGATGAAAGAAATTTTCAAAGTGACAAAAAATGCTTCAAAAGAATTTTAACAAGACCATAGAATTTTAAAAAGATTAAAGTAAGGGCTAAAATCAGACCCTACCATTCTGGGAAATAACAGCAGAACAGTCATCTAATTCAGCATCTTTTCCAAATAACAGTTGCAGCATGTCCTGGGGCTGCCACAAGCCTACAACAGCTCACCTTGGGAGGTGGAAGTGGGGGGGGGAGAAAATCGATCTACGTTACACAACTAAGTCGATGTACTTAGACCTACTAACTGCGCTGTCTTCACTGCAGTGAGTCAACTGCTGCCGCTCCCCTGTCGACTCCGTCTGCGCCTCTCGCAGCGGTGGAGTACAGGAGTTGACAGGAGAGCTCTTGGGGGTCGATTTATCGCGTCTAGACTAGACGCGATAAAATCGACCCCCCCCTGGATCAATCACTGCCCGCCATTACCTACTACTTCAGTTACCTACTACTTCCTTCAGTGTGTCTATCTGCCCTTAGGGTCAACATCCAAAAACTGTCACCCAGTGTGTTTTACAATGTAAGCAGCTTGAGGACAACTAAGAGCATGCAATTTTTTTTTTTTATTATGCTATAAAATGGTGAATGATGTTTCTTATTTCCTAGTTTTTTTCTTTTTTGGTTACTGTTTACAGTGTTGTAGCCATGCTGGTCCCAAGATATGAGAGAGACAAGATAGGTGAGGTAACAACTTTTATTGGACCAACTGCTGTGGGTGGAAGGGACAAGCTTTCGGGCTAGCCTACAGAGAGCTCTTCCTCAGGTGAGCTGAAGATTTCTGTGAAGCTTGAAGCTTGTCCCTTACACCCACAGCAGTTAGTTCAATAAAAGTTGTTACCTCACCTAGCTTATGTCTCTTTTTTTTTTTTTTCCTGGTGATTTGTGTCTAGCTCTATTTGGATGGGAATTCAAATTTCATTAAAGTGCACAAAAACAGTCAAATTTTATTAAATAACGTTATCTTAAAAGTGATGAATACATAAGAAAAAAGTTTATCAAACTATGTTTTGTTTTTAAAACAGAGTAAAATTAAACAAAGACTGTACAGTATACTCCTGATTATCTGAATAGCATGAGAGAGAGAGAAAGATTGTATTTGGAGAACAGGGAGTTCAGATTTGGAGAGGGCAGGAGCCATTCAGCAACAGAGTGGCCTCCCCCACAGCTGGGGGTCCTATCCTCCTCCTCATAGTCCTGGCCAGGGGATCTCTGATCTGCCAGCTCACTCACTCCCATGACAATGAGGATGCAGAGGACTTCTTTACACTGCACAGAGCCAGTGACACCCAACCCCAGCAGGGGCAAGATGTGGGGCAGAGCAAAGATCCCCGGACGGAACTCTGCCCTATCAGGAGGATTGCAGTCTTCCCTTAATCTTGCACCTGCAAGGATCAGGTGTCATCAGCCCTTCAACAGCCCAGGGAGCCCTCTGCAGCTCAACCATTTCCTGCACTGCCACATAAGCCATTCAACTTATTACATATATATGTAGTTAATTAACTGAACTGATAGTTTCTGGTCACCATGTCCTTCAAGATTTTAGAACTAGAAAGGTTCTCATACTTAGGGTTTGTCTACACTGGCACTTTACAGCACTGCAACTTTCTCACTCAGGGGAGTGAAAAAACAGCTGCAAGTTTCAGCGCTGTAAAGTGCCAGTGTAGCCATTGCCCCAGCACTGGTAGCTACTCCCCTCGTGGGGGTGGGTTTTTTTATAGCGCTGGGAGAGCTCTCTCCCAGTGCTATGCGGCGACTACACAAGCCAGGTTAAAGTGCTGCCGCCAGGGAAGAGGTGTCCTCAGTTTTTATTCAGAGACTGGAAGAACACAAGTTTTCTTGCTTTTTTCATCTCTCAACTTTGAATGAACTAGTCACTGAAAAAGTTGAAAAGAAAATATTGTCTCTGAACCTGAAAAAGAGGGTACTGTTATCAAATGCTGGTTCAGCACTTCAACAACTCAGGTTCTAGGTGCTTAGCCAGTAACTTCCACCAGCTTAGTGGCTTGACTCTCTTTAAAAATTGGCAGCAAACACGTATTAATATTTTTTAAATTTAATTTAAACTATTTTGATAAATTAGAGAGAGATTAGGCTTTAACATATCTTGCCAATTTCAAATTTAGTTTTCAACTGTTTATATTCAAAAACTAAACCTGTATATAATTTAAACAAAAAAATCCTATTTAAATTAAAAAATCAGATTTTTGATATTTTAAGAACTATCGATTTTTATCCACCCTGCCTACTGTATCAGAGTCACAAATCAGAAGTCAACAAAAACAACAGCACACAAAACTATATGTTGAAGAACTGAAACCTGTACCTGAGAATAGGTAAATCGTGGGAATATTTTAAATCCCTTTAAGGTTGGGAAACTGTCAAGGTGATGTCCCCTGATAACTCTGGAGTTTAAAACCATGAACTAAAGCTAAGTTGTTCTAACACCCAATGAACTCAAGGGTTCATGCCAATAGAAGTGTCTTGTATTAGTTATACCAGTGGAACAAGTACAAGCTAATCAGATTGCTCATTTACTAAATACAGCCAGAAAACTCAATATTGCTCGAGCACAATATAGTTTTTAAGAAATTACTTTTATAAACTGCTCACTTGCATGAGAAACACAAAACCCACTTTATAACAATTAAGAACATAGCTATTCAAAAGTAATTACAGTGAACTGGTTCTGCTACAGAAACAATCAAATGAGTTATTCAGAAATGCATAGCAGTAAGACAAATAGAATACAACATAAAACAGAATGAAGTGTGCCATAATACAAGTTAACTCTATGCTTCAAGCACTCTATGAAGCACAAAGTCAAAAGGTTTTAAACCACTTGAGAAGCACAGATATTCAATATAGTTACTTTGTGAAGTGTTTTTACTGCTTTCATACGCTATTTTCAAACAATTAACCAGTGAATCATTGGTGACCCAAGCAGTCATACAAAACTTTTGAACAGTCAGAACTTATCAGCTGGATTTCTTCCTTCATGCCAAATTTACAAAAAAGAGGAAATATCCTATTGAAAAGTTTTAGTGGTTTTCTATGAGCACGAAGTGGGAGTAGTTTTATGTAATAAATTCCATGGTAGAAAACAATAAGTCACTGCAACCATTTTATAAGGGTTGCATTAGCTTTTTAGGTGTTCTATGGATCACCAAAATTTCCAGACACAAAACCACAAATGATTGCAATAACTATATTACCAATGACTATATTAAACTAGATAACACAAGAGAAAAGCTATTTTCGTCACTGCCATAGCTAACATTGTAACAAACTAAAATGTTCAAGATTATTTCCTATAGCGCCATTCATGTGTTGACAGAACTTAGTGTCAAGCAGAAGCTCGCTGTGGCTCCAGGTGAGGGCAAGAATCTATCAATACGGAACAAACTGCAGATCAAGGCCTAAGATACCTGAATTTCCAAAAATCACTATAGTGAATAATTCCAATAGCTATTTTTTTTTTAATGGCAATTTTCCTCGAAGACATTAAACAAACTCCCATTAAGAACATGCCATGAGAGAGTCACAAATTAATTTTTACAACTAAGTGATCATCATACAAGAATGGTTTAATGTGAAATTACAGATAACTGATATATATGTTATGCTATTACAATTATTTTTTACCTGTTATGACAGGATCAATATCTTACTTGAAAATAAAACTTCAGCTTTCTTAGCATTTATTTTCTTGTAGTAGCAGACCAACTTCCTTTCCCTACACTCCCCAAACATGTTCCTATTTCAATAGTATTGGGTCAAATTCAGCCCTGACACAAATAGATGCCATGCCATTTAATTTCCAGAACTGAATCTGGTCCAACATCTTTTCACTTTCTGATGTAATTATCATTGCAAAGATAAGGTAACTTTTCAACCATCTGTATCTATACAACTTTCGGCCAAGATGTACTAGGTAAACAAGGTTGGGCCAGGCCATTACTTTGATGGGAGACTGTTTTATATTTTATCAGATTGCTTCTGGTTATTGTTTCGCATCTCACCCTAATCCTTAACATCAGTGACAATTTAAAAATAAATAAGCTTGATTTGGCTAATTACATTCTGCCCACATAAAAGTTACATCTGTAGTTGCAACTGGAAAAGAAATTAGTTTCTTGACCTAAATTGCCGTATGGTACTGCTGATTTTAATCTTACAAGGGGATTAATGGTGGATGAAGTGAGATTTACACATAGCAATATACAGTGGCATCCTGTGAAGTCTTTACATTTGCTTTTGCAAGTAAATGTTACTATAGTATTCCCTATATTAAATAAGCTATACACTGGAAATGCTGTTCCAAACCTGCAACTCAGAATGACATTAATTTGAGGGGCAGGGATGTTACGCTTCAATTATTTTATTTTTGCATATTATTTTAAATGGGAAAGTAAACACTTCATGGAAACAGAATTTTTTGTCTTTGTACAGAATCTACCTCAACAGTACCCCAATTCTGACCAGGGCCCTAGAGCACTACCACAATAAAAATAAGATGTTTCCTTGGTGCCGTACCAGTATTGTTACTGGCAAAGCCAGTGAGGAAATTGTGTGTGTCCTATTGAAAATTCCAGGGGAAGTGGGCGGGTGTAAGCCCACCCACGGCTAAAAGACCCTCCCCCAGCCTTTGGGGAGGATCCACTGAGCCCAGGAACTCAACTGATTACGGGGGACAACAAAAAAGAAAACAAGGGCATGTGTGAAGGTCAAAGGTCAAAAAGAGAGAACCTAAAGGGGACACGGAGCAGAGAACCCCAGACAGCGCCCACTGGTCCTTGAAGGGGTCAAGGGAGCCAGCAGATGCCGCCCAGAGGAACTCCGCCCAGATGCATGAATGGAGGGAGGACTGGAAATAGGCCCCCCAGTCTCAAAGAACCCAACCTTCTCTCCCTGGTGTTATAGATGGCCACTTTGGCCATAGCCAGGAGAAGGCTGACGAGGAGGCCCCACGATTTCGTGTGGCCACGGATAGGGTGTGCGTAAATGAGAAGATGGGGGAGAGAAGTACAGCCAAAAACGTAATAAAAGATTGAGGAGCCGGAATAGGAGCTGTAACCTACCGCACTCCAGATAAACGTGCACGAGGGTCTCCCTCACGCCACAGAAGGGATAGGCATTAGGGACGGGTGAAACGCGACAAGTACACGCCCGTGCTCACGGCCAACCAATATCCCCGGCAGGGTGTGTGTGTGAGGGGCATATTTGTAAGGTTGCAAGCTGTACATAAATAGGAAAAATTGGGAATCTGCATAAAAGAAAGAACAGACTAAAAGGAAGAGAAGAAAGTATGTCCAACAGTCTTCAATAAGTGCCTACACGTTTGATGTTTAAACTTGGGCAAAGGTTTCAGTTTTTGAGACCAGAGATATTTGCTAATTAGTCCACTGTGTTAGGTTCAGAAACAGCTTCTCCCTATATGTGTATTTGACCACAATGTTTGTACAGTCCCCTTTTTCATCTTTTTTTCACACAGCAGAAATGGAGAACACACTTATTTAAAAAAAAAAAAAAAAAAACTTAAATTGCAGTTGTAAGACAACAAAAAATTGGCAGGGGGATTCAGGGACAAGTGCTGTACCTGAAATCAAGCCAGTGTCAAAACTTTCAAGTTGAAACAGAGATCTGTTTAATGTCAGTGGTTTGCATCTGGCCCAAGATGATACTGACTGAAAACTGCTATCCTCTGAAAGATGGTAGTTTATGGTAAACAAGTTTGTAATTTCAGTCCAGTTCCCCTGCTAGCAATCTGCACACAGAAATCAAATACTCTATAGTGACTAAGACTGAAATAACTTTATATCTACAGACGGGGGGCCCTACACCTTAAAGAAATAGGCACATTTATCAGGAAACTTGCATTGCAACTGTCTGCACTATACCCTGTGCTACCAATGAACAGCTGAAATCCCCAAAGCTACCAAGTCAATTGCTTTCATTAATATTTACACTTAAAACTAATTTTTAAAACTTTAAACTTGAACCATGGATTTTATCAGGTGCTTTATCATGTAATTATATAAAAATGATCTACAAAAGTCAATTGGGTTACTATTTGTTAAAAAAGGGAAATGAAGTAAAAACATTACAATATTTATTTTGCTACTGCTACATCTCAGAAATCCCTAAATCTTGCAACTAGCACTTTAAAAGCTGTAGCATAATCTATCTCCTAGCTGGTAAAGGAGGAGCTACCTGAAATTCACAAAAACTATTTACTCAGTGTAAACGGTAGTACTGAATCTACTACCATCAGCTCCATACCATAATTAACTTTGAGAGTAACTCTTTTCTAAGTAACTTTTCATTCACTGCAAAAATACTTAATAACCAGAGTAAATATCGGTGTCTAGTTTAAAATCTAACAATTTATTAAGAAATTTATGCGTTACAAGTAATTATGGGTAATATCCTTCCAAACTTATTTCGTTTAAAATACTTAGCACTGATTTTGGAACCACTAAAATTTCTAAACAAAGAGCCTCCAGAGTTTGGGAATTTGCAAAAGAGAAACTAAAGCTCGAAGAAATTGAATATTAAAGGTTTCAAACAGTCAGAACAGGATTAAATTACGGGCAAACCACTTGAGTTCACTCACGCAGTCACCCACATGGTTTGCATAAACTCAGGAATAAAAAGACATCATCCTGTTTTAAACTTCAATTTGGTTGTTCGGCCCAGGAAACTGTAATACGACTACAAATCCACTCTCTTAAATACCCACCTCCCTCCCTGCCCACAGTAAAAGGACGGGGACAGACCACACCTCTCCACGCTCAGTTTCCTAATCTGTCCATGCATGTAAAATGAGTGTGTGTGAACGCGTCGACGACTCTTGGAAACAAATACCTTGGCCTGACACACGCCGAGGCGCCGGCGATTTAAGGCAACCGCTGCTACGCTGTACAGCAAAGGGACAGTGTGTTTAAAAAAAAACAAGTTCCCAACCCTGACAGATTCAGCCAGCGGCAGCGAAACTATTTTCCCATCGGACGCTGGGAGCGGCTCTCCCAGCTCGTCTTCCCCAACCCCGCCCGGCTCCCTTCCCCCCGCCCCACACCTGAGTTCTGCAGGACGAGCTGGGTGTCCGCTGCTGCCGGGGACGGGCTGTTGGGAATAGGTTTTCTCCTGATCCAGGGGTTTTCCTTAGGCAGGGGGGCCTCCACCACCTGCCGCCGTTTCTCGACCTGCCCTGGGGGCTCCGCCTCTCGGCTACCGCTGCTCTCCCCGGTTTCATCCACCTGCGGCAACACCTGGCTGGGCTCCGGCAGCTCCTGTCCCGTCTCCTCCAACTCCCGGGAGCGAGTCTGTCCCGAGCCCCCACCAGTCTCTGCCCCCCCAACCTGCTGCTCCGGGGGCGCTACGGACACTCGGGCAGCTGCGGACATGCCGAGGGGCCGGGCCGCTGCCGGCCCCCCAGGCTCCAACGGGGCTGAGGCGGTAGCTGCGCGGCTCAGGCGTGGTGACGGACCGACTGCGCTGGGGAGCCGTCTTCTCCGCTCGGCGCCGCCCGCCGGCCCCGTCCGGTCCCCCGGGGTGGGAAGGGATCGCTGTCAGCCTTCCCCGCCCCCCCAGCCCGGCCCGCGGCCGGCGTCACTCATTCACCGCGGATGGTTCAACTGCCACGCTCCGCTCCCCGCCCGATACCGAGCCGCAGGGCGGGGGGCGTCTCTGCCGCTCCCTCCTCCCGGCCCGGCTGTTCCCTTACAGAGCCGCCGCGGCCGGCCCGGCCCCTGCCTCGCCTGTGGGGGGGGGGGCGGAGACAGCGGCGGGGACGAGGAGGGAGGTGAGAGCGGCAGGCAGTGTCTGTAACACCAACGCTAGGGTAGGGCGGAGCCTCCGGCCACTCCAGTGCGTTATGACCTCACAACGGCCGGCGCCGGAGCCCAGCAGCGCGTGCCTCGTCCTCGGCCCGCGCGTGCTTCCGGCGCTCTAGGGCGGAGCAGCCAGTAGCGGCCCCCGATAGTGTTCGGGTTGCAAGGGTCCGCCCGCCCTACAGCTGTGATAAGGTAAACAGCGGGCTGCGTCCCGCGTCATCTTCGGGAGTCCGTCCCACCTCCTCTGAGGCGTGTTGCTGCGGTAGGCGTAGGGTGCAGTTCGTGCCCGGCAGTGCCAGAGGACGGGCCCGGCCCTGATCCTTCCGTACCCCGTGGTTCATGGGAGTGGCGCTCCCCAGAGGAGCGAGGAGGGCCCTGCGCTCGCTCCGGAAAGCACCAAACACTTCCTGGTATACCCACCGCGGCATGGAAACAAGGCTCGGTTCGCTCCGGGAGCAGATCTGTTCCCCCGCTACTAGGTTCCTTTCGCCAACCTAGCGAGAGGCGCTTGGTGGGGTTAAGCTGAGCGCACTGACGTGTCCGTTTGTTACGACGTTAGACCGACCCACTAAGACTCTGCCTACTCAGCGCTGACAGGAGAGGAGCTAAACTAATGGTTGCGTCTTCAGAGGCACTGAGACGCTGGGTTTCCCCCATTTAAGTCTGCAAAGCGATTCACAGGGGAGCGTCCTTTGGCTTTTTCCTTTTGAGTCCCACTGAAGTCGATAGAAGTTCCTGGGGTCGCCTGCATCTGCCGTCCTAGCTCCGATAGGAGGGCCCTATTTGCTTTGTCAGCACCTCACCTCCTCGGGAAGTTTTGACTAGACTTATCCAAAGGCTGTACTAAAACCATGCTGGACTGATACGCAGTGAGCTCGGCCGTAGGGCAGGGCTTTAAAAATGAATCCAATTCCGATTTCAGCTTTCCTATTTTCACTTTCAGAGCTTTCCACCATTTTGATGCAACAGACTGTTACCGGGCTTCTTTGCAAACAGCTTGATATTAGAAATCTGCATCTTGTGTTATAGGGTAGGTAGAAAATAAGGAAGGCAAGCAAGATTACATTGTATCACCTCATTTTATCTCTGAGCCCATCCTATGACCTCTGTATTTAGTATCAGCTACAACAGCTATATAATGGAAATATTCTGTACCTTTCTGTTAATTTTTCACTTTGTCCTTCTGTGGTGCTTGGGGTGGGGGCAGTGTGCTGAAGACGCAACCATTATGCCCTAATTTAAGTAACACTGCAATAGTACCCCCATCAGGCTATTAAGCCATGCAGTCCCTCTAAAATCTCCTTCAATTGCTTTTATAAGATTAGTGCTATCAGTATTTTTTTTGTATCTTTTCCTGTCAGTGACCCAGTGGTGACAAACAGTAGTTTCAGGAGCATTTTTAAATTTCCGCAATTGTTAAGACTGTTAGGTGTGACTTTTGCACCCAGGTTTAAAAAAAGATGCCTAAGGTCCCTGTCAGACACTTAAGATGATTGCAGTGAGAAATTCCCATTTTTTAATTTGTCTCCAACCAACTAAATTGTCTTATTTCTTTGTAGTCTTGGATGGCAGCTTCAGCAGCTTGAACTATATTTTCCATTGTTTGATGGTATGAACTGGGAGTGCATAACACTATACAGATGTCAGTTTGAGTGCTGAAAGAACCGTCCACTTTACACTGTTTTAAGTGAATATAAAAATCACACCAATTTCCACATCAGCTGTAGGCAATTCTGGTATTTAGACAAGATTAATGTGAAAGGATATTTTTAATCACTTTATCAATGTATCCAAGTACATTGATATAGGTTGTTGATTGGAATTGATGTTCTGCTGGAAGCCAGTAAATATATATTTTAGCCTTGGCATCCAGTTAGGAAATCTAATTACTAAAGTTTTCAATTTCTGCAAAGGTTAATCTAACTCAGGGTGGGCAAACTTTTTGGTCTGAGAGCCACATCTGGGTATGGAAATTGTATGGCAGGCCATGAATGCTAATGAAATTGGGGGTTGAGTGTGGGAGAGGGTGAGGGTTCCAGCTCAGGGATTGGGCTCGAAATGAGTTCAGGGTGCAAGAGGGGCTCTGGGCTGGGGCAGGCAGTTGAGGTGAGGAGCCTGGGGTGGGACTGGGGGTGCAGGAGGGTGCTCCAGGCTGGGACCACAGTTTGGAGGACTGGGGCGGGGGGTTGGGGTCCGGGAGTGGGACAGGGATGTAGGCCCCAGGCAGCACATACCTCATGGCCAGGTGGCTCTGTGCATTGCCCCATCTGCAGGTGCTGCCACTGCAGCTCCCATTGGCTGTGGTTCCTGGCCAATGGGAGCTGTGGGGGCCGTGCTTGGGGTGGGGGCAGTGTGCAGAGACCCCCGGCTGCCCCTATGTGTAGGAGGTGGAGGGGGGGGATATGCAGAGCAGGGCAAGCCCTGGACCCTGCTCCCCGGCAGCGGCTCCAGGGCCGTAGTTTGGCCACCCCGATCTAACTGATCCAATTGTTACAGGCTTCTGAATTCAAAATGCACTTTCATATACTAACAGGTTTCAGAGTAGCAGCCGTGTTAGTCTGTATCCGCAAAAAGAACAGGAGTACTTGTGGCACCTAAGGTGCCACAAGTACTCCTGTTCTTTTTTTCATATACTACAATACATGGATCAGTCCCAGATCCTGCAGGGACCATTGTTCCTACCATTTTATCTCACCACTGATGAGGGGTAGTTCCTGTTTTCTCCAGGCTTCTTTGCTGTTCTTTGCTCCCATTGATGCAGACTCTTTTTTAGGCAGGATGTTTTCAACAAGTGGTTCTTGGACTGTGAAGTTTCTTGCATTGGTTTGCTAGAGTTTGATGACAAAGTATTCATAAGCATGTCATCAGTATACTTACAAATAGGCCAGACCTAGGGAAAACCCTCTCATCATGGCATGTTCCAACACGATCAGGTAGTGTCTGACAACCTTTTGATTCCTGGCTCTCTTTATACACTTCAGCTAACTTTCTGGTTTTAGCAAAAATCCCGTTTGAAGCAGATATCCTGGTCACTTCCTTCCTCCAAGGCCTTCCTTTCTTACCTCCTCCCCCCCTCCTTGCTTATCAGCAGAACAGTCAAAGTTTATGTATGCTTGTATCTTTTAAGACAGTTTTCCTTTGTCTTACTATTCTAGCTTTTCATTTTATCAAGTACTTTTTGAATTGTACATCTTTCCCACACTGTAAATATTATCTATTATTCTGATGGTCTTCTTTTACTTGCTGATTAGCACCTTTTCCATACTAGCCCCAAACCATAAAACAGATAGCTTAAGTTTGGTTAAGAGACTAATAACTTTATTTCATAACTATGTTTACATAACTTTTTTACTACTATTGAATTTAACAAAGTGAGAGACTTGTTCATGGAAAAAATAAAGAAACATTACTACCGGTAATAGTCAGTTATCTACTGTCCCTTAGAACAGTGGTTCTCAAGCAGGTTTCAGGGGGCCGCCAAAGTAAACCAGAGAGCAGGGCCAGTATTAGACCCACTGGGGGCCAGGGCAGAAAGCCGAATCCTGAGCCCTGCTGCTCAGGGCTGAAGCCCGAGCAGCTTAGCTTTGTGGGCCTGATGGGGCGTGAGGCCCTGGGCAAGGGCACCAGAACGGGGTGGGCCACAGGCCTCCCTGTCACGCCCACCCAGGCTGGCAGCTGGAGCCTGGCTGGGGAGCCCAGGCAGCATGTGGTGCTGTGCTGCGGACCCTCCACCTGCGCAGGGTGGGGCTGACAGCAGCCCCTGGCCCCCCGACCCAGGGCAGGTGGAGGGTTTGTGTTGCAGCTCCCCAGCTCTTACCATGGCCAGGGTGTGGCTCCAAAGCCCTGTCCTCCAGCCATAGCGGGGTTGGAGAGGGCCACGCAGAGAGCTGTGGGGAGCCACAAACCCTCCACCTGCCCTGGGCAGGTGGCCTGCGGGGTGGGGACGCAGGCCGGGAGGCTGCTCTCAGCCCGCTCTGGTTTGCCTGGGGCCTCAGGCATAAGGGGCTCCACTACCGCTGGCTCTGGGTAATTGCTCTGCTTACTACTCCATCAGACCTGGCTTTTAAGCTACTGCAAAACAGCTGTGGCATGGGTGGGCCATGGAATTTTTATAGCACACTAGGTGGGCTTCCGAAGGATAAAGGTTAAGAAGCCCTGGCCTTACATCATGCTGTTAGAAGATAATGGATATTATAGTTAAGGTACTGGATTGACATTTCAGAGATCTGGATTTATTTTCCAGTTCTTCCACAGACTTCCTGTCATTTAATTACTTTGTACCTTAGTTTCCTATCTTTATAATAATACTTTCTTCTAGGCTTTGCCAGGTCTATTTAGACTGTCAGCTTTTTAAGAAAAGACCTGCCTCTTATGTTACCTAACAAAAGAGGGTCCAGTCTGATGGGAGCTCAACTTATTTATATTACTGTAAATATAAATGTTTCCATTTATCAAGATGCTTGATACCTACTTAATAAGGGTTTTCCCGCTCTGTTCTTTTCCCCTTGGTATTAAACTTACTAAGAAATTTTCCCCCAATAATAAAGTTATTACTAAAAGGTAAACTCAAGAAGGTAGCAGGGAAGAGTAGATGACAAAGATTTATCAATAATAGTTTCCCTCACTTTTGGAATAGTCTCTAACAGATCCCCCACCACTGGGACTGCATGTACCTTAGAGGTAGTAATTGTCATACTCTGAGCCCCTTATGCTTGGAATACCTAAGCAAGACTGTAAGAAAGGGAATGACTCAATTGCCCCATTTATTTTCCTTGCCTTCATAATGGATATGTAAGAGTACATTTTAAAAACTGGCAGGAAAGTGTAGATCTTAGTTCTTCATTAAATGCTACCAGTCAGTTACTAGGTTGGCAATTTTTCATCAGTCATTTCTCTCCTCTAGTAACTAGCCACCCACAAGGCAGGCATACTCGTTGGCATATTGTAATGACAAGTCTTCTTGGAGTAGGGAAATATGGGTGGACAGACAGTTTACACTAAGAAAGGGGCAGTAGACTAGCTACTCTCTCTATTTCAACATAGGACCATGGCAACAATAGCTTCCAAATCTCCTCCTCGTGGTTGATCTTCTCCACCTCCTTCCTTGCTTTCAACCTAGTTCTGTATCAGATTTCCTTATTTTTCTTGCTACATCTGGCTTTACTACTGAAACAGCTCAACTGGACAAATCATTGCTATCGCTGATGCGGAAACATCAGACTTACCACAGTGCTGGCTTCTTGCAACTTGTACTGAATCACAAGATTGGACCAGAGAAAGTTAATTACAGACAGCACCTATGGGGGGGGGGAGCGCAATCTAATCTGGGATGTAGGAGTCTGAAGCATCTCAAAAGTGGAATAGACTGGGTGCTGTAGCTCAGAAATGAAGCTGATTAACAGTTTCAGGGAAATGTGAGCTGCAGAGGCCCTGTCTATTAACTGTCAAGCAGGGAGTTAGCTCTAGCTCAGTTTCCTCCTCCCCTTGCACAAGGGCTATGTGGAGATAATGAAGTAAAGCCGTAGACTGTTAAGGAACAACATGGTATAAGAACCTGAATAGAACCGGAAAGAAAGTAGGAAAATGCTTAAGAGAATATAATTGTGTTATTTTTTAGATTGTATGCTTTCTACTTCCTTAATAAAAGCAACCAACAGTATGTGCACTACTGCAATCTAAATAATATATTATAGTAAGTTATTTCATTATACATTTTTATTTTAGAATCTAAGTTCTTTTTCTAAATTTGGTGTGTACCAGTGGGAAGTGAGAACAGAGCACATTATACAAGGATCTCAGACCACCATTATAGTGGGTCATGGCAATATACATGATAGAGTGGCATTTTATTCATATTTCTGACAATCACTTATGCATGTGATTACATAGCTAGAGAGAATATGTAAACCTCCTTTCCAGTTCAAGCTGACAGAACCTGCAAAATTTAAAATAAAATAGAGCCCTGCCACGATCAGTTTGTACTAACTGTAAATAATTAAAATCTGTTTAAAAAAAACCCCCAAAAGCAGAAGTGCTGAATTCAGTGGGTGGACAAAGGCCATTAAAAAGTGCTTGTAATGCTATGGTATTAAGTCAAAGTAGTTTAATAGACCAACACAATTTTAACTTTATACACTATTCTTTCAAAATGATGATAGGCTGTGAGGGCAATAAACCATTTCAGTGGAATAACAGTAAGATTTCATTAATTCAAGAAGTCACCACTCCTCTGTGGTTTAAATACTGATCCTGTAAGATTAATGTAAAACAGTACAATTTTCCTTTTATTAAAGAATGGAAGTGGCTGTTTTTAGTTACATATCCAAATCTTGATTTGATTGTACAGAGAAAAATCTACAAAACTTGTATATTACAGAATGATTAGACCTGTTTTATCACAGCAACTTTTAGGAAATTGCAAAAGCCTAAGGAATACAAAATGATATGTTATAGATTATGTTTTTATATAAAGTTTCCATTTTTGATATTTTACTGCAAAAAATAGAACTGTGCACTAGCTGCTTGCATTGCAGGTAATTCTGAACATCAACTGCTGTCCCACAACTTTAAAAAAAATAAAATAATTCTTAATGGATTTAATTAATTTAAACAAACATGAAAGTCAAATGCCTTTATTCGCCATGATAAATTTACACCTGATGGTTCCAGTCTAAAATGTGATCTGTGCTGATGGATTCCCTGCACCTGTGTGGAGCCCCACTGATTTCACTGTACAGAGACATAACTGTCTCAGTGACACTAGAACACTTTTTATAGGGGGGTGCTGAAAGCCAGCTAATGAAACTGTAAACCATGTATGTTCAAAAGTAAGGTGAAAAAAGCACAATTCCTGCACACACCACATGTGTGCAGCATAGCTCTGGGATTCTCAAGAATCATGAAATACTATTAGCTTACAGCACCAGCAAGCTTTTCAGTGAAAGCTGGGGGTGCAACAGCACCTGCCAGACCCATAGTTCCCATAGCTATGAACTGTCCACCCATCCAGTCGAGCTTGCAGGATTATAACTTTAATAACCAGTTAATCTTTGATCACTAGAGTGGGAAAGTTCCATAAATTGCTTCCAAGGAAGCAAGATCCCAACCTATTTAATCGTAAGGAAATGTTTACAAAAAAAATGAAAAGATTAATAAAAAAAATTAGCAAACTTTGCATATAGTAACAATGTATTCCATACTGGCACAGCTCAGGACAACTGCAACTGTATTTCCCCTCAGTGGTTCAGCAAGGGCACCCACTTTTGGCTTCCAGCTACCCAGCTGTTGCCTCTCTTGGGTGGAGTCACATGTCCCTCTCTTTTCTGACTGGGGTATTTCCAGGCTGCAGTTTTCTGCCTTCACTGTGTATTTCCCAGCACAGACAGATTGCCAAAGGGCACCTGCTTGCTTTCTCTTCAGAGACTGATGATAGAGTGATTGTCAACAATTATAAGTTACCATGCAGCACTTCCTACACAAGCCTACTTTATTCTTAAGGTAAAAGAGCATTACAGAAAAAACATACTAAAAACAAAACAATAAAAACCTACACACATGCTAATAAGCTTGCCAGAATTAACCCCAACCTTAAAATGCATTCTGGCAGCCTCCATCCTTCCAACTCTACCCTCAGGATTGCGGCCCTCCATGGAGGGGGGTTTCTGCTGGATCAGGCAGAAGGCCATGAGCCAGTTTAAAATGGCTTTTTATCCAAAAATCCTTTGTCTACTGATCCTTGGTGAATCAGTTTGTACTAGCATATGCATACCTTTCCAAGTGAGTGGCTTCTCTGGAGATGTTACAATCTGAGTGAATTTGCCTAATCAGCTTTCTGTTCTCCTATTTACCCTTCTTATAGAAATACATACAATTCCACAACACATACACAAATTGCATTTTTAATACAATGAACTCTGAAGATGGTAAAATTAATTCAATAAGGTTTAACTTAGTTCAATAAATTTCATTTAGGATATTGCAGGAAATTGTCAGTCTGTCACACATACTTCTAAAATAAAGTAATTGTTATGGTTCAGGGCAAGCTGTACCTTTGACCTCTCTGTCTTTCCATGGGCACTCCTTTCAAGTGACAGGACGCTCAGGTACTACCCTCAAGGTGGACTCCTATGATTGATCCCCAACTTTTAGTCTGTCAGCAGGTTACAGTACCCCCATTTACAAACCAGGCCCGCAACAGGTGCCCTGCCAGAGAGTTTCCTGTAGGAGCCTGAGACCAGTATAAAAATGCAAGTGACAGAACAGCTTATTCAAAACAAAGTTGAATTTATCTAAAGGAACATTAGAGAAAAGAGTTAAAACAACAAAAGGCTTATATGTGTATTATTTTACCTAAACCTCATCCCGTTCTCGCAAGTGTAGATAGGCTCCCATTGTCCCAGCATGCTTCACCAGTCCCAATATGGGGGAGACAATACTCCTGTAGCCTCTGACTCTCAGTCGTGTTTCCCCCTCCCCGAGTTTGCTGTCTTTTAACCATTTCAAAGTCCTTTTGTCCTGCAACACCAGAACATGGTAAATCTGCTTTTATTCACCTCTTCAGGAGGATCAGAGGTAGACTTTAGTGGATTCCCTGTATTGTCTATTTTATCACTGGCAAATGAATTGCCTGGTTCCGTGGGTACATGTGGAGAGCTTCAGCTGGAACTAACTCTTAGTGTTCCACAGATCAAGCCACACCACAATACTCAGATATGCACATAATATTAATAAAAATACATATCTCCCAATTTTTTCATAGTAGAGAGAAAAAAAGGGGTGAGGTAGCAGCTTTTATTGGACAATCTGTCATTTTTCATTGACCAATTTTTCACAGTAGCATTTGCAGTTGTACATTCCAAATGGTGTATCTTCAAACGCACCCCCATGACAAGGATTCCCATGGGAGATGAATAAAACAGTACATGAAAAACATCAGAAGGATGTGGTAGTTATACAGAATGGTGTTTCTGTATATAGCAAAGCAAACAATCCTCACTGGAGGACTACATGAAATTTTAAATTCACAGTTATCAGAGCTCAAAAGTTTCTGCACACTGTTTGCAACACTTTAATCAGGTAGCTCAAACGAATAATTCTGATTAAAGGGTCTTAAAATCAGTTGCTTCCTCTCAGACTTAAGTAAGCATGAGAAAAATTAGTCTAATTAAGCTACTAAAAAGAGATGAAAGTTGAAACCTCAATTATAACTATATCTCAATTAGTTTCTACTTCTGCACAGTTTATTTTCTGTATTAGGTGGTATCTGCAAAAAAGAATATAAAAGCAATATGTATATCTCGATATCTATTTATTGTGTGAACTATTTTCTGAATCAGGATAGTTACTTTTTCTGTAAATTATACTACTATTAGGAGAAGAAATAAGGAATGAGAATGCAATGAAGTCTTAAGTTAATGTTGTCATGAAAGGCATGACTAGCTCCTTTGTAGGGTTTTACAGGAAAATGATCAATGACAGTTTATGACAAAGTTAAAATATTCAGAGCTTAACAGCTCACTTGCTACTCAGCTTCAGAGCAGGAGCCTTGCCTCTAAGGCAGAGGTGGGCAAACTACGGCCTGCGGGACTGTCCTGCCCTTGAGCTCCCGGCGGGGAGGCTAGCCCCCCCGGCCCCTCCCCTCCCCCACAGGCACGCTGCCACATGGGCGGTACTCTGGGCAGCAGGGCTGCGAGCTCCTGCAGGGCAGCGCAGCAGCGTGTCTGGCTCCGGCCGAGCGGCGCGACTGCCAGACATGCTGCTCTGAGCGGCATGGTAAGAGGGCCGGGGGGTTGGATAAGGGGCAGGTCCTGGGGGGGCAGTCAGGGGACAGGGAGTGCGGGGGTTGGATGGGGCAGAGGTTCTGCGGGGCAGTCACGGGACAGGGAACGGGGGGGTGTAGGATAAGCATGGGAGTCCCAGGGGGCCTGTCAGGGTGCGGGGGTGTGGATAGGGGTCGGGGCAGTCAGGGGACAGAGAGAAGGGGGGGTTGGACAGGGGTTGGGGTCCCAGGGGACCACTTAGGGTCAGGGGGTCCCAGGAGGGGGAGGTCAAGGGACAAGGAGCAGGGGGGTTGGATGGGTCAGGGGTTTTGAAGGCGGCAGTCAGGGGACAGGAAGTGGGAGGGGCGGGGGCCAGGCTGTTTGGGGAGGCACAGCCTTCCCTACCTGGCCCTCCATACAGTTTTGCAACCCTCATGTGGTCCTCGGGTCAAAAAGTTTGCCCACTGCTGCTCAGTATGTCTGCACAGTAAATGAAAATGGGACTTTAAAGGTAGCATGTAGATAGGCATATCCATGCTAGTCTAGCTAGCACAAATAACAATGAAGATGTGGGGGCACAGATTTCAGCATGGGCTAGCAACTTAAGTATGTACCCAGGGTCCCCAGTGGGCATGTACTTGGACAGATGGCAGCATGGGCTTCAGCTCAGGCTAACTCTTCAATACTATTGTTATCCATACTAGGTAGCTTGAAGCTAGCATGGGTATGCCTGCTGGTGCTACCATCACACCTTCACTTGCAGTATAGACATACAGTATTTTTTGTTCTCATTGAATTGTTATATTAGAATTACATATTCATAATTTGTTACTAACACTTCATAGAATCGTTGAATATCAGGGTTGGAAGGGACCTCAGGAGGTCACCTAGTCCAACCCCTTCCTCAAAGCAGGACCAATCCCCAGACAGATTTTTACCCCAGTTCCCTAAATGGCCCCCTCAAGGATTGAACTAACAATCCTGGGTTTAGCAGGCCAATGCTCAAACCACTGAGCTATCCCTCCCCCCACTTAACCATGCAAATTGAAAAACTGACTTCTACAAACAGGCTAAACATATTTAAGCATCCAAGCCCAATTTAATTATCTCCACATAGCAAACAAACATCCTTATTATAAATCTTTGTTTCTAAACCTAAGAAAAATAGCAAATACTTCTCCTTGGAACTCACTCTGATATTCATTTGGCAACGTTCTTCACTGTTATGAATTGAATATAGTTATTGGCTCTTGTTAAGAGTCATTACCATCACTACTTATCCCAATATTTCTGCCTCTACAAAGAGAAGTTATGTTAAAACAAGTTTGCTTAACACAAGGTACAGTAAATATTTTTTTGAGAGTAAAATCTTACTAGTGCAACCATCTGATGTCGTGGGATGTCAATTTTCCATTAGATCTGTAATTCCTACTATTGAGCTCTCTAGAAATAATTACTTTGGCAGGTTATAGTTTGTAGTCTAGAAACCAGTTAATGTAAGACACCCATCAAATTTTTGTCTTTGCTCTTCCAGGCACTCAAGCCTGTCCCTGGCCACAGATTTCCCCCCTTTATAGCTGCAAGAGGAACATGGCATAAACACAGTAATGTACAGAAACAAACAAGTTCAGAATGTGGCCATTTGTCTAGATTTTGTCAATTCTTAGCTAATTTTTGAACAACTTTCTTTTGTAAGATATCCTAGTTAACAAAAGTAAAGAACAAGATGTGTATCAGGTTATTTGTATGCATTTTAGTCCCGTACTCCCATTTTTAATTTAAAAATTAATCTTACATGTATTTCCTTTTGAAAACTTGCATTTTCTAAATTATAAACATTCAGTATTTTAATATCACAAATGTTTTAATCACTGGATGAAGCTTATCACTTGCTCACAATATTATACACCTCTACTCCGATATAACGCGACCCGATATAACATGAATTCGGATATAACGCGGTAAAGCAGCGCTCCGGAGGGGGGAGGTGTCGACGCTCCAGGGGATCAAAGCAAGTTCGATATAACGCTGTTTCACCTATAACGCGGTAAGATTTTTTTTGGCTCCCGAGGACAGCGTTATATCGGGGTAGAGGTGTACATTTTCTATCAAACATTGCATCAAGGAAACAAATTCCATTTTAAACATTTCAATTAAAAGAAAAGTACTATGGTAGAGTTTCAGTACATTTGGTTCTTGAAATAAATTTAATTACTATAAATGTGTGTTTTTCAGTTTTTCCTGGACTTGTTATCCAGTTTACAGATAGACATATCTGGTCCCATTTACAATCCTCATTTGCAAGATTATTTTTTCAAGAGTGTGTTTGTACAAGCAAAATTTTATTTGCTCCATATCCTTTATATGTAAAGTAGAAATTTCAACATTTAAACTTAATGAAGTAAACTGCTCTGCTTGAAAGGTGAAAGACACATATCCAATACTATTACACTGAACTGAAAAAAAAACAAGATTTGTAATTCCCAGTCATCTTCTATATCAAAACAATGCTAAAAAACTTGCTTCAGCTGTAGCTTCCTCCCCCAATCTATTACTTTTAAATAGTACTGCCAAAGTATTTAATGGATAACTACTTTTAAACTATGGATGTGTTGTTAGTTTACTAAATTAAGTTTCATGTCTTGTATGAGACTACAAATTTTATTAATTCTTTAAACATGCTCAGAATCCTAAATATTTTACTTTCATCCAATTAAAAAAGCTTTTATTGTTGTAAAATTAGGAGAGATTACAGAAGATCTAAACTGCCATCTTCTGTAATGTAGTCTGTGTAACTCTAACATGTTGTAAAAAGAAAGGTATGTTTGTAGCCATGTGCTGATTACACTTTAAAAAAAGGACTGTCCACGTATCTGAAACATTGGTTGTCTTAATTCTACAGCAGAATATAAGGTGCTTTAAACAATACATAGAATCAACAGTCTTTGTGCTACAGGTCTGTCTCATCTTACGCTGGGGTTATGTTCCGCGGTCAGCGCGTAAAGCGAAAACTGCGTATACTCAAAATTACATTGAGTTCAATGGTGGGCGGAATCGCCCACACTACAGTATTAAAATTGTTATTTTTCTCTTTTTTGTTTGTTTGTTTTGTTTTGGCCGACCGCGTAAAGCTGAAATCGCGCATATTAAATGCGTGTAAGATGCGACAGACCTGTATTATATTCTGCATTAAGATTACTCCCAAGAAGCTATTTTCAGTTACAGCAATTCTATTATAAAATGCTGATGGGACCAGACTTATACATTGTTCAATTATACAATATGTAAAAATCAATTACTGGGTGCTCTGTTTTCAGTTACTCTTTTTTCAGCTGTGAACATCTATACAGTTACTGTGAATGATCTACGTGTTTTTTTTTTTAAATAAAAAAGGACTTCCATAATAGAGAAAGCTTTCAAACATGTCAATAAAATATGCCTTTATTTACTTTTTTCCTAGATAACACTTTTTTGAGAGAGACTTTTCTATTCCCATTGCTGTCCATCTTCTTATTTATTCCTGCAGTTTTAAGTCACGACAGTGAATTTGGGACAATCGCAAACAATGGCAATGAAACACATGAAGTTGGGCTTGCAGGAGGAGCTCTTTTTAAAAAACAAATCTTTAGCAACAGCACAGGAAAAAGCGGGCAAAACAGTGTGGGCAGGAAAAAGATTGGTAACTGGAAAAAATAGCAATGCATTAAATATAGAAGTGTTAAAATTCTAAAGGATAGATTTGAACAGTTCTATTGGCATTATATTGGTCTTTTTGCAGCGGATATGCAAACTATTCAGAACAGAATGTCATATGTGAAGTGATAAAATAGTAGACGATATGAAGTACATAGAATCCCTCATACATTAACAAATCTTGCCAAAATTTTCATGGTTCAAATTAATGCAGATATGTCTTAGATGGGCATTTGGTTGAACTGAAACTACTATTATTAATGCTTTGCCAATACTGATAATTGCTGGGTATGACATTCAGTGTTGGTGTCCATCCATTCAGTATTGGTGTAATTGGCTGGCTTTCCAAAGCACGCCAATATGCAATTCCAGACATGGAAAGCTCACACAAGACCACATTGAGCAAATTAATAATGAAGACCATTAAACAGCATATTTTTGGAGAAAGCGCTCAAATGCATCATAAATGGCTTGCCTAAAAGAGAGAATATGGAGAGAAAGAATTACAGGCTACTAGTATAATTTGGGAAGGGGTAGACACAGGCTGCTTCCCCCACCCCCCCTTTGTAAAAATAGGGCCTTAGAAGTGCTTGGTACACCTGAGGAGGGTGAGAGCTCTTAATTTCCCTGATCCACCACCATTATGCCCGTCCAACCCCAAGCTCTAATCTGTACCAGTTGCCAAATGTCCCAATGACCCCCTACAACAACTGGGAATCTGCCTGGCATAGGGAGCCAAGCCAGACCCCACATGGCAGGAGAACATGGTGTGGTAGCTTCTATGACATCTAAAGGATCCACACACACAGGACAAGATTTTCCAAAAACTGGATTTAGGGCTTCTTTGCACCAGTACAAAGCAGTTGAAATGAGGCACAGGTTCAGAGCCCTCAATCTTCTTATTTTTGGAAGGTTAACATTTACTTGTTATGGGGCTGAATGACTCAAGGGGGATTAAAAATGGCATAATGCACATTTCAAGGATACTGGTTCAAACGCAGCAAAGGGCAGTAAGTGTCAGAATCCTCACCAAGAGCTGTTCACTTAACTATGTGAAATAAACAAGTGGTCTAAAACCAACATGCACAGGGTTCCACATTAGTAAATCTATTAACATAAATGGCAATCTGACTAGCCAAGGATTAAATATGTAAATAGGCTTAACTCAAAAGTTTAAGTCAGGCAAAAATAACATTTTAAATAACAAGAGTTCCCAAGGCTTCCCAAATGTGAGGAATTTCACTTGGTCAGCTAGAAATACAAGATATTTGTGTAAAATCTGAATTCCTCAAAAGCAAAGGAGTTGTAAACAAATATTAATGAGGCCCTACATTGTAATTGCTTGAAGTATGGGAACTGGAATGTCTCAAAGAGAAATCAGGGAAGTGGTCCACAAGTCTGAGACAAAACACTATGAGAGAGATGGTGGTGGGTGAGATAATACCTTTTATTGGACCAACTTCTGTTGATGAAAGAGAAGCTTTGGAGCTCTTCTTCATGTCTGTGTAAGCTTGAAAGCTTGTCTCTTTCACCAACAGAAGTTGATCCAATGTCTTTCTACTATCCTGGGACCAACATGGCTACAACACTGTAAACAAACAACATGACTTATTTAACACATTAATAAATCACACATTGAACAAAAGGAAGCCAGAGAAAGGAGGAAACATTTTTCACAAGAGGGCTGCCCACAAATATCCAATCAACCTTACCCCAAACTTAGAAAGATTTCATTGACAATGTAAGCACTGCAAAAAGGAGAGGGAGGCAGCAACAATGAAGACTCTAATACGGAGGGAAATACCTTTAAATTCATATACAGAATGCCAGTCATTCTAAACAATTATATATATGTACTGCGAGTACAGAGTCTAATGCTCTCCAGTGTCGCATTTCAGAAATTATTTAGACTGATGGGAACAGCTCTCCAGACCATCTGATCTCATGTGATTAAACCAAAGATGATATTAGGAGAGGATTGTGTCCACATGGCCATGCTTTAAAAACAGTGTTCTTCAGCTCTAATTTGGTACTAGGAATTCTTTTTCCCCCTCACATCACTTCCCCTGTCTCTTTGGCCTCCAATCCAGCAAAACATTTATGTGAGCAGTTGATGCTTAAAGTTAAGCACATGCTTTGTTGGATCAGGGCCTTTTGTACTCAACTCTCTCTCAAGAAATTCTGATCACACAAAGATCTCTCTTCTGTATTTTCTATTTATTGCGACATCTTTCAAAAACTATGCTAATTTTACACAGATTTTACAACATCCTGAACCTTGGTATGTTGATCTTTTCTTTTTTTGTTTGGACTCCTTCAAATGGGCTATCCAATCCTCATTAATCCCTGCATCTCCAGGGAATTTAGTACATCAGGAGTGTTATATTATTGTAACAATTGTATTTATATAAGCAACATTTCAGAAGGTTGAGATGCAATGTCAAGTCTGGAGTTATAGCAACATATTACTTGTCTGACAGGTAAGCTAATATCTTAAATTTGGACTTCACCTACTTTTCATTCTAACAAAGACAACACTTGCAAAAATAAACGTAGGGCAATTGTTGCCTGCTGAACATATACTGGCTATGAAATAAATTATAGTGTTCAATGAATGAGTGGACTGAATGAAGAGTAATACAAGTTGTTTTTTAAAAAGAAGAATGACATGCCAATGTAGAAAACTAATTCCCTCAAAAATGTGGTATTAGGGAAAGATCACAACCATATTTTTGCTTCCCTGTTTATACATAACTTCTCACCTGAAGAGTCCTTGTTTGAAGAGGTAGGCACTGATATGACCTCCACCCAGATACCTGATTTCACATCCTGGCCATATATCTTGAAGGCTGCGCACTCCAGTTCGTGGAACATACGCATCCTCCTTGGCTTGAACAACTATGATTAGACTTGGGTCAACTGGAACTGAGCAGAAAAAAAGAAAAAGCTGAATTTTTCCAGTAAATGCTCACTTTTTCTGATTAAACTGTTTTCTACTCCCAAATCAGTATTCCTCAGTAACTTATGAAGCTACTGTAATGTGGCTAGTAGGAAAAGCCCACATGAGTTGGGGGGCATCTCTTGTTTTCATTGGCAAGTCTCCCTAATGATCAGGTTACACTTTGGGCTCTCTGCATGGAAAACGACGAGAAACTCTTTAAATGAAAGCTTAGGTCTCCAACCATCCTTGGACACAGTGTATTAAGCTCAATGGAGCATATATTCCGTAGTGTAGTTGCAAAATAAAAGATATATTACATAACTATATTTTGATCCTTGGTACTAGATCTCTGCTGGGGGAGTCAGTGAACAAAATTTTATTTCTCCTCGACCTTCTGTGTTTGTTACAAGATGGTAAAAAAGTTAGAAGATTTTTTGAACTCTCATAAACCTCTCTTTTTGGAGTACTGCAAGTCAGGAATTCATTTTCTAGGTAATATCAAATTTTGCAAACAGCTTCATTTCAGACAGACATAGCCCACCAATATGAGTTCAATATCACACGGGGGTAGGGGAGGGATAGAGGTAGAGGGGGTCTTTGCTTTGAGATGAGAGGTGAGCGCAAAAGTCAATTTTATAATGTAATTCGGCAGTAATTTTAATTATGGATAACTTCCATAGGTTCAGTGCTAATCAGGGGTGCTGGAACAATTTGTATAGTGGGGGTGCTGAGAGCCACTGAACCAAACTGTAAACCCTATATATAATGAAAACCATTTCAAGACAGGGGGTGCGGCAGCACCCCCATAACACCTAGTTCCAGCACCTATGGTGCTAATTATGGGGTAATCTGATGACAAACTGAGGGAATAAGACAATATTCAGCACAGCCATCTCTTGACCTCTAAAGACAACCTGTGGTTTTATAACAGTGGTAAACAGTGATATGCTAAACATATTTCAAAATGGACTCCTAGAAAAATCCAGACATCCCTTTAAATATGTAATAAATCACATACCATGGGTATGCATGCTTGCATAGAGAAGTAGAGGATTAGGAAATATGTTTTCCCACTTAAAAAAGAGCCCCAGCAATACCTGAAGCAGATGAGCTCATGTTATAGGCACTTACTAGATGTAATCACACTTTGTGTAATATACCGACATACTTCTTAAGAGAAAAACAAAACAAACTAACACAAGTTGAAACCGGACTTAGAGACTTGGTGGAGCTCCTGAAGCATCCCTCTATGCATTTTCTAGATCCGGGGTGGGAAAACTACTGGATCTGGCCCACAGGATTGCCGGAGGGGTGGAGGGGCAGAGGGCTCTGCGTGCTGCCCTCGCCTGCAGGCACCGTCCCCTGCAGCTCCCATTGGCTGGGAACGGGGAACCGCGGCCAATGGGGGCTTCGGGGGAGGTACCCACAGATGAGGGCAGCGCACCCCAACATCCTGCCGAGCCCCCTCCCACACCCGAACGCCCTTCCCTGAGCCCCCTCATAAACCCCCGCCCCGTCCCACACCCCACACTCACTCCCATACCTCAACCCTACATTCATGACCCTGCATGCAATTTCCCCACCCAGATGTGGCCCTCAGGCCAAAAAGTTTGCCCACCCCCTGCTCTAGATTGACATAGCTAAGCAAGTGGTTTTGAACCACCAGGGTATTTGTCAAAAAGGAGGTTCCTCTGAAACTAGATGATCCATGTCAGATATAAGTCTGATATACATATTTTTAAAAGATGTGTCCATTCTGTAAAGACAGCCATGACACACTTTCTAATTCAATATACAAGCTTTTTGAGAAAACTGTATGAATACAAAATTACTGCACAGATAATAAAAGGTTATTCTAGACAATTATCCCAATCCCCACATTAAAATAAACAAGTACCTGAGAAATTAGCTACATGGGTACATTCATCCATAACTCCTTTCATGAACCTTAGTGATTCTCTCTGTAAAGTGTCCCTTTTCCTTTCTTCACTTATCAGGTGCTCCTGCAGACTGGTGAAGTTCTTATTGCTACTGCTGCTGGTTGAAAATGTTTGATTTATACACTGCATTTTAGGAGCATCTTGCAGTAAGAGTCTTTCTGATGAGGCACTTAGAGTACTTTTACTAGTGCTAAGGCAGTGAATGGCTTCTGTAGACAGAATTTTGCTTGTGGTATCCAGATTCAACATTCTGGAAGTCAGAGCTAGGTTGTTCAGACTGTCCACACTGTTGGGGGAATTTTTAACAAAGTCTTGTCCCATCTTGAAAGAGTCTGTCTAAACAGAAATACAGGCCTTTTATTAAGGGTTTTTCACATTTTTTGGTCAACCTGATTAAAAAACGGTGAGTGAATTCAGTGCTCTTGACAGAGAGAGCACAAGCTCTGGCATGAGCCAGACACAGTGCTAGGTGCACAGGCAAAGTCCAAACTTTGGCATACAGCTTGGTCAATGATCTAAATCCTGACCCATATCACCACCTTATATCCTAGTTTGGGGCCTGTCCTAAGCAGACAATCATGTAGCAGTAAGTACTCAATTATGCTGGTGGTTCCTATGATGCAGATTTCTGTCCATTAGGAAATGGAACTAAAACACAGAGTATCATGTCAGATGCAAATTACTTTTGGTTATTACTGAACTGAGCTAGCATCAAACAAGTAATTAAAAAAAAGGAGTACTCTTATTCTGTTAAGAATCCTATGAACCATTCAATCCCATCACAAGTGGTGTTAACTATCTTTTGACGAGTAAAGCAAGTATATATTGGGCAACATTATACATGAGGAAACTACCTGAAAATTTCTATGTAACTTCTCTAATTTTTTCCAATTTTGTTTCTTCTATTAAGCTTTCCCTCATATTTCTGAGCATATTACGATGTTGCAGATATTACTAGAGCAGAGCTATATCTGGACATCTGATTTAGAATTCTGTATTATGCTTCCACGTTTATGTTATTTCTGTATAAAAATATTGTACTTCAGTTTCTGGGAAAAGAGCTCAAGTGGTCAGCTTTTCAGAAATGCTCTTCTACACAATAGCATTGAATTTGCTAGGGAGGAAAAATTAATACTAATAGCTATTTATTCAAAGACTAGAAGAAAGTCGGGTACCAGTAGACAACTTATTGACCATAACTGTTGAGGTTGGGGAGAGAGCAGACATCCAAATTTACTTTGGGAAAAGGCTATAGTCAGAACTTGAAAAGTCCATTTGCCTGTGGATACTAGGAAGATATCCTCAAATCTGAGTTCAGTGTACATTGATAGTTTGTCAACAAACAGCCAGCTGACAGTTCCTCTGCTCCTGTCAATACCTTAGCACTGCTGGGGTGCTGCCAGAAGAACAAGCAGATGTCAAAGCAAGGCACCAAAGTAGAAGACAAGGTTGCAACAAGCAAAGGGCACGCAACAATTTCTTGCTGGGATCTAGTGAAGAGCTGAAGTGATCGCCATTGAACGGTCTCCTATGCACAGCGCCGTTGTTAACAATGGGTCAAGAAAGAACTGAAACATTCACAGGGCAGCATTTTAGTAAAGGGTGATGAGACAACTGTAAAAGTTTCTGGGTTATATTTTTACCCCACTGCCATCACAGTACAAACCCTGCAGAACCGAAGGAGTTCTAATCAGAACCAGATCTGAGAAACCTGCACAGATGGTATCTTTAGAGAATAAGGTTAGATTACTAAAACAATTAAAAGAATCCAGGCCAATACTACAAAATTGAAATTGCAGCGCATTAAAAATCAGGCCATAACAGTGTTCGTATAGGAAGAATTTGAACCCACTACACCGTCACAAGATATTTTCTTCTTAGGGTAAACAATTATTTCATAATAAATCATATACTCACAGCTGGTCATGTCTTTTTTCATTGCTGAAGTATGTATAAATATTTCAACAAAAGAATGAGCAAGGTAATTGATTCAACAGTAAGTCACTTCTTTATTTGGCACTTTGGGCTGGTCTACACTGGGGGGCGGGATCAATCTAAGATATGCAACTTCAGCTACGCTATTCGCATAGCTGAAGTCGAAGCATCTTAGTTCGACTTATCTGGCCGTCCTCACGGCGGCAAGTCGACCGCCACGGCTCCCCCGTCGACTCCGCTTACTCTTCCTGCCGAGGTGGAGTATGGGCGTCGATTCGAGGATCGATTTATCGTGTCTAGACGAGATTCGATAAATCGATCCCCGATAGATCGATTACTACCCGCTGATCCGGCGGGTAGTGTAGACATGGCCTTCAATACACTATACCAAGCTATATGGCTAGTTTTCTGACATTTGGGAATTTGGTTTTCAATGCTTTGATTCCCCACCCCTACAAAAACTAACATTTCAAAGAACATTCTGAAAGTTCTTAATTTTTTTAAATCTTCTAGCACTCAAGAATTTTTTTTTTGTTAGACATGGAGATATGATAAATTAATAGACGTGCTTTTATGTACCTTGATTTTGAGAACTAGAGTAAACTGGTATCTGTCATAGCTGGTCATGAACAGTAATCTAAAGAGAGTTCAACACTTATAAAAATGCATTACATGACAATAGGAGATATTAATCTTTGCTTATTTAAAGGGTACTTCTGCATCAAATATTTGTTAAACTAAATCAAAAATGTAAGAAACCATTAATGTTAACATGTTGTATAATGAATGTCTGCTCAAAGTATCTAGACATGACATTATGTATTCGATCAGATTTTGTATGTAAACTATATTTTACATAAAGCTAATAGCAAAAACAAACTGTACTTACTCCACAATATTCAAGCATTTGAATGATTTCTTCTTCATAAACAGTTTGTGTATAGTACTGTTTCTCTAGCTCTCTCCAGTTCACTGCTTTGCTCAACACACCCTGAAATTACAGTGCAAATAAGAATTCCCAGAATAAAAAAAAAAATCCAAAGAATGTATTCTGAAGTGATCATCGAAGTCCAAGGCAGTAGAACTAAGGAAAGATGCAGAAAATAGCTAAATCTGTATATGTTAAATTTAAGATTCCCAAACTTTATTCTGGCCAGTGTTGACTTAGAAGCTGTAACGAATTCCATAGGACACATCAGACAAGAATATCCATAACCATATTTCTTGTCTGAAAACTTTACTGCATTTTTCAGTACAAAAACATACCTCCCCTGTCGCTCCATCTCACCTGTACATTAATCAGACCACTCTACAATAAGCAGATGTGTAAAAAAGTATTGAAGTCCTTGCCATAGAGCGCTTACAATCAAAAGAGGCATGGGTGTAATACAGAACTCAGTGGTGTATGGCTACTATACCAGGAAGAATCATATTTACCCAACAGTAACTGCGATTCTTTGAGATGTGTTGTCTATATATTTTCAATTGTTGCTGCGCACGTGTCTGATGCATTCAAGTTCAGATTATTTTGGCCAGCAGAATCTACTGGGACTGTGACTGCACCCTCAAAATATCCTTGTACTTCCAACCTAAGGGCGTAAATGGTAGCGTGTCCCTAACCATCTCTCAATTCCTTCACCACTACAGAAACCAGGTGTTACAGAATTCCATAATAGTGGAGGAGGGAAGGATGTGTATACCTCAAAGGTGAGTCTCTTATAACACAACTTAATGCATGTGGAAATAAAATGAGAAAGCCCCAGCACTGATAGTAATTTATGAAGAGAGGGACAGAGGTCAGACTAATAACCTAGGTGATACCCTAAACGGTTTAGACCTATCAAGTTGGAAGGAAAAGTACCCTAAGTATGTCTAAGATTTGAAGTTTAGCTTCCCCTTTGTTGGAATGTGGCTTTGGAAAGAAGACTGGCAGAGGTATTACTTTGATAAGATGGAAGTCAGACACTATGTTCAGCAAGAACTTTGGGTGAGACCCTTTGCTTGTTCATATAAACATTGCTGTGGTATTGTGCATCATGATCTGAATAAACTCTTAAGAATTTGGTGGAATACTGTGCACACTCGATAAATGGCCCTTAGCAGTAAGGGTACATCTGCACAGTAGCTGGGAGGTGGGATTCCCAACTCAAGTAGACATGCACGCACTAGCTAGTGCCTAAAAATAGTAGTGTGACTGCAGTGGCACAGGTGGTGGCTTCAGCTAGCTACCTGAGTATGTATCCAGGAAGTTGGCTTGAATTGTAGTTGGGGGGTTATTTTTAGGAGCAGAGCTAGTGCAGATGTCTACCCAAGATGGGAATTACATATCCCAGCTGCTGTGTAGATGTACCCACAAGCCTAATGTTTGAAGACTGTCTAAGTGGGTTCTCCACCCAATAAGCAGCTGTCAAAGTTTCTGATGGCAATGGTGGAGAGAAGGGCACTCCCTTACAAACTTCTAGAAGGTCCTTCCACCAAATTAATGACAAGACTTCTGGGAAGACCTGTACCCTCACGTATAGGTGATATCTGTTGGGTTGATATACAGACTTTAGCCACTCTTCCATACACCAAATGTGAAGTCAGGCATGCTGAGTTATGTGTAAGCAGGATGCCATGTGTCCTAGAAGTTTCTGAGGCGAAATTTCACAGATATCAGAGAATGAACTTGTAGGTGGCTGACAAGATCTGCTATGGATTACAATCTTTCTGGGGCAGATGGGCCATTGCTGTAGTGGAGTCCAGAACTGCCCCTATAATTTCTATCCTTAAAATAGGAACTAGCACTGATTTCTCTTCAATTACCTTGAGCCCTAGAGAGGTGAAAAGTTGTAGAATATGCAGCAGAGACGACTGAAAAACCAAAATTTTAGTTCTATGAAAATTTGAATTTTCAGAAATATTTTTCATCCCAAAATGGAATGAAAAACAACAGTGCAAATTATCAAAAACTGAAATCCTGCAATATTGTGTTTCAGAAACAATAAAATGTTGTATTTCCCAAAGTGTGCTCCCCTTGATCCCCAGTTGCAACCTGGTAGGCAGCCACAGAGCCAAAGACCCTGGAAGATCTGACAGCCCAAGACCAAAACTAACAGGATTGTCAGTTTCACAGGTGCACACCACTGAATAGCAGCCATGAATCTGACCAGACTCTTATTAACTTGACAACAAAAGTCTAGTAAATTTCACGACCACTATTCAGTGATGGGCAGATCAGTCTGACAAAAATTGTCAATTCCAGTCCAAGTCCAGTTTCCAAGGTTCCCAATTTCCTGGCAGCCATCACTGCTGGTAATCTTGGGAGCTCAGGGCCCTTGGCAGCCATCTTGGAGGGAAGAAGGGGAGCTAGGAAGCCCTGGAAGTGCTGGCCCTACCTGGAGTCTGTGAGAAGGTCATTAAAATTGAAACTTTTGCTGGAATGGTTCAATTGACAAGTCTGCAAATTCCAAAGAAATATGTTTCATCAGAATTTTCCTGACCACCTCTTGTCTGCTGTGTGAAATTGGTCACCTATCGTGGAGCATTCACATTAATGAGCCAAACATCTAAGTATGGGTAAATCTGGACTCCTGGTCTTCTCAGGTAAACTGCCACTACTTCTGCACATTTTATAAATACCCATGGTATTGTCAACAGATCAAATGGCAGAATTCTGCATTGCTAGTGGGAATAGTCCACCTGGAACCTTCAATATTTCCTGTAGGCAGGATGGACTGCTTTATGAAAATAAGTGTCTGAGTTCAAGAGCTGAATGCCAGTCCTGTGAATCTATGGTTGGAATTGCTGAGGCCAGAGTTACCAACCTGAACTTCAGCCTGCACGTAAAGGTGTTCAGCTGCCTCAGAAGTCCAGAATAGAGGGCCTGCCTGCTTCCTTTTTCTTGGGAATAAACCCCCCTTGCCCATATATTCTTGAGGCACATCTTCCACAGCTCCAAGATTCAGAAGTGACTGAACTTCTTAAAAGTAGCATACTCATGAGCGGGGTCCCTGAGAAAGTGCTGGGGAAATTGGATAGAGAGGGTTTGGGACTGGATGGAGTATCTCATCTCTACAGTTTTTAGGGCCCAGAAGTCTGCGGTGATGGTGTACCAGGCCCCACAAAAATAAAATTAACATTTCCCAAAAGGAGGATGGGGGTGGGGGTGGGGAAGGGGTGGAAAATGGATCCAGTATAAGTTACACTTTTCTCCTGACCAAGAAGTCATATTTGCTGCCTTGATGAAGACAGAGCCTGGTGAGAAAAATGTAGTAGAGGTAGAAGATTCTCTCCTTTGGGAGTGCTGGCATTTTGAGGGAAGTTCAGACTGTCTATACTGTGCATAATAGGACTGATTTTGACAGGATTAAGGCCTAAATTGCTTTCTTTTTGATGCAAGAGCACAAACTCCTAGAGATCTCAGCATTACTCAAGAGTCCTTTTGAGAATGAAAAGGCTCATTAGTCTTTGCATTGAAGCATTTGCACCTTTCAAACGGTGCAGCCTCTACTGTTACACGCATCCCCTTTAGGGCTTCCAGACAACTGAAGCCAAAAGGATCTTATCAGGGCAAAGAGGCCATGGAACTGGATGTCATGTACGCAGCATCGACCAGTCACTTGAAGAGATGTGTGCTACAAGTTGTTCCTCTACAACCACAGATTTCCAGGCCTCTGTTCTTCTGTGGAATTTTGTCAGCAAATTTGAAGATTGATTCCCAGTTCAAGTAATCATATTTTGCCACTAAGGCCTGATAACTAGAGATTCTCATTTGCCGACTTGATGAATAATTTTTGCAAACAAAAAAATAAAAATTTCTAGCATTCTTTGTCTCAGGATGTAGATTTCTGGTGACCACAGTGTCTGGTTTTCTCATCAGGCACTGCTACAACCAACAACCCATGTACAAGATGCATATAAAATAGTTCAAAGCCTGATGAAAGCACCTGGTAGCAGCAATCTGCTCTCTGTCAGAGCTAAGGAAGTTGGGGGTCTGCCAAAGCACCCTGTTGGACTCCAAAGATCTCTTCATTTATGGGCACTGCAAGAGTTCCAGGCGTGAAGGTGTGTAAGATGTCCAAGGAACTTGTGAGACTTCTCCTGACAACTTCCACTGGAATTTCCAGTGGATCTGCCGTCCTGCGCAGCAAACACTGGAAAGTTTTGAAATCCTGGGGGTCTGAGGTAGACATTGGAGATACCACAGCTTCATTATTTCTTGCATGAGACAAAAGGCAGCTTCTATAATTAGGCTCTATCCAGAAGCATCATTATGGGGGAGATTTTGAAGGCTCAGAAGACAGTTGGGCATCCAACTCCCATTTGTGCCTTTGAAAAAAATCTCTCCCTTAATGTTAATTTGCCCAACTCAAACCTTCGAGATTTCACATCTGTTCATATTCTAGAATATTAACAAAACTAAAAATAATTTAGTTACCGTGGTAAAGACACCAGAAGCTGTGGACCAGGAAAGACAAGGAACCAATGGCAATGGTTTAGGCCAGTTTGTCACTGCTAGTGAAGCCATCTGTTAAATAAAAAAAAACTTCAATATCAAATGCTCTACTGCATATTTTAATAAGACATTTCAACAAAATTTCTCTTTAGTCATTTTTAGAATTCTCATCTTTAAAGTATTTCTTCACACAATAACAGCTTGTCTCGTGTAGTATCAATGCTAAGCATCTTTGCAGTTATATACTTCTCCTCCACAAAATCCAGAAAGCCTGATGAAGTCTATTCTCTCCAATAGTCTCCTTGATACGTTAGCTTTGAAATTGGTTCACAGCCAAAGTAGCAGGATTTCTGCTTTAGGTACAAGAGTTTTCTTTTAATAGAACACTCATCCTGATGCAAAATGAATCAGGATTCTTCCATGAGAACTTCATTTATCATCTCAACATGTCCCTCTCCTCAAGGCCTCTCAACAACCTTATAAACATATTTCAAAACAAACAAGTTGAAGGTGAGTCACAAATAGGACTATCAAAAATTCTGCAGCTTTTGAAATACATTTAGGGAATTTGCAAGCCACAAACAGTAAGGTTAAGAAGAGAATTGAGCATGTAAATGGACTTCTATTTTCATCTCCCTTAGAGTCTAGATAATTCCCTCTCACCTCAGAATTATCAGAGTGCACTATGTGGTAAGTTCTATTCATCACTAAATGCTGGAGCATAGATGCAGCACACAGGAGGATCAGAAAAATGCTTCCCCCACACCAGTTGCATGGTTTTGCAAAGCTGTAGTTTAATATAATACTCTTGGGCATACTGCAAAACCATGAGGATAGCAGAAAAAAGTACTTATCCACCCCACACATTTTTAATACGGAGAACTATTACGTGTATCTTCATTAATAAAAGAAGCAACATAGTAAAGTGGTCAGGGCCATAGTCTGGGAGTCCAGACAGTATGGATTCCAGCCCTGTCCTCGGTTTCCCCAACCTTTAAAATAGAGATAACGATGCTTACCTTCCTTTTTAAAGCGCTTTCTAAGGATGAAGAACACTACATAAGAACTTATTGCACTGTGATGGTGCCTGGGAGCCTTCAACATGAACCAGGGCCCCACTGTACCAGGTGCTATACAGACACAGAATAAAAATATGGTCCCTACCCCAAAGAGTTTACAATCTCAGAGAGACAAGGTAGGTGAGGTAATATCTTTTACTGGACCAACTTCTATTGGTGAGAGAGTCGAGCTTACACAGAGCTCTTCTTCAGGTCTGGGAAAACTTAGGCCTGGACTACACTACACAATTAGATCAATGTAAGCTGTCTTGCGTCAACCTTTTGCGAACAGGGGCTGCTAACAGGGAGTTTCGCAAGGGAGTTCTCCAGGTGAAGGAGGAGCAATACAGCACCCTTTTGGGGGGGCTGCAGACGGGAGTTTGACAGAGGGAGGCTTACGATGGTTAGGAAGACCCGCAACACCTGTGCCAGCACTGCTTCTGTCTCCTCCACCTGCGCCTCTAGCCAGACAGAGCGCCTGAGCATGGATGCTTCTACCCAGATCCTGGTGTGGTTTTGCAGAGACTGTAACTTGCAATTTCCACTTACTGATATCCAGGCTGGGGGGACCATCCAATGTGAAAGGTGCCTGCTGGGTGGAAACTCTCAGGCAGCAGGTGGGAGAGCTACAGGAGGAGGTGGCTAGGTTGAGAAGCATCCAAATCCACGAGCAATTCCTGGACAGTGTCCATGTGGAGACAGCTGAGGTAGCTGTCCCAGTACACAGGACTGCTGATACACCACTGGTGGAGGAGGAGATGGCTCAGGGTGGACACTGGCAGCTGGTTACTTCTGGCAGCAGGCAGTGCTCCACCCCTGCTCCGAACCCTCCCGCTGTGGTAATAGGTAACCGTTATGCTCTTCTTGATACAGGAAAGAAGGCATCACCCCCTACAGTAAAGGAGGAGAAGCCTCGTACCCCTAAGGCTGGGAGGTCTGCTGCCACCACTGCGAATAGGAAACGTAGGGTAGTGGTGGTCGGAGACTCTCTGCTGAGGGGGATGGAGGCGCCCATCTGTCGCCCTGACATTTCATCTCGGGAGGTATGCTGCCTGCCGGGAGCCCGTATCCGAGACGTTACAGAGGCATTGTCGAGGATTATCCAGCCCTCTGACTACTACCCCATGCTACTCATCCATGTGGGCACAAATGATACTGCGCGGTGTGACACTGAGCGGATCAAGAGTGACTACAGGGCTCTGGGAGTACGGGTGAAGGAGTTTGGAGCACAGGTGGTATTCTCTTCGATTCTTCCTGTCAAAGGTAGGGGCCCGGGCAGAGACAGATGCATCATGGAGGTGAATGCCTGGCTGCGAAGATGGTGTCGCCAGGAGGGCTTTGGCTTCCTAGACCACGGGATGCTATTTGAGGAAGGACTGCTAGGCAGAGATGGCGTTCACCTTTCGAGGAGGGGAAAGACCCTATTTGGACACAGACTGGCTAACCTAGTGAGGAGGGCTTTAAACTAGGTTCGACGGGGACAGGTGAGCAAAGCCCGCAGGTAAGTGGGGAACATGGAGACCTGGGAGACGGGTCGGAAACGAGAGGGAGTGTGGGCTATATTGGCAGAGAGAAAGGAGGGTCAGGACAAAACTGGGAGGAAAGATCAAACCAGTATCTTAGATGCCTATATACAAATGCGAGAAGTATGGGTAATAAGCAGGAAGAACTGGAAGTGTTAAATAAATACAACTATGATATTGTTGGCATCACTGAAACTTGGTGGGATAATACACGATTGGAATGTTGGTGTGGATGGATACAGCTTGCTCAGGAAGGATAGACAGGGGGAAAAGGGAGGAGGTGTTGCCTTATAAATTAAAAATGTACACACTTGGACTGAGGTAGAGATGGACATAGGAGATGTAAGTGTTGAGAGTCTCTGGGTTAGGCTAAAAGGGGTAAAAAACAAGGGTGATGTCATGCTAGGAGTCTACTACAGGCCACCTAACCAGGTGGAAGAGGTGGATGAGGCTTTTTTTAAACAACTAACAAAATCATCCAAAGCCCAAGATTTGGTGGTGATGGGGGACTTCAACTATCCGGATATATGTTGGGAAAATAACACAGCGGGGCACAGACTATCCAATATGTTCTGGACTGCATTGCAGACAACTTTTTATTTCAGAAGGTTGAAAAAGCTACTAGGGGGGAAGCTGTTCTAGACTTGATTTTAACAAATAGGGAGGAACTCGTTGAGAATTTGAAAGTAGAAGACAGCTTGGGTGAAAGTGATCATGAAATCATAGAGTTTGCAATTCTAAGGAAGGGTAGAAGGGAGAACAGCAAAATAGAGACAATGGATTTCAGGAAGGCGGATTTTGGTAAGCTCAGAGAGCTGATAGGTAAGGTCCCATGGGAATCAAGACTGAGGGGAAAAACAACTGAGGAGAGTTGGCAGTTTTTCAAAGGGACACTATTAAGGGCCCAAAAGCAAGCTATTCCGCTGGTTAGGAAAGATAGAAAATGTGGCAAAAGACCACCTTGGCTTAACCACGAGATCTTGCATGATCTAAAAAATAAAAAGGAGTCATAAAAAATGGAACCTAGGACAGATTACAAAGGATGAATATAGGCAAACAACACAGGAATGCAGGGGCAAGATTAGAAAGGCAAAGGCACAAAATGAGCTCAAACTAGCTACAGGAATAAAGGGAAACAAGAAAACTTTTTATCAATACATTAGAAGCAAGAGGAAGACCAAAGACAGGGTAGGCCCACTGCTCAGTGAAGAGGGAGAAACAGTAACAGGAAACTTGGAAATGGCAGAGATGCTTAATGACTTCTTTGTTTCGGTCTTCACCGAGAAGTCTGAAGGAATGCCTAACATAGTGAATGCTAATGGGAAGGGGGTAGGTTTAGCAGATAAAATAAAAAAAGAACAAGTTAAAAATCACTTAGAAAAGCTAGATGCCTGCAAGTCACCAGGGCCTGATGAAATGCATCCTAGAATACTCAAGGAGCTAATAGAGGAGGTATCTGAGCCTCTAGCTATTATCTTTGGAAAATCATGGGAGACGGGAGAGATTCCAGAAGACTGGAAAAGGGCAAATATAGTGCCCATCTATAAAAAGGGAAATAAAAACAACCCAGGAAACTACAGACCAGTTAGTTTAACTTCTGTGCCAGGGAAGATAATGGAGCAAGTAATTATCCATCTGCAAACACTTGGAAGGTGGTAAGGTGATAGGGAACAGCCAGCATGGATTTGTAAAGAAGAAATCATGTCAAACCAATCTGATAGCTTTCTTCGATAGGATAACGAGTCTTGTGGATACGGGAGAAACTGTGGATGTGGTATACCTAGACTTTAGTAAGGCATTTGATACGGTCTCGCATGATGTTCTTATCGATAAACTAGGCAAATACAATTTAGATGGGGCTACTATAAGGTGGGTGCATAACTGGCTGGATAACCGTACTCAGAGAGTTGTTATTAAATGGTTCCCAATCCTGCTGGAAAGGCATAACGAGTGGGGTTCCGCAGGGGTCTGTTTTGGGACCGGCTCTGTTCAATATCTTCATTAACGACTTAGATATTGGCATAGAAAGTACGCTTATTAAGTTTGCGGATGATACCAAACTGGGAGGGATTGCAACTGCTTTGGAGGACAGGGTCATAATTCAAAATGATCTGGACAAATTGGAGAAATGGTCTGAGTTAAACAGGATGAAGTTTAACAAAGACAAATGCAAAGTGCTCCACTTAGGAAGAAAAAATCAGTTTCACACATACAGAATGGGAAGAGACTGTCTAGGAAGGAGTACGGCAGAAAGGGATCTAGGGGTTATAGTGGACCACAAGCTAAATATGAGTCAACAGTGTGATGCTGTTGCAAAAAAAAGCAAACATGATTCTGGGATGTATTAACAGGTGTGTTGTGAGCAAGACACGAGAAGTCATTCTTCCGCTCTACTCTGCTCTGGTTAGGCCTCAGCTGGAGTACTGTGTCCAGTTTTGGGCACCGCATTTCAAGAAAGATGTGGAGAAATTGGAAAGGGTCCAGAGAAGAGCAACAAGAATGATTAAAGGTCTTGAGAACATGACCTATGAAGGAAGGCTGAAAGAATTGGGTTTGTTTAGCTTGGAAAAGAGAAGACTGAGAGGGGACATGATAGCAGTTTTCAGGTATCTAAAAGGGTGTCATAAGGAGGAGGGAGAAAACTTGTTCACCTTAGCCTCTAAGGATAGAACAAGAAGCAATGGGCTTAAACTGCAGCAAGGGAGGTCTAGGATGGACATTAGGAAAAAGTTCCTAACTGTCAGGGTGGTTAAACACTGGAATAAATTGCCTAGGGAGGTTGTGGAATCTCCATCTCTGGAGATATTTAAGAGTAGGTTAGATAAATGTCTATCAGGGATGGTCTAGACAGTATTTGGTCCTGCCATGCGGGCAGGGGACTGGATTCGATGACCTCTTGAGGTCCCTTCCAGTCCTAGAATCTATGAATCTATAACCTAGCTAGGGAAGTATTTTCATGTAAATTTGGCTCCCACCGATGTAAGTGCCTCTCTATGCTGATTTAGTAACACCACCTCCCTGAGTGGGATACAGTCACAGCCAATGTGATTAGGTCGAGGCAATGTCAGTTTAGACACTCCATTGCTTACATAGACTGTTACTGGCCTCCAGGAGCCATCCCACAATGCCCCACATTGACAATACAATCAATACAAACGCTCCTGGTGAGGATGTGCACCGCCAACACAAGGAGACAAGTGCACACATAGAAGTGATTTAATAACTGTGGTGGCTTTATGCTGACCTAAGTTAGATCAACATAATTTTGTAGTGTAGACATGGTCTTACACAGAGTGTCACAGCTAAACACAAGACGGAACAGATTGTTTAGCATAAGTAGTTAACACATATTTCAAAGGACCATTCAAGGTGAAGTGGCCCATTAACGTCCCTCCAGTCATAGGGAGGAAAGGGGAGAGGGAGAAAGCAGCTGGGGAATTGTTAGTGGGTTATAGATTTTTGTAGTAAGCTTAAATCCAGTAATTGTATTCAGTCCATTATTTTTAGTGTCTAGCAGAATTACGAATTTAAGTTCCCAGGCTCATTCTTTTGAAAGGTTTGTAGAGGTTTCCTTTGCGGATGAGGACTGTTCACCCACAGGGTCTGAGCCCTACAGTCTGGGCTAAATTAACAGATTAAGCAGCATGACAATAAAAGTTATTGAGAATTACACTGCTACAACCTGAACATTCATCTGTAAGAGAGTTTTATGGTATATATACAGTGAGAATACATCTGCATATTCTCAATAATGGCATGTCATGCCTAAATATCAAGTTATATTGCTCGTTATTCTAAACTTGTTCATGTTAAAATAATCAGCCTATGAACACTGTAAATGTTAGGTTTCCCTAGTTATTAATATACATATATAATGCCAAGAAATAATAAAAAAAAAGATAAAAAATTTCTAACAGTAAATATAAAGGCTTACATGTCCTCCCATGGATATTCCAGTCATCCCTAGAGGTCCATAGCCCTCTCTCTCTAGCCAGTGCAAAAGAGCTGCTGATTCTAAAACAAGAGCTCCTCCCATCACAAACAGGTCCGAGACATTTTTTAAACTTGATCTTCTTTCCTCACCAGAAAAGAAAAAAGAAATATTTTATTTTCCAATATCAGATGTGCACAGTCTTCATTTAATCAGTCTACTTTTACTCTTAAACAGACCCTGGTCATACTCCCAATGAAGCCAATGACTGAATTTCTATTGAATTCAATAAGAGAAGGAGTGAGTCCAAAGTCTTCAGTATCTTTCTGCATTCAAGGCCCACAGGATGTGTGTTTGTTTCTTCTTCTTCTAATTTTTTGTGATCCAGGCTTAAATGAGGACTAGAAATAAGCATCTTCTAAATTACTAGTGTAGAATTAGGGAACACCATATCTTCAAATAACTGAGGTACTGCAAGCACTGGAAACTCATGAGCAGTAATTTTCTGTGCTATGAAGTAACAACGATCCTTTTTGTTTTAAATCAAACAAAGCTAAGTGATACAGTGCTAGGTATACAAGATGTCATTGGCAGAGACAACCTCTTTTCCTTATTTACCTGTTTTACATCACTGAAAAATTGCATACAACATGTGAAGAACAATCAGAAAGTCAGCTTTGGGAGCAATCATCAGTGCCACTGTAAGACTGAAATTATAAAGTGGGAAGTTTGTCACTGCACTGAGAAATCCGTGTAGTGTCTCCTACAATGCATTAAACAAATTTAAAGAAAACAAAAAAGAAAAATTGAAAGCTATTCAGTTTGAACTCTCACAGTGACCAAAAGTCTAGTAGTTGTTTGCATATTGGGGCTCAACGGTGCAATTACTCCATGTGCTGAACACTTTTAAGTGAATGGAGTATGGCTTACAGAACAACTATAGCACTGTGCTTGGACAAAACAGTTTATTGTAAATATTATCATGTTTTTGACATCATGTCTCTAAGTTACAGAAGGCTATAGCCCTCTTGTGCCAAAATATCACTATACTTGGGATACATTTTGAGGCAGGAGTACAGCCTATTAGAACTGTTCTGTAAGCCATGGGAGAAGCAAGGATATCAATGGCTGTTGTGGACCAATATTTTTAGGATATTTTAAACACTCCTCCTATTGCTTAATGCTTTGTTATTAAAGGTACTTCAGTTCTCTACTATGACTGTCATGCTAATTCAATGATTTACAAGTACATTCCTTAGAGTGCTACTACTGCTTTGAAGCCTTCTACTGAAATGTGCAAATTGGAGTTTGGGACAACAGAGCATTTGCCCATTATCTGCAAGATGGAAGTATTATTCTATCAAGTTGGACAGCTGTGACTAGTGCATAGAATTTGCATAGTGGAGGAAAGATTTTTATACTTTTTTGTTTTTCTGAGGTAAATAATATGCCAGTAGCAGAAAACCCACTAACTATATTCCAGCATTGTACCTACCTGGTGTATCTTAACATTTGGCATTTTTAAAATCACAGTATCATCAAAACAATTATATCTTTAAAAACAAAACAAAACGTATCTGTCAAAGACAACACTTTCCCAAAAAATCCTTTATTGGGATTTTTTTAAATTAAGATTTACTAAATTATTCAGACCAATAAACTAATTATAATGCAGCAACAATTACTTTGGAAGGTACTCAAAGCTATTTTTTGTACTGCTTTTAACTTTCACTTCTCTCAAAGGAAACAGAGAGTCCTGTGGCACCTTTAAGACTAACAGATGTATTGGAGCATAAGCTTTCGTGGGTGAATGCCCACATCGTCGGATGCATGCAATACATCTGTTAGTCTTAAAGGTGCCACAGGACTCTGTTGCTTTTTACAGATCCAGACTAACATGGCTACCCCTCTGATACTTCTCTCAAAGGGTAAATTCTTAATTAGCTTTTAAATTAGAAGAAAATTAAATGTTTAACTTGTGGCAGATGTTAATGAAGCACTACTGAAAGCAACAAGCTCTAAGAATTGTAGTTTAAAAACAGATTAGTTTCCTCTTCTTTTTGGAAATAGCTAAGCAAGCAGAATTAAACCAGTCTTTTTAAACCAGTCACCTCCATTTAATCTTTTTATAACTATTCATTTGCAAGGAACATCTGGCACACTAACACCTTTATTTTGCCTCAGATACAGGATCTATTGTCCTATTTATATTCTAGCACTTGCAAATACAAAGTCCAACCTTTTGTTTTGTTTTATAAATTAGTCCCTAAGATTAGGCTTCTAAGTCCATATTTAGGCAACTGAATAAGTGACTTGATTTTCAAAGATGCTGGGTACGCTGCAACTCGCACTAGCATGAGCTTCAGGGTAACCAGCATCTTTGAAAATCAAGTCACTTATTCAGTTGCCTAACTTTAGACACTTAAATGTTGCCCAATAACTATTTCTTCAAAGATACTCAATATTGCACAAAAAAATATGTTGTTGTAGATTTTGGACAAGTGCAATGTACAAACTGGTAAAATGCACTGTTTCTTAGTTGCACCCTTGCTGATGTGGTTTTTTTTTAAAAAGTCCATCTACTTTGGGTGGAAAGTGCGAACCTAGGCATTTAAGCATCAAAATCCACATAAAGCAGTCAAGCAAAGTGTCTACAACTTCACATAAACAAGGTATAGCTGAGCCAAGTTTGCTGCTATTTATAACACATTATCAAGGTTTCTATGTTTTAAGTTTCTGGTCTTCTTAACAAACCCAGTGTCTTGAGGACAGAAAATAGCTGTGAGAAGTAATCTTAATACTTACATTTGGTCCTTAGGTTTTCTGCAGCCATGTAAAGACTCAAGTTAAAGAAAATAAACAAATGTAAATATATTCATTTTCTAGGCATCACTACATAACTTTTTATTTTAACTCTTACATTTTAAAATTGAGACAAAAATTAAAAATCACTTATGTCAGCAGAACAATGAAGAATTAAATTCTGTAAATTAAGTTATTACCCAATTACATTGTTTTACTGGTACAAAATAAAATCAAGTGTAAATTGTGATGAAGTCATTCATAATTTAGGACAGTGCGCTAATGAAGTAAGTGGTAAAGGAAAAAAATGAAGTGTGATAGTCTGATTCTTCTGAGTGAAGCCTGGTGTAGGCATTTGGAGGCAGTTACCCAACATTGGAAAGGAGGATGGATTCAGGCTGGTAGCTTGTCAACAGAGAGAAAAAATGCCTAAAATGTTCGTGATAAGGCAGGTGAACACTATCAAAGGGATTTGTAGTACCAACAGTTTGTATTCAACAAGTGAAGGCAGGAGAGACATTTTGTCCAAAAAAAAAAAAAAAAAAAAAAAAAAAAAACAACAACAAAAAAAAAAAAAAATTCCCAAACTAAAAAACGAGAAATAAAGGAAGGTGGTTTGGAAGTTTTTTTTTTTTTTTTTTTTTTTTTAAAGTTCAGAAGAGCAACATCTTATGACATAGCCAGTCTAACACATCATCTGCATTGTATTCCATGGTTATGCACTTAGAGATACCACTTTGGTTGATGTAATAAGATTACAGTAAGAAGTCACGTCTCTATGACCAACAGCCATATCCCTACTTTCAACTGATCTATGCCAGTGGCTCTCAACCTTTCCAGACTACTATGCCCTGCATACCCCAAGTTTCACCTCACTTAAAAAACTACTTGCTTACAAAATCAGACATCAAAATACAAAAATGTGTCACAGCACTCTATTATTGAAAAATTGCATACTTTCTCATTTTTACCATATGATTATAAAATAAAGCAATTGGAATATAAATATTGTACTTACATTTCAATATACAGTATATAGAACAGTATAGACAAGTCATTGTCTGTATGAAATTTTAGTTTGTACTGATTTCACTTGTGCTTTTTATGTAGCCTGTTGTAAAACTAGGCAAATATCTAGATGAGTTGATGTACCCCTGGAAGACCTCTGTGTACCGCTGGTTGAAAACCACTCATCTATGCAACCTGTACCATTTTGATAAAATAATCAACAAAGAGTCCTGTGGCACCTTATAGACTAACAAATGTATTGGCGCATAAGCTTCCGTGGGTGAATACCCACTTTGTCAGACACATGACGTATTCACCCACGAAAGCTTATGCTCCAATACATTTGTTAGTCTATAAGGTGCCACAGGACTCTTTGTTGCTTTTTACAGATCCAGACTAACACGGCTACCCCTCTAATACTTGATAAAATAATGTTATTCTATCTTCCTCTCCTTAGTTAGCACTTTGAGACATGTTAAAGCATTTTGTTTTCAACAAAAGGATATAGTAAGGGTTTTCTAACAATAGAGAAGCCATGCAAGCCTCTTTGATCATTGGACGGGCCATTAGTGTGCGTCTTCTCCAGTAGTACTAAAGAGGAAATGTTTAAACAAGAATACAGTTAAAAGATTACTGTTAAACTTAAAAGTATTAATGAGAAATTAAAGTTTTATATACTTACATGATCTCCAGTGCCTGCTAGATGAATGCACACAGGTTTATATTTGCTGTTCCATCTCTTGGGTATTATGAATTGAAACCTATCAAAAGCACACTATTTAATATACATGATAACACAGCAAGGTATTCACACTCATGCAAGTTAAACCACCAAACTACACCCTGAAAAAACAGTTTGGTTACATGCTCAGGCAAACTGCTATTAGTCTAGCAATATAATTTTTTCATGAATGAAATTAAGAACACATCCAGAAGTTTTCACCTTCAGAAAGTCACAAGCACCAAGAAGAAAGGGAGTTATGAGCGGAAAGGTCACACTCCAAATGAGATTACTACTTCATTACTGTATTCTAAACTTTACCGAATAGAGACATGGGGCCTGAGATTAGGCAAGTGTGGCTAGATCCCCTAAACAGCACACACTTTTCTCCTTAAGTGGGGGGGAACTGAAACTGAAAATTAAAAAGGAACTATAAAGTTGTTTTTTAAAAAAATACAGCTAACAAGTGTTTCTATATAAATATAAAAAAACTGTTTTCCCTTCTTCCCTTCTCTCCTTCCCACCCACCCCCACAAAAAAAGTCACGCAGTTTCTTCTGTTACTCCCTCCCTTACCCCCCACCAAGCTTTTCTCAGGCCAGCTGTAACCTACACAAGCAAACCACTTCTGTTGAGCTATTGGTATTTCACCACAAGGGGGTGTCCTGTTGTAATAAAACTTGCTTCTTTAGCTAGTTGTGTGTAAACGTTTTTGCATAAACTATCCATATTTGAAAAGCACACAAAGTCTACCAAAGTGCTGCTTTTCACACATGAAAACTACTTAAAGCTCAAAATAACTTTTATTAATGGATTTAATTTGATGTTATGAGCTTGAAAGAAAATCAACTTGTCTTTATCTTACCTAATGTATTTTGGATTTTTAATAGCACCTATAACTTATCTAACCACTGCATGACAGTATGTGGAAACTATTAGTAAATTGCATTTTCAGATGTGGTATCAGTTAGGCCAGGAATTTTAAGTAGTGACTCCCTTTATACCCAACAACAGGGAGTAAAAAGCCTACTGAGCATTTTTTGAATAATGTCTTCAGAGAAGGTAAGCTGTAACAAAACAAAAACAAAAAACAAACAAAAAATGTATTGACTGGTCACAGCTGTTGATGTCATGACACCAAGGCCTCCTAGATTGAGGTAAATTTTTATGCCCAAAGCAAAGCTTGAAAAACTTAAGACTTCTGCTAGCAAGAAGTCTAGCTCTGCTAGCAAGAAGCCAATAAAAATGATGCTCCCCACCCTACCTCCAAAGCAAGGCTCGGTGGACACCCTGATGAGAACATTAGTATACCACCACCACCCAACTGCTTGAGTGTGTAAGCATGACAAGACTTCTTCAAGGGTACTACTACGTTGTTTGGCTTCTCAAATAGAAAACATAGGCCAAATTCAATGTATGAGCTACACTGAAGTTAACATGTGCATACATATATGGTTAAATTCTGATAATAAAAGTGGAATAAGTTAATAAATATGGAGTGTTTCTTAGGAAAATACAGAAGTGAGAAACTATTTTCTTGGATAAACTGCTGGCCTTTACAAAAATTCATATTTGCAAGGGAATTGCATTTCTCCATCTTGGACATGCGATGTGAGTTGTATCTCACAAACAAAACAAGTATTTTTAAAAAAGGAAGAAATCAGTCTCAAAACATTACTTGATGTTGTGGCAGACTGACAAAGACTAGTAAATCCAAGTCAAGGCTGTTTGTTAGTACTTTTGCTTATATATGAATCATTTCCCTCCCTTTACAAAGGAGGTAGGTAAGAACAGATCATAGTCATATTAGAATTCTCTGGCTTTCCTGTGTCAAAACTAGTTATCAAAATACAGTTATAGATGTTCCATTAATTATTTTACTAAATGAACATGTAAAACTTTTCTAATGGGATTACATTTCCATTCTCAGAATTAAACCACTTCTTTCACATAACACGTCATGTTTTGCTAGGGCCACCTCCAATTTAGAATAAGCTCATCTAGAAAATAAATCATTCATCCAAGGATGGAACCATCAAATGAACTACCTGTGTTTTCATTCTAACTTAAAACATCTAAATATTTTTCAAACAGAGATCACAGTCTGAACCATTTTAAAACAAAATTGAGTATTCGGATTGTAGCTGTAATAAAGACTGTAGTATAAGTAATTTTTATAATACAGATTTCTTTGATTTCTCTACAGAGCTAGTTTCAGAACCAAACTGTTACTTCCTTTTCCTTACCTTGCTATGATGGATTCAGTTGGCAGGATATTGGGAATGTAGTGAATCAAAGGGGAAATGAAGTGCCCATCGAGTATTTTACAGTCTGATTGCTCCTCAACCTATGGAGAGAACTGAAAGTTAAAAGTGTGTATGATCAGCATACATTATATGCACTGAAGGCTGAACATTAATATATGGGTTCCTAGGCTGGAATCAAATTTTAGCACAAAAATCCACAAGCAGTTTTGAAAGTATAATTTCAATCATCACATTACATGAGCATTAAAAAAAAAAGTCTACCACAAGCCTACTCACTTAAATAAAAATCAGCTCAGTTATAACAAAATTCAGTTTTTAATGCAATTAAAGCCTAAATGGGGTTGGGGAGGGTATTTGTTTGTTTAAAATTTATTTGTTTAAATTTTTTAACAATTCTTTAAGATAGGACATACCTGTGTTTTCTCCCATGCCACCCCAAAGGATGGGGAAAACTTCACAATAAAATCTGTACAGCTATTGCTCTATCCTTTTAAATCCCTTCTTACAACTCATCTCTGCAATGATGTAAAAATCTGTCTGCTGATGATGGCCAGACAGATGACTAATTGTAACAACTTCTCACCTTCCCATTCCTTTCTTCCTTACTAACTCCCACGGTCCTGACACTCCCCTCATACTACCTCTACTCTCAATGAAAAATACCAAAATATCTAGTTTACAGAACCATGCCAGTCACCATTTTCATTTGCTTGTATGTTACTTCTCCCTCCCAGCCCTTTATTTATAACTTTTGGATTTTATAATCTCAGGGGCAGGATTGTCTCTTATATGTGTCTGTGTAACACCCAGCACAACGGGTCCTTAAATCCTCACTGGAGCTTTTGAGCACTACCATAATAAGTGTTTCTTTAATAATACTGACTGGCTACATATCTAGTTACATGCAAAGTACGCTTTCTTCTTTTTCCCAGTGGAATCCTATAATCTCCAACCACCTCTACACCTTCCCCTATATATTTACTCCTTTCTTGAATATTTTCACCAAAGAACAGCTGGGTGCATCCCTCTGGAATCTTTCAATGCTACTCCTCAGTCAGAGAGAGGAACTACTAGCGAGAGAAGCAAACTACATACCGCCCCTGCAAATGCTTACCACGTTCCTTCTGCCACTCTGTTAGCCCAAGATCATGCCCTGAATTCTGATCCCAAATCAGTAACATATGCTGCACTGAAATTGGGCTGAGCCAAAATATCAATAAAACCTACAATCCACATTGCACCAAACCTAACTACTTTCTTCTCCAGTACAGAGAGCTTACTAAAGACTTCATTTCACTTCACTCGTACATAATATGTGAGAACATAATTTTAGTTACAGTTACATTTTTTGCTATTGAATACCTTGTCAATGAACACTGGATAATCTCTTGAAACCAGCTTCTGGCATTTTTCCCGGTTTCCAATAATCTTTCTGAATTCAAATATTCTGTTAAAAAGCAAGATACAGAAGAGAGTCAAGCCTTTTTTAATGGAGTATTTCTTTACATCAAAATCAGAAGTCATGCTTTTATCTGAATTAGTACATCTTTCCTGTATGAAAGAGGCTAACCTAAAGGAGAGACAAAGACCAGGAAGTTATTTAATTTAAAAATCAACTTCTCATTTCTGGGTAAACCAGCCTAGTGAGAGCTGTATCAGTCTGGCTTTCACAGAAAAGGAATGGCTAGAATTGTTTTACTACACTGCTTGGTTTCGCCAAGTTTTTAAAACATTATGTTATAACTTTTTTTATGAAGACTTAACTTCGAATTTCAGCCTAGGTCAGATTAAGGCATAAACATTATAGGCCCAGGCCTAGGATACTAGCTCCTGGAGTCATGTGATTACACCATTCATTTTAAGAAAACTTAAGTTTAGTCCTCACTGTTGCAAAGAAATACTTGAAAGTGTAGCCTAATTGATGCAGTGACACCTACCTGAATCTGCAGATTATGTGAAATAATAGATCTGAGAGGGGTTAACTGCTACATGCACCTCAATAGGGTGTTAACTGCAAGACCTATGGCTCTAGAGGACCCTGTCCAATACTACCTCAGAAGAAAAGTGAAACGGTGGGTCCGCCCACCACAGCAAATTAGCCCAGGACCCAGGGTGTAACACTGGATATGTCTGCACAGCAACTAGACACCGGCAGCTGGCCAGTGCTAGCCGACACAGGTTCGCGGGCTGCAAGTCTGTTTCATTGCTATGTAGACTTCCAGGCTCAGGCTAGAGCCTGGGATCTAGGACTCTCCAGGGTGGGACAGTCCCAGAGCTTGGGCTCCAGCCTGAGACTGGAAGTCTACACAGCAATGAAACAGCCCTGTAGCCTGAGCCTGAGTCAGCTGGCACGGGCCAGCCACAGGTTTTTCTATGCTGTGTAGACACATACCCACTGAGGCCTCACTCCTGCCTCTTCAGAGTGAGGGAGAGGGGACTGCTGCTGCCAAGTAAGACCAGAGACAAACATATAGGGCCTATGCTACTGCCTTTGTCTTGCTTGGAGAGGAGGCAGGCCAGTTTATTGCTGCTACTTGGGATGGGGACAGGGCCATAGCAGAAGGCAAGGGTGTTGGGGCAGAGTTTTAATTCAATCTCAAATATGGTAAAAATGGTACTTATGTGATCCCCTATACGGAAGCCAACTACAGAACACCGCTAAAGTGACATCTCCAGCATGGAATAAAGCTTAGTAAAGTAAGTTAACATTAGCTAAGCCTACTACATAGGGACTAGATCTTGCATTGGCAGGGGGGAAGTGGGCTAACATTTTTTCCAGCAATAGCTTATGACCTTTGCTAGGACATAATATAAGAATAAGAGCTGGCAATAAATCAACTGGCATGCAAAGTATCAGTGTCTCTAAAAGAGAACACTGGTGAGTGGCTAGCTCTCAACCTCTTTGTATTTTCTGTTTTTCCTGAACCTTTACTCAGGAAGAAAATTCCAGTAGATGTCAGGGTCAGAACTACAGTCATAATTATAGGTACATTTGCACCTGCAATATATATCAAGCAACACATACTTCCCTAGTTTTACAATATGTTATTACACACATGGAATATGCTTACCCCCCCCCCCCAGTATATCCTGCAATCTAACCAATTTCTACTCCACAATATAGTATTTTTAACTAGTTGGTATGTTTGGGTTTTCGTTTTTTTAAATCCCTATTATACAGAAATGTGAATTATAACAAATGCCTATAGTTAGTTATAAAATAGCTTCCATTTTAACCCATTATTTCAGATACATGTAACTAGACAGCTTTCTGGAAAATATTCAAGTGCTTTTGTCTGACTCTACTGATTTTCTGGGAGCATTAGTGGTTGAGAGATAATTCCCCCAAATGTTACAATATCTCTGGTGCATCTCATCCAGATTACCCTTTGGAATTTTATTTTGAACATATTTAGGAAATGCCATTCTGTTTTTCTATATAAATGCTCGTAACGATCTGAAAAAGTGACCCTGTTACAGAGTTACAAAGAAAATAAACTCATCTTCAGCAAATGCTTCCCTTTCCCATTCATCCAAATTAAAATGAGTTTGATCCTCAAAAGGATGACCTTTTCTAATAATAGAATGTTACATGTAACAAACAGCTCTGAAGTTTTCCCCTAATCTATTTTCAATGGAGAGAGACAGGGTTGAATGGAAGTTATGAAGTCAGTTGGTATTGGGCCAAAATTCTCAAGTGACTTGCCGTACAACAGATCAACTCCCAAAATTAGCATTAACCATGAAACCCTGTCCCAGGGACTTCATAGGATGAGAATGGGGATTCCTACCACTAGTTTCAGAACTAGCAGCACAAATTATGAGCATTTTATACAACAAAGAACTAAAGGAGTATGGTTGAGGTTGGAAAATTCCCATTACATGCAGATGAGATTGTTAGATACCAATATTAATTAGTGCAGAATATACCACGGCAAATACAGTCATTTAGTCCAGTGGAGTTTTACCAGGGTTAATCTGGCCCATAATCTTTAAACTGTGAATGTCCTTTCACTATATGAAAAAAAGTCAGTCAATACAACTCTGCCTTAATGCCCACAAAAAGGTCAAAAATGGACAATATGAATTTTATAGTCCCCAGAAAGTAGAGTTTTAAAGTTTCAACCTCTGGTTTCCTTACCAGTTATAAAAATACCATAAATTAACAACATTGGGGGGGGGGGTCTAGTTGCATTTACTTTTAACTATTTAAGTCATATAAACTTAGCTGACATCTTGGAAATCCCAGTCATCTCCTGAGAAGTTGCTGGAAGATCCAGCAGTCATCAGGCTGGTTTGAAGCTATAACAGTTCACTGAAGACGACAAAAATCACTGTCAGGACATGTTAGGCTTCTTTCTTCTGAAAGTCCTCTTGCTCACTCTCTGCATCAGGTGCATGATATGCCAGATGAGTGAGACCTACAAGGGAAGGGTAACCTTGCTGTAGTTGCCTGAGAGGCAACTGGAGTCTTGCGAGTAGGATGCATCCCATATAGGATTCAGAAAGACCGTGACTGCATGAGGTTCTGGAAGGGGGTGCAGGCCATGATGGGTCCCGTGCAAAGTACTGCTCGTGATTGTCCCTGCAGTCCCTCATGTGGATTTCTGAATGCTCTTTCAGACAGACAGAGTAGGCTCATAAGGGTCCAGCGACCAAAGCAGTTGGGTGAAGCAGATCTCTTGAGTGCTTGAGTAGAACCACGAGGCTCCTGAGCTGGTGGCACTGGGTTTCTTAATAGAAGACACCAATGGAAACTTAGGCTAGTCCAGAACTGTCAACTCTCCCAGTCCTGTGAACTGTGTAGGTATTGCAAAGAGAAGCTCCAGAGGTGAAGATTCAGAAAGAAGAGTTGCGGTACCATCAACAAGCTGGCGTGACAGATGTCGGTGCCAAGGTTTTTGTTACCAAAGGCACAGTCTTGGTAAGAATGTGCTTTCAGTGCTGGTCCAGAGAGGTCTGAAGAGTGCTCTTGAAGCTGGCTTCAGTGTCAGCTGCTTGGATAGTTGATAACATATACTGGGCACATCAATGACTATTGAAAAGTGCACCAAGGCCAGTGGGACCTGACCTGTGCCTTGACTTCCCTCCTAGGGTGATCTGTTTGGAACTGGAGAGGACGATCTATGTCTCCCATCATAGGAACAGTGTTCCTTCAGGCCTCTCTCTTCAGAGGACTGGGCTACAGTGAAGGATGTTCTGCCTGACTCTGAAGTGGAGGAACAGCACATACACAGCGGCAGAGATGCCAGCCATTCCTTCCTGCACTCACAGGAGGAAAGAATGAACTGGAAAGCAACTGAGTCTGCCTCTGCCCTTTATACCTTTGTCTATAGAGTGCTGGAGGATGCACAGGTCACAGGTGCAGCCCCAACAGACATTGCTACTCAAAGGGTCTCATGTGCATGAGGTTCAGGTGCACCTGAAGTGGAATATATGTGGACAATCCACTTAAAGAATCCTACATTTTGGAATTAATTTAACAAATGATAATCCTTAAAATACCTTGGAATAGTTAATACCATTATTACTAGTGTTAGCATTAAAGCAGTGCCAACTGAGATTGAGTCCTCATTGTGCGAGGCACTGTGCAAATACAAAACAGACTCTGACCCCGAGAGATTACAAGCTAAATAGTACATCTTGTTGAAAAATTTATAACAGAATGTTTTTTCCCCTGTAAAAAAAATGCTGTTTCATTGAAACTGAAATTTTCTGAGAGAATGTGTTGATTTTGAAAAATTTCATTTTAAAAAAATTGAAAAAAGTATTTTGCTAAGGTCGAAATGCTGTTTTGATCTTTTTGTTTTAATATTATAAAAAATTAAAGATTTCAAAATAAAAATTAAATGTTTTCATTTACCCAAAACAAAATGTTTTCAAAAATTTGGTTTTGCAGTAAATTTTGAAATTTCGCTTTTGTTTGAATTTGGACAACTCTAAACAGACGAACCAGACAAATGGTTGTTGGGAAAAGAGGCTAAGCTATCTAATTCCATTTAAGGATGAACTGTTGCAAAGTTAACTACTATACTTCTCTGGTAGTCTCAATGTACATTTACAGATCTCCACCAACTGCTACAGACAAAACTTCCTCAACACAGTTTCTTGCTCAATGTATTCCTTTGTTTGTAGTGTTTATGTTTGCACAAAGTCAATTTCTCAGAAATTTAGATCTATAATTTTCATTTTAGTCTAATATAATATATTATGCATTTTATACACTCAATTATTCAATATTTAAAACGTAAGAAACCATAGTAAGTTGCTTGTATAAAAGCAAAAGCCTTTTAAAATCAATCCACTCAAAGATTCATTAAGAGGAATTAACATTGTATTAAACTATTTTACATTAAATCTTTGGGAATATATCATGCTAATATATAAACCTTAAACAAACATGAAATCAAAACCTACAAAGCAAAAGCTCTTTCTTGTTCTTAATCAACTCTAAAAGGAGATTTTTCTCTCTATATAACTCATTAAAAATGGATGTGCAAAATTTAGCCATAGTTTTTCCAAGAGAAACCAAATGGAGAAAGCAAAGCGTATACCTATCCTACATTATATGTTTTAAAGTTTGTATTTGGCAAACTAACTTCTTTATAAACCATTAAGTAAAAGAGAAACCGAGTTAGTTCTTTTCTAATTTTATAGGAGATGCCTCCTTCCAAAGAGTTTTACAAGCGTTGTCCTTGGACAACACAAACGATCCAGCTAGCTTTATATGTTATCCTACACCAGCATGTCTAAGTTTCCATTAATTGGATTCTGTGTTTTTAAACAAAGACTTTAACAGCATCTTGCATTTATACACTAAACTATTTTGTGGTAAGGAAAAATATATTAATTTAAAAATTAAAATATTTATTTAGTTTCTGAAGTCTAATTAGTCCTATAGTGTGGTGTTTTACTTTTTTAGAAAATTGAAAATAAAACATTGTATTTTTAGTAAAAAACATTTATCTGTTCATAGTATTTAAAATAAATTTACTTAGATTAGCAGTATGAAATATTCTGATTTTTTTCTGTGAGGAAAAATAATCACCTTTTCAGATCTTCTGGTCTTCCCCATCCTCGAATGAAAAGTTTAGTGAGTAGAAGCCGTCTGTACAAAATATCCAGTTTACTCACACCCATTAGTAGCAAGCTAACATCTAAAAGGAGAAAATAGGTAGAAATGAGGCCTTAAGTAGGTGGTTTTGGAAGAATATCACTTATTTTTTCTTCTCAGCCAAGAAGCAGCCACAGCAAAGAAGCACAACAAGGCATCACAGCCCCTCTGAGGGAAAGTCAAGCCCAAAGAACCCAGTCAAACCCATGTGAAGGGGAGCAAAGCCCAAAGAGTCCAACTGTTCATATTTTGAACACCTGCACAATCTGTAGTGCATAATTTTGAGGGCTCAGGTAGGCACAACTTTAGGGTTACCATATTTGAACATTGAAAAAGAGGACACGCCATGGGGGCCCCCGGCCACGCCTCAACTCCACCCTTTCCCCGCCCCCATTCCAACCCCTTCTTCAAAGTCCCCGCCCCAACTCCGCCCCCTCCCTGCCCCATTGGACCCCTTCCCTAAATTCCCACCCCGGCCCCACCTCCTCCCCATGAGCGCACTGCATTCCCCTTCCTCCACCCTCCCTCCCAGCTGCACGAAACAGCTGTTTTGCAGTGAAAGCACTGGGAGCTAGGGGAGAAAAGCGAGCACTCTCTCGAATGATCAACATTCACTCTCTTTCTCGAATGATCAACTCTTCTTTGGGGAAAAATAATAATGGCAAAATCCTGGACGTTTTTAAATATTTAAAAATTCCTCCCGGACGGTGATTTAAGAATCAAAAAGCCGGACATGTCCGGAAAAATACAGACGTATGGTAACCCTACACAACTTAGAAGAAAACCTTTCTACCCCCATTCAGTCCCTGGATTCCACTCTCATCTTTCAGAGAAAAACTGCAGAAGTAAAACTATCATTTTGATGCAACAAACTATGATGCATCCTATTTTGTAAAATTGGATTTGAAGCATAGATATGGATCTTCAATTTTAGATGCTAGAAGAAATTCAGATTCATGTTCCATCAGCTACATTTCAACCTCTTCCCTCTGCTCTAGTCTCAATTTTTGAATAGATGTGAAAAACATTTTAATCATAATTTCAAATACTGTTAAATTTCTGACCATTACATTTCCTTACAGGTTCGTTTTTGATTTCCATATTCAAAGGAAAACTAATTATCCAAAGTTACCAGAGTGATAAGTACTTATCTTATCCACAAACAAGTTATGTTTTTATACCAGTACACATTAGTACACATTATATCTACCCCGATATAACGCGACCCGATATAACATGAATTCGGATAGAACGCGGTAAAGCAGTGCTCCGGGGGGGGGCTGCACACTCTGGCAGATCAAAGCAAGTTTGATATAATGCAGTTTCACCTATCTAACGCGGTAAGATTTTTTGGCTCCCGAGGACAGTGTTATATCGAGGTAGAGGTGTATCATGACAATAATTTGGAAGAAATGCATCTTAATTGTAATTATGTTATTTTGTTCTACAAAGGGGTAAACTTTGGGGGACACAAAGCAGGTTACTCAGTGATGTTAGAAATTCCCAGACCACACAAGTTACCCAGAGCACAATAACGCTGCCAAGTTTTAGGAATGGAATCCTAGTAGATTGAGAGAGCTTGAAAAAATTTGGGGAATTTGATTTTCTTGCAGATGTAAGAGAAATGTATATGCTCTGTGAAATAACATCTATTTATCATGCTGAAAATAGGTCATTTTACATGAACTAATCTGAGTGGAGAAAATGCTTTTCAGATCTGGGAAGACCCCCTTATCATTAATCCAGTTTTTCATGGAAAGCTCTTTTATAGAACAGACATACTTCTTTGTCAACCTTGCACTATGCACATCCTATTACTTAAAAAACTAATCCCGTGATTAGCAGAGTTTTGTTACCAATTCTCCCTACATTTCTCAGTGCATACAAATTCTAGAAAATTCGTAATGCGCTTTAAATTGCAATTCTCTTTGAAGTCAAGACACAGACCTATTACTGATGTACTGAAGTGAGAGGATGCTATTCAGCAGGCAATTATATGGTCCCAATATCTATCATTAAATTTGCTTGCCTTTAATTTTGTGATCAATGCTATAACTCAGAAAGGAAAGTCCATTTCCTTCAACATATAAAACGAAAGCTTTAATTCAGATAACATCAACTCCCTACAAAAATGCAAGAGACTGATGCTAAGGATATGGATGCTTGCTAGAAATGTGGGGTACAGGAACACTGCTACAGGAGTGCCTTGTCTTTATTGAGTTTTGGAAGAATATACAGGCTGATATTAATTTTATTCTTAATTTCCCATTTAACTATTAAAACTTGTTTGTTCTTGCAAACCTGAAGTCATTGTACCTCACAGAATCAGAGTGATTCCTCCTACAGGTCTCTGAGATAGCCAAGAAAACAATATTGCAAAATTAGCATTCTTCAGAGAAGTGCTGCAATGAATTGAGAGTTAGCAGCTCTGAGACAGTAACTGAGGCTTTAGCTACACTAGAAAGGGTTTGCTGATAGAGCTATACCAGCAAATCCTCCCAATGGAGAGGCAGCTTATACCAGCAACATTTCTTTTCCCGGTATAGCTTATACCAGTTCACCAAACAAAAGTTATAATGGTAAAAGGACTTATTTAAGGTATAACTGCACATACATTAGGACTTTGCCACCCTTGATTAAGGGGTATGACTGGAAAATCATACTATCAAAATCCTTGACAGCATTCCTTTCAGTGAAGGATACTTCTTACTTATGTTGAAGTTTGATCAGTAAATGGTAGTTTACTGACAAACTTTTAGTTAAAAAGCTACACTTACTAAAATAATGGGGAGCCACTTCTGTGCACTTGATACACCAGGCAAAAAAGTTAAGCTATTGGTTGTGTGCGTCACAGAGCATAAGATCTTCCAATTAAAGTTTCAGGATTTTTCTACACCTAAGAAAACAGATGATTTAATATCAATTAAAAAATTAAATGTATAACAAAATACCATTTGTTGTATGAAACATGTACTGATAAGTGGGATAATCAGCATATTTCCAAATCTCTATCCACTGCATGATCTAAGGAACCTTGCTTACAACCCTTGATTTATGCAGTTGTAGTTCTTTAATTCATCTAGTTTTGTATCTGAAATGCTGTTAACTTGAGCCCATACCACACTCCAATTGCAAGCTCTTTTAAATATAAAAAAAAATGATTAGTGTTCACACACTAATAATGTAGTACTTTGCATATCTATAAAGCCAACTATTGAAGGATCTCAGTCATTTCTAAACAAAATAAAAACTAATATTTAGAATAAACATTTTTGTATTTTTGTAAGCAGAAGCTTCAAACTTCAAAAACAGACTTCAACGAGAATCTACAGAACTGGAGTTAATTTGCAAACTTGACACCATCAAATTAGGCCTGAATAAAGACTGGGAGTGGCTGGGTCACTACAAAAAAATAATTTTCCCTCTGTTGATACGCACACATTCTTGTCAACTGTTCGAAATGGGCCACATCCACCCTAACTGAATTGGCCTCGTTAGCACTGACCCCCCGCTTGGTAAGGCAACTCCCATCTTTTCATGTGCTGTATATTTATACCTGCTTACTGTATTTTTCACTCCATGCATTTGATGAAGTGGGTTATAGCCCACGAAAGCTTATGCCCAAATAAATTTGTTAGTCTCCAAGGTGCCACAAAGACTCCTTGTTGTTTCTGCTGATACAGACTAACACGGCTACCCCTCTGAAACCTATACTCAAACTGAAACTGTGTAACATAACCCCTCCCTGACTCCCCCAAAATACTGCTTCTCCAAAGAACCAGTAACAGTCCTAAATTCTGACATATAAAACTTAAGGGACAGAAATAAAGTGCTTTATAACCACTGAAAAGCCAGGAAATTTTGCTTTCTAGTAGTATGAAGCCTTAATTCCTAGCCCTGCCAGTCTCAAGCAGCGAACTTTAAAGTCACGTTATTCTTATCCCCAGCTTGCTTAGTTTAGCCCACTGTCTTCACTTCAGTACCTTCTAGTCTTTTAAAATTAGATTAATGAAAAGCTTAAATCATATAAAATAATCTGAGACATGACATCAGTCACGTTGGTATTGAAACGTGTATGTGAGGACCATCAGAACAACATGATTTTAAAGATAGATATCTTGCAACATGCCAAGATCAGAAACACTTTGGTAAACCAGTACAATTGCTTTCAGAACCTTTCTTGTTCAGAAAGGAAAACTATAACTCTGCTGCAACTATAGCAATATTGCTCTCCATATAAAATGAAAGGAAAAGGCACCATTGCCAAGGTTAGAATCACCACAAAAACAAACATCCCTTGCAAAACAAATTTTGCTTCCTTACTTACCGAGAAACCTTGAAAATTGTTGCTTTGGTTCTAGCTACTGTTCTTGGCTGCTGTTCAGTGCTGATCTTTAATGACTCACTAGTAAATATTTTACTGATCTCAATTGTCTTTCCTCCTTTGCTAATGTGTTTTGTTACCCTGTTTATTCATTTTATTCACCTGATTTCTGAACTACTCTAAGCATTACTGCCTGTCTATTCTGCTCATCTCCCAGACAAATTATTAAAAAAAAGTCTGATAGCTATTACTCCATTTCTGTTAATGGGCCACCTAGCAATATGGATTTCAAACAAGTAAAAAAAAAAAAAAAAGTTTCCAAAATGGAGTTATGTCCCACTAGTTACATATCACCAATTAGAAGCTCATTCAACAGAAGGGCTTTTGGTTCAGTTTAGCTACTAGCAATCAGTAAATGAGATGTACTTTGAACAGATCTGAGGTTGGCCAGGATAACAGAAATTAGATCATGAGTATAAGTGATTTTAAGATAATAAGCTGATATTACATCAACCCCAAAACACATTGCTAGACAACTGGAGCATGTTAAAAGGGATGCTAGGACACAGGATGAGACAATTCAATATATTCAATCAACTGCATTGATTCACATTAGGACTGCCCAGCAGCTCAGGACCATTTGAAATAAAGAGGACTGAAAATGGAGTAAGAGCCCCCCCTCCCCTGGAAAGGGTTCAGAAAAGGCTACAAGAATGATTAAGAGCCTGGAAAACATGACTTACACTGAAATACTTAAAAAGCTCTATTTTTTAATCTCAAGAATCTATTTATTTTAACAAAGAGAAGGTTAAGAGATGATTTGATCATAGTCTATAAATACCTACATGGGGAAGAGATTTATGATCGTATAGGGCTCATATAATCAAGCAGAAAAAGCGAAAAAGAGATCCAATGGCTGGAAGCCAAACTCAGCCAAACTCATACTAGAAATTAGTTGCAAATTTTAATAGGCAAGTAGCCTTTGGAACAACATGCCTAGGGATGCAGTGGATTCTCCATCATGTGAAGTCTAACCCAGGAGTAGATATTTTTCTAAAAATATTCACTATAGGTCAAACAGAAGTTGTGGGCTTGTGCAGAAATTACTGCACAAGTATGGCCTGCGTTACAAATCAGACTTTGGCTACATCTACCCTGCACACCAGCATCGGTGGCACATAGGGTAGCTATATGCTGCAGTGAAATGCAAGCTACACCCACATTGCAGTGTGCAGCTACATATGTCAGTGAAAGGTTATAGCAGGGAGAAGGAAGCAGGGAGTTGCTAGAGCCTTCCCCTGCTTCCTCCCCCCTAAAAGAACCTCACCCCGCTGCCAGCCTTTCTCCATCGCAGGGGAAGTCTCCAGCAGCACGACACCACTCTGCTGTGGGTAAACTGTGGGTCAGGATGACAAAATGGTTCGCGACCCCGTTTTAATGGGATCGCCTGGGCTGGCATTAGACTTGCTGGGGCTTGGGGCTGAAGTAAAAGTCCGAGCCCATACAGACAATGACTTGTTTATACTGCTCTATATACTATACACTGAAATGTAAGTACAATATTTATATTCCAATTGATTTATTTTATAGTTGTATGGTAAAAATGAGAAAGTAAGCAATTTTTCAATAATAGGGTGCTGTGACACTTCTGTATTTTTATGTCTGATTTTGTAAGCAAGTAGTTTAAGTAAGGTGAAACTTGGGGGTACGCAAGACAAATCAGACTCGTGAAAGAGGCACAGTAGCCTGGAAAGGTTGAGAGCCACTGGCCTAAGCAATGTCTCACTGTCTACACTGCTATTTATACCTATGCTAGGGGGACCAGCCGTGTATGTACGCTACACATCACCATAAGAAGTGGGCTGTATAGAAGTACACTTTATGATCATAGTGGCCCCCTTCTGGCCTTAAAATCTATCAATTTAGTGCCAGGATGCTAACATAAAATTGAATAAGAGGGGAGAAATGACCAGTGGTCTACTGTGGTTAGTTATTGCCATTTTTAGTTTTAAAACTACCATTTACACTATGCCATAAGATTGGTGATATTTAGGGGAGAGGAACACAAAATTCTAATACCATTTACAGTGACTAAGTGTCCTAATATTCTGAATTTCATTCAATCAAAAGTTGTAAACCGTTCTAGGGATGGTGAAATGTAGGCCAGGGTTTAAAAAAAATGGCACTACTACAAAACCATGAGAATTTTTAAAAACTATGACTGAAATGTAATATTCCATAGACAAAGACAGGGGAAAGAGGCAGTCAAACTTAAAATTTACCCTAATTAAACTGTTAGAGTCCTTCATATGGAGCAAGGGCATTATCGCTTTGAATTCATATATTGAATACTATCTATACATCTCTGCTAGTGTACATGTGTACTCTCTCTATATACACTTATACACAGCCCTAATTACATGATCAACACCACAGTAAACTATAAAGGCTTAGTAAAAATGGCAATATATTTTCTGTGCCAGAGAGTCAGACAACTCTTGCCAACAAACTAAACTGATCCGGCTGAGAAATTATACCTATTTTCAATGCACTAGCACAGAATACCCACCATCATTCAAGATCATGATAAAAATATTCCTTCATATCGAAGTGACATGATACATTTATCTTTTCCAGTACAAGACCTGGGAGCATAAAGATCAGAGAGAGACCACCAGGATTATTTTTTGTTAATTTGAGAACTATATTTTCAGCATAACTGGGTATAAAAATATTTGTGGAGAAACCAAGTGTGACATTGCACTCTATAAGATTTTATGAAAGTATGCTGATGAGTGTGAATATAACACAACTAAAATATGCTTCATGCAAAAGGTCTCTTGTAAGGTATCATTACAAAGCTTATAATCTACTGCGTGTGGTCATCCTATTTGTATAAATGTATCATTCTTGTATCTGAAACTAGAAATATAAAATATAACTTTGAGGGCCTATTGTAATTATGCAAAGTGTGGGCCATTAATAGTGGTTTGGAATCTTGATGGCTCCCATTAACCAGGACAATTGTCTGTAGATGGTTCAGTTTTACTTGTGAGTCTTCCTGTATACATGTGTGCTGGCAAGTGGGTAATGAAGTCTTACAGTGACATGTGATCATGTCACCTGAACTGGAATCCATCTTTAACCTGGTGCTTTTCCATTGAGAAAAGGGGGGGGGGAGACTCAGAGGGACAAAGGACTCCAGCCTTATGCAAAAGATATATAAGTGGGTGAAACAGAGAAAAGGAGGCAGCCATCATGAGAAATCCCCTAGCTACCACCTGAGCTGGAGCAAGGGCTGTACCATGGGAAAGGATTGTGTCCAGACTAGGAAGGCGTCCAGTCTGTGAAAGAAACTTATTGAAACATCTGTGAGGGTGAGATTTTATCTGTATTCAGTTTTATTACTGTATTAGACTTAGATTTGCATGTTTTATTTTACTTGGTAATTCACTTTGTTCTGTCTGTTATTACTTGGAACCACTTAAATCCTACTTTCTGTATTTAATAAAATCATCACTTTTTACTTATTAATTAACCCCGAGTATGTATTAATACCTGAGCAAACAGCTGTGCTTATCAGTGCTATAGAGGACAAACAAGTTATGAGTTTACCCTGTATAAGCTTTATACAGGGTAAAATGGATTTATTTGGGGTTTGGACCCCATTGGGAGTTGGCCATCTGAGTGTTAAAGACAGGAACACTTCTGTAAGTTGGGTTCAGTTAAGTCTGCAGCTTTGGGGCATGTGGTTCAGACCTTGGGTCTGTGTTGGAGCAGATTGGCATGTCTGGCTCAGCAAGACAGGGTGCTGGATTCCCAAGCTGGCAGGGAAAGCAGGGGCAAAAGTAGTCTTGGCACATCAGTTGGCAGTTCCCCAGGGGGTTTCTGTAATGCAACCTGTCACATCAAGGTCCTCAACAAAAAGTACTACATAATTCATCAGCATCATCATGTAGTCCTGATGATGTTATGTATGGATTCTTGTTTTACTTGTTGGTCTTGATTTATATCTGTTGATCACTAGTTCAGTCTAACATTTACTTGTTCAAAGTACAAAACTAAACAAACAGATCAACTGGAGAAAAAGCAGACACTTTCAAAAGTGATGTATAAATTTAACATAGTAAGTTATAAAGAGAAAACACCAACCAAGTAGTTGTACCAGATACAATACAAGCTGTAATCTACAGGTGGATGACAAGTAGAAGCCACAATATTTTTCTGAATAACTGTTTTAGGGTATGGGTTACACAGAGCAAGCGGAGAACATCAACTGCCCTGTTACCTTCCACTCCAGGTTTGGAGAAATGAAACCAAAGCGGTGATAAGACTGGATTAGTTTCACAGAGGTTTTCTGGAGCAGGGCAGGTGAGCGAGCAGTGACAAGATCGATAAACAGACACACACGGACATGTCTTAAAACAGCAGTCCCGACTGCGTCAGGGTGGGGGCATGGCCATAGCCAGCTGCTGGAACTCCGGGTGCTCCTGAACCCCCTAGCCTGAAGTAGTAATAACAACCGAATACACGGTTTCCTCCTTCAGAACCCACTATAAAATTGTTTCACCACCATTGGGCATCTGCTGATACGGAGACCCGGAGGGAAGCGCAGACACTGGGCACCAGCTGGCCAGGGCAGGGCAAGCGCTCTCCCGCCAAGGAGCAGGAAGGGCGGCGGGCCGGGCACCCGCAGGAAGAGGATGGCGGGGCGAGCCCGGCTTCCCGCACCCTTAGGCTGGAGGCGACGAGTTACTGACCGCAGGCGGAAACGGCCCTTCTCCTTCGAGTCGCGTCCCCAGCACCAAACGATCGTGACGCTGTCCCGACCCAGGCCCCTCATGGAGGCGCGTCGGGCAGCAAGTCCCCGCCTGCGGCCGGAGAGGCCCCGGCCCTGAGACCGGCCAGAGACTCCCACCGCCCGACACTTTCCCGGGGTCACTCACTGAGCCGGGCAGGGGGCTCCCCGCTGCTGCTGCCGCCGCCACCTCCAGCTAGAGATGCCGCACATAGGGGAAGGGACAACCGCTCTCGGGGGCGTGAGGCGGGGAAGGGCTGAAGGTCGCTACCGGGGCGCTGCTACCACCCGGCCAGCCCCTTCCGCCGCTCAGCTGATGAAGCGGACCGGGGAGAAGACTAGCTGCTACTATCAAAACTCACACGTGATTGGCGCCCCGCCTTTCTCTAGCATCCTACCGTCCCACGTGACGCCAGCCCGACCGCCAGCATTAACGGAAAGGGAGTGCGCGCGCATGCGCGACAGTCAGGCGCGCGGGAGGGCGGCTCGGGATAGCCAGCTCCGGAGCGACACCGCCGGCAGCAGCGGCAACAACAACAACAACAACAACAGCAGCTGGCGTCATGGGCAGGAGGCTCCTCCTCCTCCTTCCCCCCCCCTCCGCCTGCCTGGTGCCGGCGGCCGCGGTAGGAGCTTGTGTTGGGTAGCAGACATGGCCGCGGTCCCTGCCGGTGCCGCCCTTGCTGCCGAAGGGCAGGAGCCTCTGCTTAGCTCAGAGGGGGATGACGAGAGCAGGTAGGCCGCCCGCACCTGTCTTTACAGGCTCCCGGGCCCGTCTGACCTTGCAGCCGCCGGCAGCCCGCTGTAAAGTGGGGACCCCGACCCGCCAGCACGTGATACTGCCCCGGCGAGCCCGCACCGGGCACTGCCGCCGGCGCCCCAGCGAGAGGCTGGGCATGGCGCTGTGGAGCCCCTCGCCCGGGGCTCTGGTTCAGCCCGGTTGTGCCCAGCAAGCCCGGGTCGCTTAGTGGCAGCGAAAAGCCAGGCTCCAGCAGCCGCCCTGGGGCAGAGGCGCGGGGCGCGTGAGAGGCAGAGATTCCCCGAGTCGGCAGCTAGGGTAACTCGCTTAGCGGGCTCCACTGGGTAGAGCTTGAATAAGCCTATGGGCTCTGCTAGGCTCCTTCTTGACTGCGTCAAATAACCCAGTTGTGGTATATCCCCCAAATGCCACCCCTACTGGGATATCCCTCGTAGCAAATTGGATCTGTGCCGCTGGCTCATTTCTCCCAGGGAAGGTGAAGTGTAAATCGCTGTCTGTGCGCAGCATTTTGTATCACAGTCTCTGTATTAGTGGTAACTCAGCATACCTGAAGCAGTACCATTCATGTGTACAGATAAGTCCTTAGAAGATACCTGTTAATCACTTCTGGAGGCAAGTGCTTATTTAAGCTTCAGCCTTTTGCTGTGAGGGTGGGGAAAGACGTGTGCTAGGTACTGCCCAGATACTGTGATCAGGGCTGGATTAATTTTTTGTGGGCCCAGCACCAAACATATTTGTAGGCTCCCATCACTGTGGTTGTGATGGGCCCCTTCCAAGTGTGGGCCGGATGTGACACCACCATTAAATGTGTTATTGCCGGGATGGGGATGAAAACATTTATTCAATAACAAAATAAGATATTTGAAGCCACACTGAGATCTCCACTGGGCTAACATCAGTGTACCCAGAATACCATTGAATTTGGTTTGTGTGGGAGGGGGTTGTTTGTTAGTTTTGTCTTTTTTCTTTAAGCACTCAGCTCCTGCTTCGGGCCCTGAACACAAGTGCTTAATTAGCAGAAATAGGAACCATATTAAGCCTGGATGTAGCAGTCAGTGGTGTCGCACCTGCATCTCCCCACCACTTCCTCCTCCACCCAAAGTTATGTTTCGTAAATACATTTTTTGAAAGCTGCATTTTCTACTTTGGTACAATAATGTTTACAAAACTTTGGGGCAGAGTGTGGGGAGGAAAATTGCTGGTGCCCATCTTTTGCAGGGAGAAAGGGCCACTGAGAGAAAACACACACTTTAACACAAAGGCTACCACAATCCAGCCTCAAACTCCTACCCCAATCTTCACACCTGGGCTCTCCCCACCGTCCCTCCTACTGTCCCCATCCCACACAACTAACCCCCAACAAAGGCTCTCCTCAATCTCCCTGCTATTGCCCACACCCCCACACACACTTTCACCCCAGAGCTGTCACCTCACTCTCTTCTACTACCCCCACAGACACTGAGCCAAACCCCACCTTCAACCCAGACTCTCCCCTCCCTCCATCTGCCCCCTGTCACACCAACCTCTACCTTAACACCCTGCTTCTCCTACATCCCCACACGGAGTCACAGCCAGCTCCCCCATCGCACCCTGACTTGCCCCACAACTGCCCCTTTCCCCCAAAACTGGGCTGCGCCGCGCCCCATCCCCTCCCTGGAGTGCAGGGGGGCAGTTTCTGGGCATTCCCACTGGCAGGGGGTGCAGCAGCCAGCACTGACAAGCCCCACTGTCACCGCGCCCCCCCGCTCCCAGGGACCACAGACAACCAACCCCCACCCTGAAGTGCAGGGTCGAGACAGTGCCCAGGAGCCCCCGGGCATCACATTCGCTAGGAGGCTGCCCCCAGCTCTCCACTGCCCCAGGAGAGTCGGGGAGATTCAGGGGTGGGGGGAGCCAGGAGCTCCAAGGGGGAGGGGAGCACAGCGGGATTAGCGCCAGGAACCCTCTCCCTGCAGCAGACCATTTCCTTGCTTGGGGTTTCTTTTTGGTCTGCTCCGACCACTTCAGCTGGGGTGGCTGGTAGCATGGTGCGGGGCATACTGGGACTAGTAGTGCAGCTGGCAGCGCAGGTCCCAGGGCCCCAGCCGAACACAGCGGTGTGCAAACTACAACTCCCAGTACACCCTGCATCACCAATCCCTTTTGCACCTGCTCACTGCGCTCCCCAGGCTGCTGAGTGTTTCAGCTGGTGCTGGGAAGTTGCTGACTCTTCACATTGCTGGGCTGTGGCCCAGGCTGGATTAACCCTTTGTGGGCCCCTTCCAAGTGTGGGCCTGGCGCCATCGGAGCCATTGTAAACCCGGTACTGACTGTGATATAAAGTGCAGCGCACAGACAGCGATTTACACTTCGCCTTCCCTGGAAGAAATGAGCCAGCCACACAGATCCAATTTGCTGCGACCGATATCCCAGTAGGGGTAGCATTTGGGGGATACACCACAACTGGGTTATTTGATCCAGTCAGGGAGGAGCCAAGGTCAAGGAGCTTTCAGAGACCAAAGGCCTCTTCAAGCACCACCAAAGTGGAGCCCACTGGTAAACCTCCCAGAGCCTGCCCAGCTGTATTTTCAACATCTGTATGGTGGTGTCTCATTTTGGTTACTTGCATGAGCAGAAACTGGAGAATGCCCCCATCACCATTTTTTCCTTCCTCTTTTGCCTCCAGCTCACCACGTTGGTGATGAGTGAAAGTTGCACTCACCTAGTGGCTGCTGTAAAATGGTTTGGTCTCAGTGAAGATGCCAAAGAATACTGTGCACATCTTTAAAAATCTGTCATAGCTGTTGGCATGGTTATAGGGCAAGCTGCACTCTAGACCCCTTTCAGTCTTTTAGGTCTGTCCTCCTCAATAGAGCCCTGCAAACCAACCTAAATTTGATGGGACCCGACTACAAGTGTGGGGTCCAGGTAAGGTCAACTGCAACAACCAGACCCATTCAGGGTCAGTTTGGCATGCCTCCTCCTGCCTATGGGATCTCCACAGCCACAGTTGCATGCACTGCTCTGACTGCTACTGCCACCTCACTGTGCAGTGTGTGCAGCAGAGTGAGTGTGCCAAGGAGTCACAGCGTTTCTCATCCCACAGCACATACAGCAAGCAAGATACAGTAGGAGCAGGGGGCACAGCCTCCGGCACACACAACCACCACCACACTGACCCCATGGGCAGGAGGAGGTGATGGTGGTGCTGACTCAAGTTTGGTGGGGAAAGGGTTGGGCTGGGTGGGCTTGGGTCTGAGTAGGGCCTAAAATTTAGGCTTCCTGCCTGGTTCTCAAAGGTGGAACGCGTGGTCCAACCACTCTGCGACTGGCAGTTTGGGTGGTAGCCCACTTGTTTCCCAACTGCATTAACATGAGAGGCACAGATGGGTTTGGCACCTGTAAGCCCTTTTCCCGTGGGAGCTTGTGGCAGCTGCTGATTAAAGTGACTCAAAATAGCTTCTTCAAAACAAAGCATTGTTTTATTCATTCAAAGGTAGGTAGCATGCAGAGCAAAGGGTAAAAACAATAGAGGCCTGTGTGCATACTTCCCCTATCTAAACCTTAATGTTTCCTTGCAAGCTTTGGAGTGTTCCATTCAGCCCAGTTACCTCCATCTCTAGGTTGGGAGGAGCAGATGACTTTGATGCATTCTTTCTCTACTTTTATGTGTTTTTGTCAGCATCTGGGCAGCTGCTGAGAACCACCTCAATCACTCTTCTTCCCTAGGCCAACATCTGTAAGGTTTTAGTGTCCCCTTTAAGTCTAGGCTCAGGCCTCAGAAAAGTAATTCTTGCTAGTGTCAATGAAGCCAGGTATGGGCATTGCTAATTAAAAGCGTCCGCTATTGTTCCGTTAAGGATTAGTTCCATCAGAGTTTTGTTTCCTCTTTGCTTTCTCCTCACCAGCCTCCTTTGATTGATTTAACTCTGTACAGTCAGGCAGAATATCAAACAAGGAAACTGAGATATTTAGAAAAAATAATACACATAACTCCCTCATTCTCTGTGGTTGTCCATCTAGGTATTTTATACAGCACTTTATCACAGTATCTGGGTGGTACCTGGCACGCGTCTTTCCCCACCCTCACAGCAAAAGGCTGAAGCTTAAATAAGCACTTGTCTTCAGAAGTGATTAATAGTTATCTTCTAAGGACTTATCTGTACACGTGAATGCAAAAACAAACACCTCCCAACCCCCCCCCCCCCCCCCCAAAAGAGAAGGGAAAAAAACCCTCACCAAGTGAAAGCTATACTAATACAAAAACTATGTTGATCAGGTCAAAGTACCTATAACAGAGATGGTCCCTCACAAATAGAATTAATCAGAAGAATCCTGTGAAGAAATTGGAATTGTTATTGCCTCTGAAAAATAAACAGATCCTCAAGAGATACTATCAGCATACATCGTATAAAAATAATCCTTGCTCATATAACTATAACAGTACTTTAGATCTTTTATCTTGGAATGATAAAAAAAAATAACTTTTCACCAGTTATGTTGTTTATTTACATTTTTCATTTCACAAAGCCTGGAAATAACGAAAATAGGCTTGTCAGGTTCGCTTTTGATTGTAGTCATTTTCAGTTGTTAGGATTTCATTTTATTTTTCTTTTAAATTCATAACACTGAAAGGGAATGTTTAGCTGTCATGATTTAGGCCCCAGTCCTATAATCTGTTGCAAATAAACCCTTATGTCTATGTGGAGACAAAGGAGTTTGCCTACACGAATGGCTTGCGGGATTCAGAGGCTAGGCATAAGCAAACATAAATCAGTCTCACTGATTCCAGTTTAGCATGTTGTATGAAGGTTGAATTTACTTGTAAAAGAAAAATACAGCATGGGCAAAAGTGCAGTTTTCCAATAGATTTGTCCTTTTGCTATTTTAGGGTCCTGTGGTGCATGAGTGAAAGGCATATCAGATTCTGATTTTTCTCTTCAGTGCTACCACAGTTTAATAGGGAAGTGGGGGCCAAAAAGCAAGTATGTGCTATGTGATAGGTGATGCGTCTTTCACTTCAGCAAGACATACCACAAAATGCTGCAACCAAGAGAGGAAAATATTGGAGGACATATTTATTAGGTATATAATATTGCTGAGCTATATGTGACTTTGTTATTGTAACAATCATTAATAAAACATGATACAATAGGGTAAACATTTCTTTTTAGAAAAGAAAAGCCATTTAGTGCATGCTGCTGTTTCAATGTGTGTTTTAATATTCTTCAATGAACGGTTAGGAACAGTGTAAGCTACAAAATATATATACTATTTGTAAAATTTGAGGTAACCTGTGAAAAATGCTTTCGATGTCCTTTAGGCTGAGAAATTCTTCATTAAGAGCTAAACAACAAAATGAGATTATTTCTTCTTTTTTTGTTATTGTTGTTCAAGATATGGGGATGTTGTGGAAACGCAACAGCATTATAGGAGTAGGTGGAGGTCCATTCGTATTATGTACCTCACAATGTTTCTCAGCAGTGTAGGTAAGTAATCTTGATATTCATCCAGCAGAATTTCAACACTATTTGTACAATGGATATATTATTTTGATTTGAGAATTCTAAGAAGTCTATATATTAAAACTATTTCTGCTCCCTTACTAGTTATTTTTTTTTTATATATCATAAAAATGCAATGACTACTTGTGAATAGAGAAAATAAGGTTGATGAATTAAAAGGAAGGGTAAATAGCAACCATTAGTATTAAAGAATGAGGATTTCTCTGCGATGCTGGAATACAAATATTGGATTTTAAAATACATATACTTGCAGATGTTTTTCCTCCTAGGGCATCATAGTACTTTTTGTTTCCCCAATATATCAAAATTATCTTTAACTGCAGAACAGTTTTCTCTTTGACCCCCAGAGCCAAACTCATTAAAGTGTGAATTCAGTTGATTTCTGGTATCCGCTCATTTTTGACTTTTGTGTTGGTTAGTGTGATATTAGGATGGTACTTAGATTGATGAAGGATTGAAGAAAGTATTAAATCTAAATGTAAAATTATTTTTTGATACCAAGAAAATCTGTTTCTTTGAGAGCTCTATTCCCTAATATGGATTGAGGAAAACACCTATATATAGACTTCAGTGGGACCATGATCACACTCTAGGTGTTCAGTGCATTAAACTTTTTTACACATCTACGTAGTGTGGTGCCCTTATTTTAAATAAGAGTTCTTCTAACTGAAAAGCAATTACTGTTCTTTAATCCAGCATGGCAACCATTGTACTTTTGGTTGCCATGTGGAGCTTCAGTTTGAGAATACAGTATTTTTAAAAAGCAGAAGAATCAGCCCCATAATATCCGTTTTACAGTACTTGATTAATGATTACATGTAGCAATGTAAAGTAACTCCAATTCTGTTTTCTTGTTTTTATTTTTTTAATACATCACAGGTTTTTCAATTGTAATTATGTCAGTATGGCCATATCTGCAAAAGGTTTGTAAATTTTAATGATGATGATTAATGATGATTTTATTTTCTGCTTTATTAGAACGTAAAATCACTGTTAGAGCTTTATTGTGGTATATAGGGACTTTACAGTTTAAGGCCCAATCCTTCAACAAGCTCTGTACAGGAATAGATCTCGTTGGTGGACCAGGGACTTATTTATCTAAACTCCCCTAATAGTTTAAACTATTACATTTTCAGTAATTAGTTTTCTGTTTCACACTTTAATCACACTTTAACGTAGGAATACTGTATTGCTATTTTTAATGATTGATCCTTATTTCCACGGTAGTAATTTCCACTACCATGTAGCATGTTGATTTTTTTGTACTTTTAATTAAATTTGCAGTACTGTATTTATTTAGAAAAGACTGTCAAAGCAATATGTAGATGTAAACGTGAATATCTTGCAGTTTTAAACAGTATTTGAATAAAATCAGGATATTTGGGGATAGGTATTTTTCGTTAACTTTATTGAAGTAGGTTCCATTCAGATCCCATTGTGCTAAGCACTATACAGACAGAGAGAGACATGAGGTCTGCTTATAGAGTGTACAGTAGAAAACATTACACTTTATAAGAAATTCTAACAATAAAACCAAAACAGTTGTACTAAGTCAATAAGTGGAAGTGTATGACTAGACTGAAAATTCACTCTCCTAGCCTCTGAGAATTTTTAACACTCCACATAAAATCTGTCCTTTAATTTACCAGTTAATAATGGTTCATGTTGTCAATCCTTAAACATTAGGTTTCCCAATCTTACTTCGCTTCAAGTTTTATTGTAAATTGGTAGAAAACTGTAGATATTTTAGATAATTTGTTTTCCCCAAAAGGACTTTTAACGAAGCTGTAAACATACTATATGAATCCTATTTATTTGTATGTTGGACAAGTTGTCCAGACTTAAAAAAATAACATTTCTACAGAACTTTGAAGATAAAAATCCCTATGTGTCAAGGACTATTATACTACAATCTTTTTTGCATTGATGAGGGAGAGCCTCATCCTCGCTCCAGTCTCTTTACATCATGTAAAAGGGCTGGAGTGGTGTAAAGGGACCCATAAAAGCCTGATTTCGGCCATCGTAGAAGTCCCCTGGTGCAGGAACTGTGGGACAACTGCCTTCCAAAGACACCCTGCCCCCCATAATCTCCAGCAGAGAGGGCATGCTATGGGTGGGAGGATCATGATGGCAGTGTGGGGAGACTGCTGTGACAGGCCCTCAGTGAAAGTTATGCAGGGGGTCTCTCTAGCCTCTGGAGCATTTCAGGTTCAGAAAGGTGCAAAGATGGCTTAAAGCTGCATTAGTGCCTTCTGACCCTCCGCTGTAAGCTCTGCACTTTAGAGGTATAGCACAGAATCTTACATGTTGTAGGGTACTGATTCCAAAATTGTTTTTGTTGATATGATGAAGAGCACACTGTAATTTTTAAAATCACTTTACTTGTTTCTGCAGATTGATCTGACAGCAGATGCAAGTTTCTTGGGATGGATTATTTCTTCATACAGTCTTGGACAAATGATAGCCTCACCTCTGTTTGGTTTATGGTCCAATTACAGGCCAAGAAGAGAACCACTTGTTGTTTCAATTGCCATTTCTGTGGCTGCTAACTGCCTTTATGCCTATGTCCATTTGCCTACTTCACACAACAAATACTATATGCTGGTTGCTCGTGCCCTTGTGGGGTTTGGAGCAGGTAATTGCAGCAGAATTTAAACTGCTGAAGATTAATGAATTTATTTTGTGTCTTACTTAAGAGAGGACAAGCTTTATGGTTATGTTAAGCAAAATAATTTATTAGGCAAATAATATCTTCCCAAATGATTAACCCAAGTAGTTAGCTAACACTGTGTACAGACCTGCAAAATTATATACTTTCTTGTGTGCATATAATAGGGAAACATGTACCATTAACAAAGTGCTTGTTTGGTGTATGGGGGGGGGGGAGAATTGAACTAACTGTGACTGGAGATTTAAATGTATCATTTTGATCTTTTTTAGGAAATGTAGCAGTAGTTCGATCATACATTGCTGGTGCCACTTCTCTTACAGAAAGAACTAGTGCCATGGCCAACACCAGTGCTTGTCAAGCAACAGGATTCATACTAGGACCAGGTACAACATCTCTTATTTCCTCATCCCTCCAAAACAAATCACACTCCTTTTGTTATTTAGGAGAAAATCAGACATTAAGTTTGGGGCTGGGAATCTCCTTAGCAGCAGTTTGCACAAAAATGAGCATGTTTTGTCATCATATTAAACTGAATACGTTAACATACTGCTGTGGTTTATTCATTATGCAGATATTACCTCCAAAAAAGTCTAATTGTTTATGAGTACAGTTCTGTTCACTGTAATTTTGGTGGCAATTTACCAGGTGTAACTGGATTAACAAAGTAGGTTTGGACTGTTACTTCCATTGCTAATCAGTTGATGGTGTTCAGAAAATGAAACAAACAAACAAAAAAAGGCATCTCCACAATGCTTCAGCAGCTACTGGCCCATAAAGACTCTGCAAACTAGCTGTACCTTATTTAGGGTGATGAGAGTTTGGCATTGAGTGCCTGTGCAAGCCTGACCTCATTCCATAGGTAGCTAAAGGCTCCACCTTGCCCAATTACCATAGGAAATTATGGCTGTTGAGCATGTTTAGTATATCTCCTTATATCTCAGGGGGTGAGAGTTTTCTGTGGGGGGCTGGCTGTCAATCAACCCTGGAAGTAGCATTAAAGAGGCTACACAACCAGAGAGGCAGTCTCCCTAAATGACTCGCATACAGGGTGCATTCTTCCTTCCCATTCTCCATTTTGATAGGCACTCAGCCAAGTTCCTGATGATCATAGGCTAGGCAGGGAAGGAGCTCTTACATATATTCACACACTCTTGCTCCCACTCATGACCTGTTTAGTGTTTAATTTTTTTTTGGTCTGTTTCCCTTCTGTTGGGGCTAGCAGAAGGGATACCCCCATCCCATGCTAGGACATTCCTATAGATGGGTAGATGGAGTTAGCACATCCAGTTCAACTATAGAGAATCACAAGTTAGATGGTAGGTGTGGAGCTAGATAATTTTCCTTTCTTGGCCTTGTGCAGCTGACTGACTTGTTCTTAGTGTCACACTGCTGTTTGTTGAGTATATTCATAGGGCTTTCTGGGGATTGCATGTTCTACAAGCTGCATGTATTTCCAGATAGTTAGGATCCCATTGGTATCCATCAGATGACTGTGCACTGGATTCCCCAAAGATAATGCATTAATAATTTTAATGTTTGAATTTCCTGAGGTAATTTTTTTATCTTAAGTTTTTCAGACTTGCTTCTCTCTGATTGGAGAAAAAGGAGTGACATGGGAAATCATTGATCTCCAGGTGAACATGTTCACAGCACCAGTTCTACTGGGAGCTATCCTAGGAGTTATTAATATTATTCTAATCTTTGCTATATTCAGGTAATTAAATAGAAACTAAAACATTTTCTTGTTTGAATATTGTGGATAGTTCGTTATGGATACTTCCACTTCTGTTGAAATTTATCTTTGGCTACTTATCAAAATAAAATTCACTGAAATTATAAGGGTAAAGGATAGAATTTTCAAAAGAACATAGCGATAATATGACCACTGTTTTAAAGAACTAGAATAATAATATTTACATCTTGAGCACTTACATTAAAAATATAAAGCCTTGTATTATTCAAAGTGGCTAGCTTCTGTGACTCATGCATCCTCACTTTTTAGTAAACAAAGCTTAGTGATGTATGGCTGAGATACAAACCAATAAAAGCAAAATGTTATGGACGCTAGTGTCAGTAATTCAGCCCTGATACCTAGTATATAGAATTTGAAACGCATATAGGGCTCTGCCCAGTTCATATTAACCTCCATAGCTGCCGACCTGCAAAGACTTTATAATCTAGGAGACAGACAGAAAGATTGCAAACTCTTTGGGGCAGGGACTGTCTTTATTTTTATGTATTCCATGGTGCTCTGCACACTTTGACAATGAACGAATAATTGAGACATGTATTTGTCATGTTTCCAGCAAAACTTACCCCCTTTCCAGAGATGGAGTTGAAGTCCATCCAGTCTCATTGCCCTGTAAAGCAATTTGGCTCGTGAAGCTTCTGAAGTAGGCGGAGTTCTTCACTAGGGCCCCAATTCAGGAAAATCCCTAGTCCCATGCTGTAGCTGCTTTTTGGAATCTTTGCTTAGCTTTTACTCGGGGAATAAATGTAAAAGGGCCATGTGACCTAAAGCATATCTTTGTGGCTATCATTTCTGGAAAAAAGCCCAGCAAGAGACATGAAGAGATTCCATGGGCCCCAAAGATTACTTACCCCCTCATTCTGAAGATACAGCTGATCGAGAGGGAGGCCTCCTGTAGTTTTCTGTTCAGGTGGTCTGTACCACCTGAATATTTGAGATTAGGGTGCATTCAGCAGAGTAGCAACTCCAATGGAATCAGAAGGTTCCCTGCTCCCTTCTTCTTCCAGATATGTATGGATAGTTGGTCCTCACCACATGTTGTTGTGCTGGAGAGTTATTCCAGGCTTAGTGCTATAAGACTTTTCAGTAGCTTGGGTAGCCACAGCAGAGGGAGAGGATTGGACTCAGCATACGGAGTTATTGATATGCGGCATGCAGGAAACTCATTTACATTCCTATGTGTATACCTCCCTGCTGCAGAGCTCACTTTATTTTGTATGTTACCATTTTGGTGCATATGTGCTAACTTGAATAGGTTATCCCATTTCACAGCCAATATGTGTGAATTTGTAGAGCCATTCCCATCATAGAAAGCCACACAGAATTTTAGCTGAACAGAACCAATATTTGAAATTACTGTATTGTGCACCCCTGAGAAAGGATCCTATGTTCTACAGTACCAAGGCACAGCAATGTGGACTCAAATATGTTGGGCCAGTCTCAGGCCCTGATTCATGAAAGCAGTTAAGCACACACTTAAAAAAAATTCATGAATAGGGATGCTTTCCTGAATTGGGGCCTTAAATCCAAATTTTGCTAGGTTTTTTTTTTTTTTTTTTTAATTTGGTGGCTTTATACTTTCAGATTCTGTTTTTAAATACATCTTGAATAGATGGGACAAAAAAATGAGTGCCACATTAGCTTCATAGAGGATCATCTATAAATGGGCTTAGGTGGTATCCAGACTGGTATTGAATACAGTGAAATCTTAAGGTTTGCACATAGTGTTTAAAAGTGTGAAGACTGGTTAAGATACAAGATGGTACCAATTATTTATTATTAGAAATGTAACTGTGGCTTGGTACAAAAGAAATGAATTGGGTAAACTGTGCTAATGAGAACAATTTTCAATCTTTAGAGAACATCAAGTGGATGACATGGGAAGACTGTACAAAAGCATCAATTTTGAAGCAGAAGGTAATATTTTTCTTTGAAAACTGACACATTCTGTGATACTTTAGTTTACTATCATATTGTATATAAAGTGTTTTTTTTTTTTTATCAGTCAACCCTTAATTTACAAATATTACAGAGGGTGGTGGATTGAACAACTCAGAATTAGTAATGGGATATAGAACTGTCTGTCTCCAGATTGAAATCTGGCCCAAGTTGGTAATGAAACAGTTATTACCATCGAGACGTTTTGGTGATAGTATATGTGGGATGAGCTAATGATCACTACAGTTCCTTCTAAATTTGTCACCTTCTGACAATCTCAGCGGAGACCAACGATTAAATTGACATGGAGATTGAACTCCTTGTTCCAACTGATCACATAATGATACTCTTATCAGCTATAACCAGCCACCATTTGTATACATAATTTTGTGTAATATTGTGCAGTTTTACGGTGTATGATCCGTAATTTACAGAGTCCTATTAAAATCTATGTTACACAAGTCTAGGTTTAAATTAGAGGTAATATATATATGTTACATTGGTAACCAATTCACAAACAGTTCTTGCTGCACAAGGTGCCGCTCCTACCTACCCTACAATATGTACCATACAGCATTTGTGTACCCTTTTGTGCAAAGTTAAATTTTTTAAAATGGTGTGCACATCCCATTCACTTGGATAGGGTTTATACTGTCTTAGGAAAAATTACAGCTAATCATAAACCCCCTTTTAAAAGGAAACATTATATTGGTAATCTAACTATTTCAGTGCCATATACACCTCTACCCCGATATAACGCTGTCCTCGGGAGCCAAAAAATTTTACCGCATTATAGGTGAAACCGCGTTATATTGAACTTGCTTTGATCCGCCGGAGCGTGCAGCCCTGCCCCCCCGGAGCGCTGCTTTACCGTGTTATATCCAAAATTTGTGTTATATTGGATCACGTTATATCGGGGTAGAGGTGTATTATAGTTTTCTATATTAAGTTATAACAGATCATTGCAAACAATCTGAAAATCAGTTTTTATCAAATTTAAACAAAAATCTTTGAAATTTACCATTTCTGCCATGTTGAAAATTTATTGTGGAGGATGTTGCTGGGGTCCTTTGTTGCTTGGGAATTCATCTGTGGGATCTAGAGCTATGGAGAAGCTGATTAAGAAACAGATTCTCTATTTAGTGTGATCTTCAATATTTTCCAGGATTACTTAATGTTTGTCCCTCACAAATAAGGAGAAATCAACAGTAATTTACATATTTTCCAGGAAATGGTGAATACTCTTTCCACCATCATTCAAATCATGCTCACTCTTAGCCAGAGCCAATTTTTTTAATGTAAGTCAAGGGGAATTGAAATGTAAATGCTTCTTTTTTTAAAAAAATAAATAAATAAAATAATTTACTCCCAAAAAATGTCTATACCCAAACCCAGAAAGATTCATGTCATGGGATGTGGCTCCTCTCCTGCCTTCTTCCTGCAGAAACTGCACAGCCTCCCATGGTTGTGTCATCACAGTGTCCTTTATTTTGAGTTCCCTCCATCCTTTTCACAAGAGTCCCTGTGCAACAATGTATTTACAATGTTAACCTAGCTTTTGGCCCTCTCACCAGCGCCTGAGGGGCATGGAGGTCTCCCACCTCTGTGTGGCTAGGCTCAGCTAGCCCTGTTCCTCCCTCTCCTCTCTTGGCATTTCCTTCCTGTCTCTTTATCAGCCTTGGGCTGATGGGGTAATTGGCTCCTTATACCATCCAACCAGCCAGCCTGATTGACTAATTACCCCCATCAGCTTCCTCAAGAGGAACTAAGTAATAACTGAATGATCAGAGTGCAGGCTCTCCTGTTTGCATCCTGCATTCTGTCACAATTGTACATTATGCATAATATTATTAATACCTGTAGCCGCAGAGTAACATTAGAGCTCATTAATTGAATTGTAAAACTTCTTAATTTTGCAATTTAGTTCATTCTTATGTTTCTTTACAGAAAGTGATTATGTGGATCAGGATGCCCAAGGGAACATTGACCAGGTTGCTGTTGTAGCAACCAACATTCTTTTTTTTGTCATCTTGTTTGTTTTTGCTGTCTTTGAAACGTAAGTCTACCAGTTTTCTCCTGTTACTCGTTAATTAATGTTTGTAAAGTTCTTTGAAGACATAAAGTACTCATAGGCTTTTCTGTTACACTCATTACCATAACTGAATGTTTCGCAAATATAAGTAAGCATTATCCCACGTCATCAAAAACAAGCCATAATTAAAATTGAGTTGTATGATATTTTCCATTTAGTGTGGCACATCAATTTAACACGGAGTATCACTGTGTAGTACTTTTATATAAGGAACAGTTATATTTAAACTTTTGAATGAAATGTAAACCCAAATTGCTGAACATTTGTGGCTATTGAAGATTTCATTGTGCTCCTCACACGAGTTGAGATGTAAACCCCAATGTCACATCAGATTTCAATAGAGGTAATTTAATTCTATCTACCAAATCTCTGCAAGGGAAATAATATTTTCAGTTGGATACATTGTCCTTTACCTCCTGTCCTAAAAATTGTGTAGCCCTGTAGTGCATTTGTAAATGGCTAGGGCATTCCACTTCAGACTTATTTCAATAGTGGTTGAAGCGATTCTTATATATAGGTGCAGTTTGCAAAGTACTTTGGTATCCTTTAGGATTAAAGTATCTAGCTATGTTGAGATGTGACTGCAGTGTATAAACCTAAACTTGAAAAAGGACAAGTCAGTGCTTAACAATAATAGGGGGATTTCATAGATGAATGAAGGAAAATAAGAAAATGTAATGTACATCTGTTTAGGGTGACTCTTGTACATTAAAATGGGTAAACTGACATAATTTTGAAAGGATAAGCTTGTGTGCAGAATTTTGAGCTATAATATCACATATTTGAAGTTTCTGTTCCCTACTGAGTATGTCTTATAAAAATGTATTTGATATTTACAAAACATCTCGGTTCAGACTTCAGTTTGACAAAGTGTAGCAGTTTTTCCTGTATACAATGGTAAATTACATCTGAGTGATTTTTTTTTTTTTTTAATGAACATATGTGGCTGCATGCAGTAGAACTCTGATGGATCTTAAGTTTGCTTTTTTCACTGGCAAAGGCTGGGAGTGCTATATGGAAACAGAATTGCAAAGCATAATTTTGATGGCAATAGTGTCCAGCCTTTCTTGTTAGATTGAAGATCATTTGGTGGAATAGAGGGAAGGGAAGGAGAAGAAATGAATGGAGGGATTTTAGTAAGTGAACATTTGTTTTACCCCAGTGGCAAGGGGCTGGTGACTACAACATAATGGCCAAATTTTCTTTGCTTTGTGAAAGGAAACAAATGCACATATCCCATTAACAGTAACTACAGCTGTATAGCTAAACCTTGAACACCATAAATAAGGTACTATTCAGCCTTATATATTTATCTTTTACATGCAAAGGACCAGATTTTTCCTTTCCATTGTATTAGTTGTACACCACCATGAATCCATTGAAATAATTCATGTTACATCAGTGTAGAATTGGTATAATGGAATGGAAAGTCAAGCCCAGAGGATTTGTTGTAAGTGATGCATCACAAAATGATGTTATAAACAGCGTACATGTTCTTGTCTGTTTGTCAGGAGGGAAGGCTTCTGTATGACCATATCTGATACTATAGAGAATAAATATATGGATGATGCTGTTCTGGGATAACCTTTGTACAGGTTTTATTAATGTCTCTCCTATTTTTTACTGCCTAGCATAGCTACTCCATTGACAATGGATATGTATTCCTGGACCAGGAAAGAAGCAGTTTTTTATAATGGAATAATCCTTGGTGCAATTGGCATTGAATCCGTCATTGTCTTCATGGTGGTTAAAGTAGTTTCTAAGAAGTAAGTCACTCATCAGGTTTTTGCTCTTGTTTATCTTAATGTAAACAGACAGGAAAATGTTTATCTTCACGAAAGTCTGGGGAATTTTAGGTCAGGTCTTCATTATCTGAATCAAATTCTGCTCATCTTATTTTAGCAAATGATAGAAATGTAGGAGCTACAAGGAGACCTCTAGAGATCACCTATTCTAGCCCCCTGCCCTGTGGTAGGATTAAGTATACCTAGACCATCCCTGATAGGTGTTTGTCTAACTTGTTCATAAACACCTCAAAGAACTGGGATTCCACAACCTCCCTAGATAACTTGTTCCAGTGCTTAACTATCCTCATAGTTAAAAAGTTTTTCCTCATATCTAACCTAAATCTCCCTTGCTGCAAACTGAGCAGGTTACTTTGTGTCCTGCTCCTGGTGGATATGAAGAGCAATTGATCACTGTCCTTTTTAGAAAAACCTTTTACATATTTGAAAACTGTTGTGTCTCCCCTCGATCTTCTCTTCTCTAGACTAAAGTAATTATGCCAAATTCTTTCAACCAAATAGTTCTTCTTAAGTCATTGGGACTAGTCATATGAATAAATTGTACAGGATTTGTATTTGTGTATAGTAGATTATTTTTAGATACATTCGGTCATGAATATGTATTATTTAGTTATAGTTTTCATTATTCAACAGGACTGGTGAGCGTGCTATACTCTATGGAGGCCTACTGATTATCTTGGTTGGATTCTTTATCTTGTTACCTTGGGGAAAACAATTACCAAATATCCAGTGGGAAGGTATAATTATAAATAACGCTAAACTGTAGTCTAAGCATTTCATTAACATCTTTTTTTAAATGGGATCCCTTGCTTAATTTCACAGATATAAAGAATAATTCCATTCCCAGAATCATCTTCAATGAAATGTTTACACCTTTCTGGAAGCTCCAAACAACACAACTACCATCCAATCACACAGTAGAGCCAACAGGATGCTCTGTTGTGCAGCCCTGGTGCCTGTACACTCCATTGATCCACTTGGCCCAGTATATAACCTCTGATATACTGATAGGATTGGGCTATCCAGTCTGTAATGTCATGTCCTATACTTTATACTCAAAAATTCTAGGACCGAAACCTCAGGTAAGAATGAAAACTAGGGAATTTGTTCAGATTTTGCTATTACTGTAACATGTATACTTGATGGCATAGTTCGTTCCATTGGTCTTTCGATCAAAACTGCTTTGTTGGTTATGGGATGAATCCTCTTGTTTGTTAGACATTTGAAAACAATGAATGTGCATGACTTTTTCTACTTTTGAATGCTCTTTATTAACACACAACACATCCATTTAAAACATCTGCTGAAAGTAACTTTTTTTTAAAGAAAAGTTGGGAAAGAAAATTGTTTGATTCATAGACCAGAATGATCAGTTGATCTAACTTGCATATCCCAGGATGCTGAACTTCACCCAATAATTCCTGCACCAGACCCTTATCTTGTGGTTGAACTAGAGCATATTTTTTTAAAAATAGCATCAGTCTTGTTTGTACAGCATCTAGCACAGTGGGATCCATGTCCATAGCTAGGGATCCTAAGATTATAGTAGGTAGTAAGTGATGGACAATCCAACAGCTCCCTAGATAAGCTGTTCCTGTGATTAATTATCTTCACTGTTAAAAAAACTGCTCTGTATTTATCTAGTTTCAGCTTCCAGACATTAGATCTTGTTATGCCTTTGTCTGCTAGATTAAAGAGCCTTCCCTGGTCAGAAATCTTCTCCCCATGTAGGTATTTATAGACTGTGAACAAGTCACCTCTTAACCGTCTCTTTGTTTAGCTAAATAAATCAAATTTCTTAAATCTTTTACTGTAAGTCAGGGTTTCCTGTCCTCTAATAATTCTTGTGGGTCTCCTCTGAGCCCTCTTCAATTTTTCAACATCCTTTTTTGAAATGTGGATACCAGAATTGGATACATTATTCCAGTAGTGGTATTGCAAATGCTGTATTGGTTATGCATCTGAGAATCTTGTAAGCTCACTTTAGCCACAGCATCAGACTATGAGCTCATGTTTAGCAGTTATCCACCATGGCCCCTAAGCTCTTTACAGAATTACTGGTTTCCACGATATAGTGCCACATCTTGTAAATAGGACCTTCCTTTTTGTGTTCCTAAATGTATGTTATTTACTTCAGTATATCAAACATATTTTACTAATGGAACTAAAGCTTCATTTGCTCTTAAGGCATAGAAAATAGCATTATGGAGAGCTAGATATAGAATATTGGGTTTTTTTCTGTCTCCACACACATCTAATTAACACATTGGGTCTAGCTTCCAAAGGTACAGGTATGTGAAGTCACACTTATTAGGTTTCCTTCATGCAATTGGGCCACTTCAAAACACTAGCAAAGATGCAAAAGTAGCAATTGGCTTTCTACACTTGTGCTTCCACTTGAAAGATTAATTTTAAATATCCTGGTCTGAAAATTGTGAAGTCACCAGGTGCCACATGGTATTCAACAGTTTTGTCTAGGAATGGGAGGAAGGATAGGAGACAGAATGATAGTTGTGTTTTTAATAAGACAATTGAGTTCGGCAGGTTTGATGTTTTCGGTTCTTCTTCGAGTGATTGCACATGTCCATTCCACTTCAGGTGTGTACGTGCCCTGTGCACCAGTCAGATTTTTCCCGGAGCAGTACCTGTCAGGGCGACGTGTATCCTGAACGGTTCAATGCTGCTGCATGGTGGCTTAAAGGGCAGAGTCGCCCCAGACCCCCCTCAGTTCATTTTTACTGCCCAGGATTGGTAGTCAGAGTTGTCTTGTATTCAGGACATCTAATTTTTTAAAAAATCTGATTGTTTTAATTGCACTATGGCAGTAATAACTATTTGGATATTTTCCTTAACACTGAGGGAGGTGGCTACTTTTCACTTCTGCAGCCATAGCTGTAGGAAGAATTGGTTAAATTTGCTGCTTTTGCCAACAACAAAGGTATTCTGCAACAATAGAGAAGTCTCCAGTGATCTTAACTGTTTTTAAAGTTTAATACAAGTCCCTTCATGAAAAAGAAAAAAATATTACACTATAAGGCGAGAACTTCAATCTATCGATCCCAAGACTTTCCTGTAATTTTCATGATTATTTTGGAGTATGACATTGTTATATCTAAATTAGATGTTAATCATTAGTGCTGGGGAACATCATTCACATCAGTGAAGCAATATAAAGAATAAATATGAACGTGAATATATGTCCATGCTATCAAAAGGGGTAGATTTAGATAGCTGCAATTTATTCAGTTCCCTCCTTTAGCTTCATTTCTGCCACAATGCCTATAAAGCACTAGTAGCTTACAATGGCTAATCAGGTGGTAAGCTGAGATCACTGCTTAATATAAGTAACTTGCTTCCTTTATCTCCACCTTCTCTTGTTTTTTCTCATCCATCTGTTGCATCTTGTTATAAAATAGATTTTTCAACAGGAACTTGTCTCTTTATTGTATATCTCTCTAAGCATCTGATTATGACTGCTTATCTTTTATTGCTTAAAAAAAAACAAGTAATGTTCATAGACCAACAGTCCAGAAAAATGAGCAGTGTCTTTTCCTGATCTTATATACATTTTCTATTGTAATTAGAGTAACCGAAGAAAATGAAATCAATTTTTTTTCTGTTACTTAACCACAGTTCTTTGATCCTTTTCAGGGTGTCTACATGGGCTGGTTAACTGCCTCTGGAAGTGGAGCACGTATACTGGGCCCAGTGTTTGTGAGCCAAATATATACTCACTTGGGACCTCGTTGGGCATTCAGCTTAATCTGTGGAATAATTGTATTCTCTCTCTTACTCCTGGAAGCAGTGTATAAGAGACTTACTGCATTTTCAGTCAGATATGGAATGATGCAAGGATAGATTTATTTTTAGCTATGTAAAATGAAAATCAGAAATATGTAATTGTCTTTATTTTAAACAAGGGTGCCTCAATACAGGCCTATAGAGCTGTACTTGTAACTGAGCGGTGGAGCCTGTGAAGCATACATAGTCTAATCACTGCTACATATTGATTAATGCAATTATGCTAAGATTGCATTCTTCCTTGATAGCAAAAGTAGGAAAGCTATGTTTGATCACAGTACAGCACTAGGGTAGTGCATGCTGGAGTTCGTAGTTTCCAAAAGTGTCAGACCTTTGTGTTAAACGAAATGGCAACCGTAGGCCCTAGTTGTAGGAGTATAGTGGCCATATTGTAAGCACACCCTTTTTAAAAAGAAAAAAAATGCTGCCTTGATTCTATGAATCAGGACTACTAAAGCTTCTTGTAACTACAAGGTTGATTGAACCATGTGCACTTTGAATCAAAACACCTACCTCTTTTAATCAAATAAGTGAATGTTTGTTTTCTGACATGCAGCTTGTTTCAATGGATTAACCAACAGCTAATAGGAAAAATAAACATTTTGTTCTAACAAGACACCTGTAATTTATTGTGAAATAGATATGGGTGGCAACTATTCAAAATATTCCAACAGCTTTGAGTGATTTAAGATGAAATATAAACACTGAGGCTGGGATTTTCACAGGAACATCTTTGAGTTTGGTGTCCAACTCCCATTGAATTTTAATGGGTTTTGGGTATCTCTTATTTTCCTGTGAAAATCCCAATCTAAAATGAGTTATTTGCAGATCATAATTTAATGCATACAAGTTCAAGAATGTGATTTATATAATTACACAATCACATAGTAAAGTTATGACGACATCAAATCAGATTCACTAATGGATAAGAATTATGCATTCTAAACTGTATTTCAAACAAAGAAGTATCCCTCTGTAGCTGAAATTAGAGCCATGGCTGCTCTTCAGTATGTCTAACTGTACGCTGATTTTAGTGTTACATTTGTAATTGAGTATCTATAAGCCAAGGTTAGAACACAGACTACTGAAATAAAGTTACTTTAAACGCTGACTGAAGGAAGGTCATAAAATTTCCATTCCCTCTGCAGAATCAAGACCATTTAAAATAGGAAAGGAGCTTGCTCTCAAAGAAGCTTCTGTACTACAGAATAGGATACTTTAAGCATTCCAGCACAAACTAGCTAATAAAATAACCAATTAATGTTAAGAATTCTCTTGAGGGAAGAGCTGTGAAATGGTGATAGAGATCCTGCGTTTAGAGGGCCACAACAAACTAATGACCCACCTTTCTGATTAAAGCCAAGAGTAAGTTATAGCTTTCAAAGAGGAATATGATTAAATATTTTACTATAATAGTATTATTCAGTTAAGTCACTTTGTGTTATGGGTTAATAAAATTACCTCATGCAATATACGGGCTATGTCGTTCTTTAGGGCGGTGGGGCACATACCCTGAAGCGTAAGCTTTAGCTAGTTCTGTGGGAAGTATCCAAGGAGGGTGTAATGTTGTATTTTAAAGTATCTTTTACTTAACTAGATTTTTAACTTAAATTTTAAATTTAAGTCACCAGCCTCTTTATAAAACAGGAGTTAGAGATAGTTGTATAGGACAATCCCGCTCAAAAGATGGCATTGTTCAGTTTATATTATCTATTTATGAGTTGATTCCTTCCTTGAGAGTCAGAAGAAAATGAGCTCTAGAGCAGTGGTTCTCAACCTTTCCAGACTACTGTACCCCTTTCAGAAGTCTGATTTGTTGTGAGTACCTCCAAATTTCACCTCATTTAAACTACTTGTATTTTAATGTCTGATTTTGTAAGCAAGTGTTGCAGCATACTATTACTGAAAAATTGCTTACTGTCTCATTTTTACCATATAATTATAAAATAAATAAATTGGAATATATTGTACTTACATTTTATTGTGTAGTATATAGAGCAGTATAAACGAGTCATTGTCTATATGAAATTTTAGTTTGTACTGACTTCGTGTGTGCTTTTTATTTAGCCTCTTGTAAAACCAGGCAAGTTTCTAGATGAGTTGATGTACCCCAGGTGTACACACAACCTTGGTTGAGAACCATTTCTTTAGAGCACTCTGGCTGTAAGACTATCAGTCTTAATGGACCTGGCCTATTATGTTCTATGCATTCCTCACCTAGCAGACTTACTTATCTATCCTGTGTTACCTACTTGTGCATAGATAGTTGGATTTTTTTTCTAGCAAAAAAATGCAACATCCAGTTTCAATTGCACCACTAACCCCTCTCAGGATGCTGTTCTACTCTTATCACAGGTTGATCATACATATGCCCAAAGCTGGATACTACCATAAGTGTATAGCATATGATCTATTTATTTTAATAACAGCATTGAGGAAATAGGATAAGCATTATTCTCCACTTTTAGTAAATTTTCTACTGGAATGGCAGACATGTCTACATTTTACTATTATAAATGCTGTCTAACGTGAAAGCTGCTGTGGCTTTAAGTATTGTAAATCTTATGCTACAGAGTTTAGCTGACCTATCAGAAAGGTATGTTAGCCATTTGTGGTCTTGAATAGTAACAGGGCATCTCAAAGGTTGCTTTGACCTGAGAAGCAGAGACTTCAGAAGCAGCACAGGTTAAGTAATGTCATCTTTCCACTTTCAATCATCAAGAACAGATTGTTTAACAGGACTGAAACTTGGAATAAAGTGAGTAAAAAAAAAAAAAAAAAAAAAAATTTAAGCAGAAATGAGACTTGATTTAATCTTAATGCCTGGGATTTGTAGATGTGAAGTCCCCACCTAGTACATACAAAAGCTTCCTGTATTCCCAATAAATTTACTACTAAAAGGAGAATTGAACAATACAAGAAGATGAAGAGGGATATTGCACTATCTGCAGTTAATTTGACACTTAACTTGATCTAAAACAGATGCTACTACTAGTTATGAGAATTTTTCAGGACAAAAAGGTAAGTTGCAATGATACAGGGAGGTAGGCTGTGTGTTGAAAAGTGCATTTCCTAATATGCAGAAATGGTAAACTTAAGTGTTTTGCAATATTTAATAGAAAGGTAGTATTCCTAGCAATTTAAATCACAAAGGTCTTGTTTTTGTTTCACGATATCATAAATAATTCTGAAAGATTTGCACATTGAACGAGTGAGTAACTTAAAATTCCTTTTTACAGTGAAAGGAATTGCTTTAGAGCAGGGGTAGGCAACCTATGGCACTCGTGCCGAAGGCAGCACATGAACTGATTTTCAGTAGCACTCACACTGCCCGGGTCCTGGCCACTGGTCCAGGGGGCTCTGCATTTTAATTTAATTTTAAATGAAGCTTCTTAAAAACATTTTAAAAACTTTACTTTACATACAACAATAGTTTAGTTATATATTATAGACATAGAAAGACCTTCTAAAAACATTAAAATGTATTACTGGTACGCAAAATCTTAAATTAGAGTGAATAAATGGAGACTCGGCACACCACTTCTGAAAGGTTGCCGACCCCTGCTTTAGTTAACCAAAAAATTAATGCTTTAAAAGTAAAGCTTATTAATAGATAAATATCAGATGATTAAAACCCATTCTCTAGAGCACAAAGGCCCCTGCATACATCTTTTAATCAAAAGGCTAATTGGTTCTGTTTTGCCATTCACCAATGTCAACTATATTCATTTATTTAAAAGATGATAGTTAGTTACAGGTTTTGAAGGACAGTGTAGATGTATAAAGCTCTAAGGCAGCCAGACATCCTTCACTGAGGAATATCAGTTCGGTGCTTGGCTTCCCAGGTCAGCAAAACTGTTCAAAGCCATTTAAATGAAAGTAAAATCCAAAGACCAATTATCTGACTGTTTACATATGTAGATTGTGAGAAAGATGGAAGAGTACCTACATATCTTTCCTACAGCTTCTCCATATTGATTAATAAGTCGTAATCTCCCTGTGGTGGATGTGCAATAAGGGTGGGATTTTCAAAAAGCAGCTGGGTAACAAGAGTACACAAATAAATAAGAATTATACTTGTAAACTACATAAGCACTCGAAGATACTGTAATTTCATCACAACTGATAGACATCTTACAGAATAACCCACAAAATTTGAATATTTCACAAACAAGTTTTCAAGTAATGCATGTGCATATTGGCTAACTTAAGTGAAAGTTGAAAAATGTTTGCTTTTATTAATATTGGGACAAATTTCAGATTGCCAATCTTTTAGGACCCTTTATCACCATGTATCCCCCTCACCCTTCCAAGACTGGCCAACCACACTGTTTCATTATGAGCTTTAAGACTGTTTAGATGTGAAGGTTTGAAGCGTCTAACCCCACCCACGCACCCCCTGCAAAAAAAAAAAAAAAGTATGACATTTTCAGGTGAATATGTGACTGACTGGGGGTATATACAAGCCTACCAATACAACATAGTCAGGGCAGATGCAATCCTGCCAGCTTTCTCCATTTTGTTCTGCTCCACAACTGCTTGTTAGAGAGGTCAGGCCTAAAAGACTGCTAGTTTCGTGACATGAACCAACCATGAGCAAGCTCAGTTTTGATGGAGAGGAGGTTAGTATATTAGGCCAATGGCACCTTCCACCAGTTGAATTAATAGTGTAACTAATTTAATTAATTACAAATTCCACAACCAACAATAATCCTTCCTTATACTGACACTGATCTGAGATATCAAATATACACTTTTCCACAGTGGCAATAGCTAATTTAAGTGTAAGACATTCTTCTCTAACAGCTTTATTATTTGAGATATTACCTGCTTTAGAAAGAGACTTCACTTTAGACACTTTCTGCATTTTCTAGTTACAATGCAGAAAGTGTGACCAGTAGATTCTCTCTGCTCTAAAACATGTAATATTTGAGTATTTATACTTTTTCAAGGATCTTTGACCCTTATTAAAAATAGTGTTGCTGTATTTTTTGCTTATCTGTACTAATTCATTTTGCCTAGGAAGCTAGCTAGAATTAAAATGACACTACAGAAGTATGTTTAGATTTAAAATAAATTAAGCAGAGAAACTTGAGCTCTTTGGTTGACTCCACTTACATAGCTGATTCTTAGACCACACCATCCCAGTACATGATAAAAATTCTTGAAATTTTGTCTGAATTAGGGAAAAAACTACATGTAGCTATACTTTGAACTACAACAGCATTTACAATGTAAAATAACTGGCATAGTACTTACTATGTGGGGAAAAAAATTCTGTAAATCTAAGAATTCACCATAGTACTAGGCCAAATGCAGAGGTGATCTATACCCAAAGGAAGTATAAATTAGACAATGATCATAAGTAGGTGTAACTTGAATTTTTTTCAGCTTCTCAGCATGCAAGTTAGAGGAGGGGAGGGATAGCTCAGTGGTTTGAGCATTGGCCTGCTAAACCCAGAGTTGTGAGTTCAATCCTTGAGGGGGCCACTCAGGGATCTGGGGCAAAATCAGTACTTGGTCCTGCTAGTGAAGGCAGGGGGCTGGACTCAATGACCTTTCAGGGTCCCTTCCAGTTCTATGAGATAGGTATATCTCCATATATTATATTTTATAAGTAGGGTGTGGCCTAATAAGCCTGGCATTTCTACACGATTCTGCTGCACTTTTTCCAGTCCTTATACACCCTTGGATTCAGTGGGCCAAAATCAGAGGTGATGTGCCCAGAGACTTTATTCAGTATCAGAATGTTACAACTAAAGTTGTACCTTTTTACTCTCACACACACACCACACATCAGTGTGCCATCATCTGAGAATGCCCTAGCAATGGTTTAGTTAAATGAACCAAATGATCTGGACAATTACCACTGCATTTATTACTATTTTTTGCTTTTGCAGGGAAATTTCATTAGAAACTGTTGCTACAAAAATATAAAACAAGTATAAAACAATGTATATTTTTACATATATTACTTGTAAGCCACATAAAATACAAGTTATTTACAGGTACAAATATTTCAACAGTGCAAATGCTTTTTCTTTGATTGCCAGCATTGACTGAGCAGTGGGGGGGGGGGGGGAAAAAACAAAAAACTATGTACAATTCTGATTGATTGTTCAGGGATTCTTTACCTGAAAAATCAGTTAGTTTCAGAGATTGCCCAGAATCTATTATGTAGAACAACTTTGTGTCCTCTATCTGAGGAAAGTATTACACATTTGTAAGATGTGTTTCACAAATGACTGGCTAGATGTAATAGCAACACTTTCCTTCCTGCTGTTTAGCAGACATCACTGAGTAGAATTTCTGAACTATAAGAGTTTCTGGTAAGCTGAGTAAATCAGTCATTTTACTTGAATGCCAGCAAGTTATTTATTAAGCCTTCTAGCCCAAAATGTTGCTTTATGTTCGTCAGCGGGGGCCAGCTGGAGTGGTAAACATCACAAGAATTGAAGACAGACAATGCAACTTCTCTTTGATGTATTCTGGTAATTTCTCATTGTCTCCATACCTAGCAAGTGGAGGAAGTTACACAAGTAAGTAGTAGAAGCAATTTCTATGCCCAGAACATCCATATATGATTTCAGCAGATTAAGATAAAGAGTAAAGACATGTTCAAACTTGGGTGCCTAAAGTTAGGAATCTATGGATCCTTAACTTAATGTCAGGAGTTGTGGGTGCTCAGCCTCTCTGAAGTCAAGTCACTTACTGATTTGTCTAAATATGTATTTGGATGCCTTGAGCACCTAAAGTGAATGTGTCTAATTTTTTTTACTTGCAGAATTCTTGTGTTCAGGATTGTAGAGATTATATAATAACTTGATAAAAACAAGAGAAAAGTTGAGCAGCTAACTGCAAATCTAGTATCCAAATGGATATCTTATTGTACACTCCATTGTGTGAAATTCCTAATTTTATTAATTGAACAGCAATAAAACTTATTTGTCATAGTCACTTGAGACTCAAAATAGAACATCTACTGTGTTCAAAGGTCATCTACTGTTTGGGCTGAGGTCATCAGGTCTATACACTTGATGTAGCTTAGCTATTTACTAGGGCATTCCCTCAACTTGTAAATTGTGGACATGTTTTCAGAAAAATGGATATAGTCCTTTTCATTAAAGCTTCCTCTAGTCACCGAGCAAGCAACATAAATAAAATCTCATACTGAAGAGATATGGACAGAACCCATTCCCATCTTATCCAGGGCTGACCGAGGATAAATTTTACTACGTGCTTGCTATTCTTACATTTATTTGATTGCCAAAACACACATGAAGTTACACACATCTGGGTTTTTTTTGGGGGGGGGGGGGTTGGGTTTGTGCTACAACACTAGTAAAGTTTTTATCTACACACTATGGACATAGTACTACACATATAGACCATTTGGGTTTCCATATGATGAAGTTATAGTAAATTTAATTTCCATAACGTGCTAATCAAAGTAAACATTTGTAGGAGTTAAAAAAAATAGTAACTGTGAAAGGTCAACATTAGATATCAACTGAAAAGTTTATCTTGTATTTCCATTTAGTTTGAATGTAATGTATGTGCTTATAGAATTAAGACTCACCTAGTTGTCTGGCCATTTGGAGATGTGTAAGTGATAGAAGAGACACCTGCTTGTGCTACCAACTGGGATCCATCATTGAACTGAACCCACACTGCTCCACTAGTCAACTGACAAGAGATGTGTCCAAAGTTATTACAGCTTGAAAATTTCAAATAATTAAAGTTGCATACCATAACTATTTTAAGAAGTTTATGGTAAAATTTTCAAAAATGCCGAAGTCACCTAGGAGCCCAAGCCCCATTGTCTTTCAAAGGGATTTTTAGGCAGATTTGAAAAATAGGACTTTGGCACTTGTGGAAATTTTACTCTTAAGTTTAGTAGCACGATTTAGCTAAGAATTGTGCAATAAAATTTGTACAAAAACTAATACAAGGTTAGTTTATATGGCTATTGGTTCTACAGTATGTGGTATAATTAGACAAATTACTACACAAATTTACAGACTCATTTAGGACCAGAAGCAGGTCATAAATTCATGTGTGGATTATGCTGTTTTGCAAACTTCAACTTTTTTCCCCCCTTATCTGGCACAAAGACCATAAAGAAACCACATATCCAACAATGCATAGAAAATTCCCTCCTAATTCCTCCTCCAAAGTAGTACCCAACTAATGATGAGTACAAAAGTGACCAATAGCCCTTTAGTTTAACTCATAGTGTCATCCTATTATTTAAAAAGGTTAGTATTAGTGGACTCATCCACTTGTTGGAGAGTTATAACATCTACATGAAGAGAGAATTAACATAACAGAAAGAGACTCTTCTAGAGTGGTATATACAGAATGACCTCTCCAACAGGTGGATGAGTCAACTAATACTAACCTTTTAGAGTTATATCTCTCCACTAGTTCTAGTCTTTTCCATCGTCTCAAATAGATAGTTAATCTGAACTTCAATAAGTAGTACTGGTTAGCTGAACTACTCCACTCAGGTCTTCTCTCAAGGCTAGTTCCCAGTTTCCTCATTCATATTGAACCTCCCCTCTCCATCTTATTGCCCTATCCTGTACTTTCCAATCTATCTGCCTTCAAAAAGTGACCAAAACTGTAGTTTAATGAAACTTACTGTGTACTCCCTGCTTGCAAGTGAAGCCTAAATACATTTTCAAAATTAATCATTTCTTCTAGTTAAAAAAAAATACTTAATTCAAGTCCAAGAAAAACTGGACTTGTCTACTTTATCAGCAATTCACTACTCACCTGAGAAGCCCAACCAACATTTTTCACAAATACAGATTTTAAAAGCTGGGCTGAATTTGGACTACACTCCTTTTGCTGATTGGAGGAGCAGGTTGTTTCAGGAATGGTAGTGGTGAACACAGAGCCTTCATATGATATCTAAAAATAGAACATAGAAATACACAACACTGTTGTCCTTACTAATGATGAGACCATGATCACTTAGTTTTAGCAATAAAAACCTTAGATGTTTATGCTCCTTTATTCCTGGTTAAAATATTTAGTCTCCTATGTACGTCATCTGACCACTTTAATTACTCTACAGCATGCATGGATTACAAACCAGCAATTGATACTTTTCACCCTCTGAACTAAAGGACTGGTAACAGGACCTCTTTTATACCATGAAAGTACTTTGAGAGAGCAGATTCCCCCTTCTACTTAAGCCCAATTTCCCCTTAACTAGAGTCTCCTACTGTCACAACTGCAGTGATTCTCTACTTCATAAACAGGCATCAGAAGTAAGGGTATCAAATTGTGTTCTACTGCTGTTAGGTACTGCATGACATGTCTTTTTCAGATTCCTACAAAACCTAGGTAGAACAAATGAATTGAAGATCAAGTTACAATTTCTTTGCTTGTCAATTTGTATCATAAAACATTTTAATCTAACTGTATTTGTAATCAAATCTGGTAGGTACACAAGTTAAATCCATAAAAATTTACCTTTGTATCTGAAAGTAATTATTGTGTATTTGAATTCTAACTAGACAGCAATCCTCAAGTCTACATACTTGTTTACTTACAGAAGGATTTATGTTGGGAACATGACAAGGAGTAGAGCTCACAGCTATATTTCTATCCGCTGAGGTAGCATCTCTCGCTGCGCAGTTTACATCCACTAAAGTAGAGGGAGGTGCCAAAGCCTTCGGAGATTCAGTGTTGCCTGGCTTCCTGGAAATTAAAAATAGCACAAGAATAAAGGTCTTCGTGAATCTTCTTACTGGGGATAATTGCGTGAAGTGCAGCAGACTTAATCAGGAAACCTGGCTTCTCTTAATTGCAATTGACTGTGTGGCTTCAGACAAGTTACTTAACCTCTGTTGCTCTACTGTCCTATCTGTAAAATTGGGCTGTGTTTATGAAGCACTTTATAGCACCATTCATTGAAGAACTTCAGATTTCATATGCGTTCGCTATCTTTTGATCTAGATTTCTTTAACTCACCTGCATGCAGTCTAATTGTATTTTATACCAAGGAAGGAGAGTCTATTAATCCAGAGATATTTAATGTTTACATACCTAGTTTTGCTACAATTTAAAATAAACTTTTACCTTCCAACAATTATTGGAAAAAAGGGAACACTTTCACTTCTCTTTTCTTCTTCCAAAACAGCACCTTCCAATGCAAGACAAATACGGTGTCCCTAGTTTTGTGAAGAGGAAAAAAAAAAAAAAAATTAGTTTATATTGAGAACATGAAAGTGCTATATAAATATCTGTAACATGGACTATCTAATGTGACGGGTGTGCCTGGTGTTTGCAACAGCCTTGCTAAGACTTACCGGTACAGAGGAAATTGGTTTTGACAAGGCTGCAGCATTTCTGCTGTTAGCAGTATAGAGAGCAGCTCCTAGACACACTGCTGTGCCTTTAGGGGGAGCTCAACTCATTCTCCTTTAGCTCCAAGAGCTCACTCCCATGCACCTACTCCAAAGCCCACTGAAGACCATTAGAATTCTATTGACTTCAATGGACTTTGGATCACACTCTATAGGGGCACTGAAAATGTGCCCCTATAGGGCAAGATTTAAAGTCCATACCACCCCCTCTTTCCCTTCTCACAGGCCAAGGGAGGAGACAGAAGCAGATTCCAGTGTAGGAAACTCACAGTAAAATGAGGTTAGGGAGTGGAAATACACACAGTGGGTGTGTGGTTTTGGTTTATTATTCCCGAGCCCACAGAGAGGTGGTGTGATTATTCCTGTGACTGCTTATTGGGAGACATGGGGCCTGAAAGGTTGGTTGGTAAATGGGTATTCCACTAAGGGCAGATTAGCGGCATTTTTTGCTTAAAACAGATCTCTTTCACATATATGCAAGGCTGCTTTGCAGAAAAAGCAACATAGGCTCTTTTCACAATTATCTTTAATTTACACTGAAAGTTAACTAATCAAATATAGGGATAGCATTACTTTATAAAGTCTGATTGCATTTTAAAAAGTCATAACATTAAAGAGAAAAGTAGGCACCAAAAGGATAGAAGATAGACCTGGAGCCAACCTCGGTGAAAAAGGCTGCAAGTTTAGAGGCGGGCACTTTGCACTCAGAGGTGTCTATACAATAAATATTTACCTCATTTGCATGATCCATATATATTTGTATTTCCTTCTTCAGGCCAATTTCACTTTCTTCTTTCAAAGTGTAGGATTTCCCAGATTTTTCTATCACTCGAGTAATACCTGCTGTCTTGTGTATTTTTGCCCCTATAAAAACAAAGTCTAATCATTTTTTTCTCTAAAATATCAAAAGTTACCAAGTACAGCAAATTACTGCTGCTACATTCTTCAGAAATTGTCAAGAAATAATATATGTAAGACTTGTTGCAAAGAGCAACATATCCATTCCTTTAACTCACTCCAAGATGAACTCTAAACCTAGTAGAAATCAAAAAGCGACTTAAATAGGTCAACTATAATGTTAACATATATTAATGTATTAGTGTATATTCAGTATCAGATATAGTTCCTGTGCAAATGCCATGCATTTTAAAAAAAAACAACCAAAAAAACCAACACAACAAGTATACGTACATGAGATACAGCCCAGGATTTCATAGCACACCACTTCACCTTTAAATTACTACTAAAATATTTATGTTAAGACAGTGTTTCTCAACCAAGGGTACATGTAGCCCTGGGGGTACACAAAGTTCTTCCAGGGGGTACATCAATTCATCTAGATATTTGCCTAGTTTCACAACAGACTACATGAAAAGCACTAGCAAAGTCAGTACAAACTAAAATTTCATACGACTTGTTTATACTTATGTATATACTATAGCAGTATTTCTCTACCTTGGGTTATGATATATTTTACAATTATATGGTAATAATGAGAAAGTGAGCAATTTTTCAGGAATAATATGCTGTGACACGTGTGTTTTTAGGTCTGATTTTGTAAGCAAGTAGTTTTTAAATTAGTTGAAACTTGGGGCACACAAGACAATTCAGCCTACTGAAAGGGGTACAGTAGTCTGGCAAGGTTGAGAACCACTGTGTTAAGATATTCCAACTCAAGACATTAAAATAATGAAATCAAGTATTAGAGGATAGTGCTCTTGTGTTACAACTGTTGAAACAAAAATGAAGAATGTATTCATTATTTGTCTTACTCAATTAAATGAAAGGGGCCACTTAAATACAACAGAACAAGAGCTTGTTCTGCAGAACAGGCACTTCTCAGCAGTGCTACTGAAAAGTGGAGTTCCCTGAATACTGATCTATTTGTGTTCTTACACAATCTTTAAGAAAAAAGTAACTACTACTATTGCTTTGGAAGGGCTAAAATTGACTTCATTGTATTTGAATGCAGCTATGCCTATTTACACCAGAAAAGAATTTGGCCTGAAAGCTTTTCTTTATTTGTAAGTCATTTAGAGACATGGTTGGATTCCTTGCTCTTGAGGTTTCTACTAAAAATGCCACAATTTTTTCTAGATAATGACAGGGAAAATCTAAGAGCAAGCACACTATTCACCCATCTAAAATGAGAAACAATCACAGGTAGGGAGGAAGATGATCCACAAAGAGAGTGACAGCAGTTCAATACCACTCTTGTGGTGCGTGCTCAAAACACTCGATAATTGAATCTGCCAGGAGATAGTGGGTATTGTAACTTAACAGTATTTAAATAGCTTGTGTGCTAGAGTGAAGAACAATTGACAAAATACTAAAATATATACAGTACTTTAAAAAATTCTAATACTCTTTCCTTTTTAAACTTGGAAGCGTTCACAATTTGTTCTTAGGCAAAAAAATTTTGATAAAGCTTGAAGTTACACATGGTTTCTGTTTGATCACCAGGATTTCAGTACAATTTTGCTAACAAGGTTTAATCGTTGCAGTAAAAAGGTAAAGATATTGTCCATATGAATACATACCATCATAAAAACAAACTTCAACATCTGCAATAGGTGAATTCTCCATCAACATGCACTTAGCATATCTTGTATAGAAGGTAACTTTTGGTGTTTTGGATCTTACCAACTGTACAAATTTGGCTGCATACTGGTACTTTTTCCAGTACTTTTCTAAAAGAAGAAGATTTAAAACTCTTTTAATTGATTAATTCAGAAGGAAAATATATACGTATTTATAAATTATAATGAATTATTTTTAATTTGTGAGATCTGTCACTGTCTAGCTGTTACTAACTGAAAATGGGGAAAGTCAACTTTCAAGAACTTACCTGGTAGTATTTTACAGAGCTATTTAAGTGTTTTACCCTAACAATTTTTTTTTTTTTTTTTTAAAGTTAGGCCAGTACAGGACATTCATATCCATGTGAAATATATTGTTTCTGTAGATTCATATATTAATATCATTCAAAGCATATGCTAATGATTTCTTTAAGTTAGGAAGCGATGGACACATTTTATGAATATTTTCAAGATGGTTTTGGTAAAGTCAGTGAATGATCTTTAAAGCAAAAAGTAGGCTGCTGTACTAACCATTCAGTGAACTACATTACTCAATTGTTATATATAGAGAAGTACTGTGTTAAATGCTTTAATAATCACTCAGACTCAAACTATGGCCACAAAGAAGTAGAGGTTAGGTTGCCGGCTTTGAAGATTATTTGGAAACCCCTCCCTCAAGTTTAAGTAGTCTGAATACCAGACTCCAAAAAGACTAAAAAAGCTTCAATCTTACCCATCCCCATATGGTGTAATGTAGGCAAATAAGTGATTCCTTATAAGGAAGTCATTAAATGAAGACCAGTACCCTACCTCACAGCGTTATGAAGTCTCATTACATTTCCAAGGAGAAAAAAGTAGTCAGTTTCAATTAGAGCTCTAGTTTTTGTCTTGCTCCTAAATGAATAGGCATTTTCTCCATTGTATTCAACATAAAGTATTTAAAAGCTAGTACTCATTCCAACCATGCACAAAGTTTTTTAAAAACCACACTTTTAATCTACTTAAAAAAAAAAAAAAAAAAAACTTTACTCTACCTGGCAAGTTGTCAAAGTTGTATATAACAACATCTTCAGGAGGAGAGGGAGGACCATCATCAAGAAGGAAGCCTCTTCCTTCATTTGGATGATAAACTGTGATCTAACAAAAGCCCCCAAAAATCTTACAGTTATATTGCTATACAGTATATCACAATATTCTTTATCTGAAAGCTGTGGATGGAAGTTACACAATGCAAGGCTTAACTACCATATTCCTCTGTCTAAGCAATTTTAATTTACTTTGGCAGGTTTCAGCTAAAAGTTTAGCCAGTTTTATATCTAAAACCAAAATCAAAGGTTTCTATTTTCTTTAAAAACAGAAACAAATCAGTCTGCTACTCGCATTTCAAAGGCTGCACTACCCAAGAAGAAAATATCTGCAGTTTCGCACCCATCCTTGATGCAAAATATTCAACTGCTATCTAAAGGATAAAAAGTGTTCTAAACAAACTGATACTCAAATTAAGGTTAATATAGCTAAAGGCTATTGCTTTTATTTGTGATATACTGAACAGTTTAATACTATAGTCACTTGATATTTATAATAAATGGAAATGATCAATTCAAGTTAAATTACTACTCACCACACTTCCATCACAAGATATTCTGAGAACTTCTTTCACAAGCTCTTGGGAATGGAGTTCTTTTAGAAACTCCATACACACTTCTCCTGCATCTAAAATACTCACCTAAAACCCACACAAAATAAAAGCCAGGTTAAAATTTAATTTCTTGCTCAAATGACACTATACATTTTTTTCCCCACAAATGTTTCAGAAAAGTATTTGTTTCCTCCCACTCCATGTTTATGGCAAATTCATAATAAAAATGAACAATGGTATTACAAAGATCAAGCAGCTGATTTTGTGCTCCCTGAAGTAACTTGTACATGTAATGCTATTACTTAGGACAATTCTAATGCTTGTTCAGCATGAACAAAGAGTTATATAGCCAAGTGTGTGGCTTCCTGAAGTGACCAATCAGAAATTAGGAGGTAGACCAGCCCTAAAACCTTTTCAAATACTAGGGTAAGGGAGGAGAAAGAACAGATGGAGGATGAAGGGGGAAAAAAGCAGTAAGAGAAACAAAGGAAAAAAGAGACAAGAATGAGAAAAAAACAAATTGAGATAAGCAGGGACTGAAAGAACTTTATTTTTAGAGATGGAGAGAAAAAAAGAAAGCAACGAGGAAAAGAGGTCAAGAGTGTTTGTGAGAGGGAGCAAGACTATTATCTTCAATTCCAATTAAGATACATAGCTTAAAAGGAAATGTTCATGTTTTATATTGCTACCACGTGCACACAATATTTTAATTTGGTCACATTAATGTTCAAAACAAGACCTGTAAAGTTAAAGTGTGCATTTTTCAAATACTTAGAAAAACGTGTCTATTTTTAATATATCTAGTTTGTGTCAGGCTGTAGTTTTCTTTTACTTGTAAACTCAGAATGATACTACACTAACATTTGTGCAAAAAATCAGTAATGGCATTAGATTATATGAAGACTGAAGTTTACCATACTAATGAAGACTGAGATTTACTATGCCATACTAATCTTTGATTTCTTTTAATGTACATCTTAGAAAGCATGTGAGCACACCTGTTTTACTGAGCAATTGCATAAAAGAAAAGGATCTCCATTTTCACTATACTTAATCCATAAATATATATTTTTATAATTTCAAAAAACAAAACATACCACTGCATTTTTTGTTTTTTGTCTGATTGATTTTAGCCTGTGAGCATTCAGAGGAGATACAATACTTCGCAGTGTAGGTTTCTGATGTCCTAATAGTTCTTTGTCCCTGATTTTTCCTTGTTCTGAAGTTGGATAGAGACCAAATGCAGATGCTGGTTGAGCTTTGTCAGATTTACATTGAAGTCCAGAGGTATATTTCTTTGTACTGATCTCATTTATAGAATGTGCAATGTCAATGGGGGCATTGGGATTTTTTTTATCTTTTAAGCCATTCCAGGCATTTCTTGATATTTCTTGCTGCACACCTAGATGGTATCGGAAACCTCCATTTGTGTTATCAGTACTGATGTGATCCAGAGGCTCTCTCAGCTGAGCTGAAAAATAGCATAAGTGTGTTCAGGTTAGAGGTTTAAGAAATTCATTACTTTGGAAGATTTTTCTCAGTTCTTAAGGGGAAGTGGGATAGAAAGGAAAGAACTATTTCATGGTCTTTAAAAAAAAAATTCAAAAGTAACTAAAATTTAAAAAATAAAACTAAGTAACTGAAGAAGAAAGGTTGGTTAGCCCTCAATATTGAGTAACATTTCTAGGCTGTGAAATCCGTGTGTCATTTAGTTTATTCCAAAATAAAATGACTCTCAAATTTGAAAGATATGTATTGAACTCCAATACAATTTAAAATAAATTCCACTATGTGACTAATGTGTCAATCACTGCCTTTTAAATATAGTGGGTGCAGAGTACCTTAACTGAAACAGCATTTCTGAATAATTTGTTTCCAAATTATTCCACTACTAGTACACTTCTAAATATTTATTTAATTTAAAACAGGAATCAAACTTGATCTCCCTCGGTGGAAAGAAATATTGTTAATTTACCACTCAGGTAATGTATGTAGTACTATTAAAAGGACTAGCGAGTTTTACTGAAATTACAATATAGCAAACTCTTGATAGAATAAAAACCACTTCTCAAATGCACTTTTAAAGAAGTGTTTTCTATTTTAGCTATAAACCAGACAGAAATAGAATATTTGAATATGCTACTGCCATAAATAAAAAACACTATTTACAATATTCTGCTTTTTTTGTGTCATATGTCAGCAAAAGGGTAGATTAGAAATTTAGATTACACTCGTAGGTGTGAATAGTTATGCTATATTTTCCCACCTTCAACTAGGGGAACAGATTGCTTTTATATTTGATTTGGCCATGACTGTTACTTTATATTTGATTAAATGAGGCCAATATTTAATTGGCCTCATCTCTCTCCTTCACCCAAACAATGAATGCATCCTTTCTGCCATGGGATAGAAGCAATGCAAAAAGAATAAAAGAGTTGAGGAGAGAGAGCAAGCAGAGATAGCTAGGTTATATGAGGAATAGGGTAATTCCAAGTATACATCATATGGTTACAATTCCCCCAGGGGAAAGAGAGTCTGGCAATATCAAACAAAGAAAAATCAGTGGTTTTGTGTTATTTAAACCTCTTGGTTAAATTACATCTTTATTATGTACAGTTTGCATATATGATGTAATATAATGCATGGCAAAGAACTCCTCCTTCCCTTCTGTGTCTTTTGTATTTCTCTCCACCCTCCCTTCTGCAGCTCTAATCATCATCTGTCTTTCATACTCTACACTCGTACACAAAACATTTTTATGTTATTCAAAGAATGACATCTCAGTATCTCCAAAATAGTGAAGTTAGGGTAAAAATATTCAAAAGCACCAGAGTCCAATTTTCAAAAGTGACAGGCATTCAGGAACTTAAATCCCATTGGAAAAAGTCAGTGGGACTTAAGTGCTTTTGAAAATTTTACCCTTCACACTTCAAATCATCGTTTAAATAGGCACAAAGTTGTTCTGCTTCTGGTCAGCACTGAACAATGAGGAAGGACTATAAAATTCTGTACTATAATCTTCTTGTTGGTACTAGTTTTTATTAGTAAAATAAATGAAAAAAATCAGAAAGTTAATGATGGTAGCCAAAGGAGAGGATGACCTCATTTCAGAGTGCTATACAATTTGACTATCAAGCTTCACTTATGATACTGCAGGCCACTATTCTTGTACCATTTACTATCCTCTTAGTTCATAATGTGTTTATCTGCAAAGAAAAACATTTAAATATTGAAGGGACACATCATAATAATTCGTTATTTTAAGTACCCTCCCATGTTTCCTCCAGGAAGCCAGACTGCGCCCCCTGGCCCATGGAACCAAACACTATTTAATGTCCAATTTCTTTTGTAATATTAGCAGTACATCCCATTGTACTGGATTATTTCACCACACAATTAGATTTGTCCTTTTGTCACAAATAAGGAAATATAAATTTATAAGACAAGTAAGTAATTACATGCCTGGGGCAAGTAACAGCATTTCTTTAGTTTGTATAGGTCATGCAAACTTGACAATTAAAAAAACAATATTCTGTAAATTCATACCGTTTGTCTGTATGCTTCCAAGCCACTGCTGCATTGTTTCAGTCTGGGACTTCTGTTCTAATAAACCAATACTGGGCTTCATTGGACAGAGATAATTTGAGCTAAATACACAAATATTTGTAAGTATTTCCATAACAATAAACATGAATATTTATTGGCTATTGATCCTAAAGCTAAATAAATTTGTACAAAGGGGCTCTTTTACTGAATGAGTAGTACAGCTTTTGTGAAATAAAAGTGACATCCATAAACAAGATTATACTGTATGTTTGTATAACATAAAAGTAATACTATTCCAGATGCAGAGACAGTAACAGAACATGTTTGCGGGGGCTAAGAGAATCATGTAGAACTTTGGAGACTCCAGATAACATGGGACAGGTGCACCAGGCAAATATAGCAAAAAAGCAAATATTATTTCCATGAATATAGTCTAAAATAGATATATTGGTTTATAGTTATACTATTAGTTAATTGAAGTTTGACAAATTCAAGCCAGCCAGGGCTCTCATCAATTAGGACCTGGAACTTGCACATGCAGAGGACAATGGCTACTGGTGAAGCATTGCATTTGGGGCTTTCTTCCCCCACCCCTCTGCAGCCCCCAGACAGCTATACTGGCAGAAGCCACATCCTCCTCCTATTTGGCATCTAAGCCCCGCTTGCAGAGACTTTCAGCAGTCAAGACTTGCTCCTCCCCTCATGATGGGACCCTGCAGTTTTCACCAGGGACATATAGGAGGGGAACTCATTTTTGAAACACTAATAGAAAATGCATTTGTGATGACTGAAATTTAAATATATATTTTTTTCTACTATAGCTTATTCCATAACATTATGCATTTAACAAGATAGATAGTTCTTCTAGATTTTATCTTAAAACTGCCAATTCTAAATCAGACTGATTCTTACTGTGTTTGGTCTTTCACAGGTGGAGATGTGTGCTTTTCAAAAGAACCAGAACTACAGGAAGTCTTATCCTTAAATATAGGGGGAATATCACCATAGCTGTTTACAGGTGAAAATCTTTCTGTATTTTCCATCACTCCTACTCCGGTCGTTGAAAGCAGTTCTATGGAATGGCATCTCTCCACAGTGTTTGATATTCCTTGACTCTGACTGCGAGATGCGCCAGACCTATCAGAAGAATGGGCCCTCCGAAGATAACGTGAATGTGGCCTCTCTTCAGTAAGTTGCATTGTTCTTCCCCTACCACTTATGCCAGTTTCTTTTCCCTGAATTCCCCAGTGATTATAAGAACTGCTTCCATCCACAGATGAAATGTCACTGGAATTCTTCTTTTTAGGAAATACAGTCATTTTATTTGGGAGTGGCTGACCAACCAAGAGCCTTTTCTTTTCCTTCAAGCAACCACTTACACTGACACTGGAAGAGCCAGTAAAGGCTGTAGAGATTGTGGCATTTCCACTGTCCATTGAATCCTCCACGGTTCCTGAATCTTTACTTCGTGCCGAGTTATATCTGGACATAAAAGGATGATCCAGTACAGATGAAAGACTTAAACGATCTGCTGGGTTTTTGCGAAGTAACCGGTGTACAAGGTCTTGAGCTTCCCCTGACAAAAAAGTTGGCATTTCATAATCTGCTAATACTACTTTATTCAATGTGTTCTTGACTGTGTCAGTGTCAAAAGGTGGTTTCCCAATAAGAAGAGTATAGAACATACACCCCAAAGACCACACATCAGATTCAAGTCCATGTGCACTCCGTGTGGCTATTTCTGGAGAAATGTAATTAGGAGTTCCACACATTGTGTAATGCTTTTCATGAGGCATTTTCAATTGCGTTGCTAGTCCAAAATCAGCAATCTTGATGTTCATATTACTGGTGAGTAGAAGGTTAGAAAGGGTGAGGTCCCGATGTAATATTCCATGAGAATGAAGATACAACATCCCTGTGATAATCTGATGCATAAAGTGTCGCGCTGTTAGAACACAAAATATAAAATCTGGTTTTAGTAGAATATTTGAAACAGTATCAAAACATGACTTTTTAAGTATCTTCTTATCTGCCCCAATCTGACCCATTTATTAAAATCAAATTACTACTAAAAATGTGTAATGTAACTGTCATTATATTAAAGAGATTACAGGGGAGATTATTTGCTGTTACCATACTGCTTAGCTGCCTCACCAAGACTGTGTTTCTAAGGCAAATCCATGAAACATGGAAATGGCGCTTGTAATCCAGTAATCAAATCTGTTTCTTTGCCACTGTGCAAAACCACACTGAATCAAGAACTTGAGTACAAATTGAAAATATTTAAAACTGGCCCTAGATGCTTTGACAACTTGTTAACATGGGGCAGTGATTTTATTTTTGAACACCCTAGAACAGTGGCTTTTAAACTGTGGTCCGCGGACCGCTGGGGGTCTACAGGCTATGTCTAATGGGTCTGCAAAAGGTTGTTGTTACCATAGAACGGTGGTTTTCAGCCTGTGGTCCATGGGGCTTCGCAGACTATGTCTAAAATTTCCTAACAGGTCAAACAACTCCATTTGAAAAAGTTTAGGGGTCCGCAAATAAAAAAAAAAAGTTGAAAAAAAATCACTGCCCTAGAAGTTAGTATATAAAGCAGATACCTAAAACCCATTTGTTTTGTGTGCTGTATAGGTTATATATACACAAGAGACCAGGTATTTGGACACAGTGTAACAGATCACTAACAAGCTGGCACAGAGGTCAACAATGTTGAAAACACAAATAATTTTGAGCAGTCCCTTCTCCCACTAAACTAATTCAAAAGTTACAATTAGAAACTGTTTTCCCTACCACAATAGGTAAAGCAATCATGCAACAGAGAAGAGCAAGAGCGTAGTCTAGAACAAGAGGGTAAATGCCTTAAGGCTTCACACAGACTGAAATAGTGTCCTGTACCATTGCTTCAGGATTATGGCTATGGCAGGAAGCACTGTTTGATGAGGCAAATGACCATTAACCCCTCTTCATCCCATACACATTACAACATAAACATAACATTTCTTCTCACTTCCTTTCAAATACCAATCCTTACTACAGCTCAAGGAATTCACCCTTCCTAATTGTGTACATGATGCACTCTTGGCAAAGTGCCTGAAGCACATAGGAAAAAAAAGTTACAAGTTATTCTAAAATACAGTAAAGTCATCTCTACAAGGCAGCCTTCTGTCCTGAAACCACTCAGAAGTATTCCCAAGTGTACTGTGTACAAGTCAGCTTCATCATTTGACCACCTCTAAATTCAGTCAATATGACTCTACATGACAACATAAGAGCAGGATCTTATTCAACAAATCCTTATGACTTAGTGAGAATAAGAAGTTTGTACCACCCTCAATGCCTGTTGGCAGTGCAGAGCCAACACAACTAGAAGAGGAATTATATTCACTTGTATTTCGTTAATGAATTGTTTACAAGTTCCAATCAGTTGCACCTGTGCAATCCCACTGGAGACAGTGGTGTTACCTTCAGACTAGAACTGCATTTTAAATTTGGTAGTCATCCCTAGGGATGTACTGTATTCTTCAGTGCTTCTGCCTCCCAGCTGGAGTGCAATTAAAGACATATTGGTTGGAAAGCAACACCAACTACCATCTTTCAAATTGCAGAAGCTAGTCTACTGGCCAACTCCCTTATTCCCCTCCCCCACCTGCTCCCAACATATTCAGTCTCCTTTTTCTACTCTTTAGGAGTTTGGAGAGGGAGGAGTGAATTGTACTGGTAAAAGTCACCATTCCACAGAAAAGACTACTGTGTGTCTAGCAGACAGTATTTTTTAAATAACTTTTCCCAAATTGGTTAAAGCACGCCGCTTTGCAGCTTCCTGTTCTATCACTGAATTCTGGCTCCTGAGTCTGTTATGGGGATGATATCTATAAGGGATGATGCAAAGCTTTAACAGGTGAAGGACAATTAATTGCACTTACAGGTATTTTGGTGCTTTAAAAAAAAAAAAATCCCCTAACGTACAGAAATATCTGTCCTGAACCACTATTCAACAGACCAACAAAAATCAGTTGTTTGACGTGTATATCTACTTGACAAGGAACAAATATCTGCACTGTAAAAATTATAAACAAAAGAAATAGTATTTTTCAGTTCACCTCATACAAGTACTGTAAGGCAAGCTCTATCGTGAAAGTGTAACTTACAAATATATATTTTTTTGTTACATAACTGCACTCAAAAACAAAATGTAAAACTGTATAGCCTACAAGTCCACTCAGTCCTACTTCTTGTTCAGCCAATTGTTAAGACAAACAAGTTTGTTTACATTTACGGGAGATACTGCTGCCTGCTTCTTATTTACAATGTCACCTGAAAATGAAAATAGGCATCCGCATGGCACTTTTGTAGCTGGTGTTGCAAGGTATTTATGATATGCTAAACATCCGTATGCCCCTTCATGCTTCAGCCACCATTCCAGAGGACATACTTCCATGCTGATGATGCTCGTTAAAAAAATAATGCCTTAATTAAATTTGTAACTGAACTCCTTGGGGGAGAATTGTATGTTTCCTGTTCTGTTTTACCCGCATTCTGCCATATATTTCATGTTATGGCAGTCTCAGATGATGACCCAGCACATGTTCGTTTTAAGAACATTTTACAGCAGATTTGACAAAACGCAAAGAAGATACCAATGTGAGTTTTTTAAAAAATAGCTACAGCCTTCGACCCAAGGTTTAAGAATCTGAAGTGCCATCCAAAATCTGAGGGGGGAACGAGGTGTGGAGCATGCTTTCAGAAGTCTTAAAAGAGCAACACTCAGATGCGGAAACTACAGAACCCAAACCATCAAAAAAGAAAATCAACCTTCTGCTGGTGACATCTGACTCAGATGTTGAAAATGAACATGCGTCGGTCTGCTCTGCTTTAGATTGTTATCAAGCAGAATCCATCATCAGGGTGGTTGAAGCATGAAGGGACATCTGAATCTTTAACACATCTGGCACGTAAATATCTTGCGATGCCGGCTACAACCATGCCATGCAATTTCAGGTGACATTGTAAACAAGAAGCGGGCAGCATTATCTCCTGCAAATTGCGACCAAACTAATATGTCTGAGCGATTGTCTGAAGTAGCACTGAGTGGACTTGTGGGCTATAAGGTTTTACATTGTTTTATTTTTGAGTGCAGTTTCTTTTTTGTACATAATTATACATTTGTAAGTTCAACTTTATCATGAAAGAGATTGCATTACAATACTTGTATTAGTATTTTTCAGTTCACCTATTTCTTTTGTTTTTTACAGTGCAAATATTTGTAATCAAAAATATAAAGCGAGAACTGTACATGTTTTCTGTGTTGTAATCGAAATCAATATATTTGAAAAATGTAGAAAACACCCAAAAATATTTAAATAAATAGTATTCTATTTTTTTTAATCACGCAACAGGCCTAGTTCCTGTTGTATGGAAATGCAACTCAGATGTAATACCAGAGGCGCAAATCTGTGGAGTAAGAATGTGCCAATTTTACATAGTCATATTTCAGACTAGAACTGTAATTTAACAAAGGTTACACCTTAATGTTAAAAGGGAAGATCTACCTCGGCATCACTGAAGACCAGTTTTTAATATTTGATTTCTAGTAGCACACGGACTTATAAGAAGGGATGCAAGAAATCGGTTTCCCAGAGAAAAACATGGAATTTTCATTTTTACAAACAATCTTCAGTTTTTACATTTTGTGAAAAAATAAAAATATATTAACTATTAACTTAATTTTGCTGGAAGTACCAATGTCACTTATTCAATGCACACAACCTCCCGCTCTTGTGACTGATTTTTTAATTTAAAATTACAGTGGAACCCCTTTTTATCCGATCTAATTGGGACCAGGGCCAGAATGGATAATCAAAAATTGGGATAATCAGGAGAATTGGCAAAGAGCTTTCTATCCCTTATTTTGAGATGTGGTGGGGGGTGCTCGGGTAGTCGGCCCCACGCAGTGGGGGCTGATCACTGGAGCCACAGCCACTGTCAGCCCCAGGCAGCTGGTGGTTGGTTAACATGGAGATCCGAATAATGGAGGCTTGGATTAACGGGATTCTACTGTATATCAATAAAACATTGTGTTCTACTGATAACTATATATATTGTGGCTAAGGAAACTAAAGTTCAGCATTTCATTTTAATCACAGAAAAACATGAATTTTTATGTTTTTTTTTTTTAAATCAGAGAATTTTGGATTTTTTAATCACAGAAAACTAGGATCCCTGCTTATAGGTCATAATTGTTGTTATTCTATTATGCTATCATTCTTGTCCCAAACAGGACTAACAAGAAAACAAAGAAACTATGTATCAAATATATATGCAATTGTAGCAAAGTCTTTCAAGTACTACTAGATTTAGAACTACATAGAATTGCTCCAAGGGAAAGCAATGATAGTGAAACATTTTTAAAAGGGACTTTTATCTATCAAAATTAAATGCCTGTTTAATGATAAAAAAAATACTAACTAAAAATGTCACTATATGAAAGAATCCAACCCACTTTCTTCTTCAGAGAAAGGCTTCATTCTGTTCTTTAGATATCTGCTCATTTCTCCATTGTGACACATCTCTAGTATCAGGTACACGTAGTTGCTATCTTCAAAATAATTATAAAGCTAGAACATAAAAACAGAATAAAAATAGTTAGAATACTTTTACAATGAAGAGAGCAGAATTTTAAGGTAGTGTACAAAGTGTAAGGTTATTCTTACCTCAAGTATAGAAGGATGTTTTAATTGACAATGTATCTTCACCTCATTTTGAACTCTCTGTACCATTCCAGCTTTGTGCATGGCCTTTTTGTCTATCTGAAAAGGGACCAGAGAAGTAGTTTCAAGACACATTTTAAGATAAATCCCACAATTCAGTGAATGTTGTGAATGCTACCATCAGACTTTACTTGTGTTGACTATATATTGCATAGTACAAGTTGTTTTGTAACCCTACAGATACCCAAGTTCTTTCTACATTTAACTTTTTTTTAAATCAGTCTATCTGCACTTTGAGTTTAAAATCACAATATTGTGCACTTAATACCTTGTTCTTAGTAGTAAACACACAGAGGTTTGGAATAATATTTGATTGTTAAACAAGCAGTTATGCATGCAAATCTAGAAGAACTGAAAAAAGGAGACACTAATAAAACAGATAAGAAATATTTAGGCATGTTTAATGTGGTAAAATTGACTACATATTGCTTATAAATATTCCATTTCAATGAAACCTGAAAATATAATCTTGTGAAGACAAACCTATACAGCATGTATTAATTCTAGCAAAAGTTTGTAAATATGAATAAGTAAAGTTTATAAAATACAAACTGATATTTTGATAAACTATAAGCCAGCCTTCCAAGACAATCAAGATTAACCAGCCCAGGCACAAAATCGGTTTACCCACAATTACCACAAAGAGGATAATAATGAAAAATCTAATTTTTCTTTTTTAGCAGATGAAAGTAAATTTCTTGTCCACAGGTCAGTGGAATTTTGCAAACCTACTGTAAGCTCAGATCCTAATCCTGCAAACTACTCTGTGTGAGCTGAACCCCCTGCACTCATTTGGAACCTCACTGACGTCAGGATCAGGCTCTTAGAATACAAATTCTGAAGCAGGAACTGTGGGCCAGATCCTCAGATTATAAATTATCCTCCTGTAAATTATCCTAGCTCCGTTGAAATCCATGATAATTTACACAGGCTGAGGATAAACCCCATCTTTTATGTGTTTCTACTGCACTTGGCATGAAGAAGACCCAGTCAGATTGGGATCTCTGGGCATCAACCCTATATATCTATCTATATCTATCTCAACTTTGCAACATGCAATTCAATCACTAGCTCTTAGCCACAAAATCTAATGCAGAGCATTAGATATGCAACCAAAAGCAAAGTTGGGCAAGGGAGGAGAAGATACCAGCAGTGAGAGGCAATATTCTCTCAGCAGTATGCATAGCTATAGTAAGACAGGAATGTGCTGAGGTGACTCATCCGTCAGTGGTTGCACCTGTGCAAGGCACATTGGCACACGTGCATTCTCCAGCCCTGTATGGGGCAGTAGTAACACTTACCATTTTGATGGCCACTTCCAGGCCAGTTTTTAGGGATATTGCCCTGTAGACCCCGGCGAAGGAGCCCTTCCCCAGAAGGTTCCCCACCTTGAAATCCTGAAAAAGAGAGAGAGAGAGACCACCACAGTTAGTCTTCCATCACTGTGCAGGGTGGCCCTCTTCCAGGGGTACTGGAACAATTTTTATAGTGGGGGTGCTGAAAGCCATTCAATCAAACTGTAAATCATGTATATGATGGAAACCACTTCAAGCCAGGGGGTGGTGCAGCACACACACCCCCGCACCCCTAGTTCCAACACCTACGCCCTCTTCCCGGCCGGGAGGAGTAGGGGACTGGCGCCAGGAGCGTACCTGGATAGAGCGCTCCCCGGCCCGGCTGCGAGACATGCCGGCAGAGGCAACGCGGCTGGGCGTGGGGGCCAGAAGGAGACTCAGCAGCCACTCCGGCATCTTCCCCGTAGCTTGCACTCTAACACAGTGGCCAGAGGGGAGCAGTAACCGCGGCGCCGGAGCCGGGCAGCCTTCCCGCCGGCTCTCCCGCGCCTGGGGGAGTAGAAGGGGGAACAACGGCCGCCAGCTCCCGCTGCCATAGCAGCGGCGGCAGAGTCACTTCCCGTCGTCCTGCCATCCTAAGCGGCCGCAAAGAGATGCTCCCCCCCGGGGCCCGTCACAGCCCCCGCACAGAAGACTCGCTTCCCTTTGGGAGTGCTCCGCCCCTCAAGCGGGCACTAGGGGCCCTGAGCACCAGTGACTACTAGGATCCCGTGGGACAATTGAAGCGAGATGGCAACAGATGTGCACGGCAGGGAGAAAGCGAAAGGTCACACTCGGAGGGCTGTGGCCAAGCTGTTTGCTCCGATAAGTTCCCTTGTAAACGGTGACGCATAGAAGCCTTCCCTGTCCCTGCAGTACGTAGGGAGACCAACCTGGAGCTCTGCAACCACCCTCCAGCGAGAACAACCTCTTGTCAGCTCGGGACGCTCAGCGATGGCACACGGACAACACCCTGTACCCTAAAGGGCTGAGCCCAACTCCAACAGCTGGAAATAGTATAGGCGGATCCCAACCACCTTTTCACTTCCTAGGGGTCTAACCTAACAATGTCCCTTCATCACCACAGTTGATCGGGATACAACACAATTAAAGGGACAATCTTGCTAACTAGTCCCCTGGCTCAGTGTTACTCTCAGGGCAGACTAGCCTTAGTATAAAATATTTATCTCTTCCGTGTACTTCCTGTCACTTGTATGTGAACAATGAGGTAGTATTAGTATTGAGTGGGATGTATGGTATTATAGAGGACCCATCGCTAGCAAGAGAAGACTGTCACCAGACAATGTATTTGTTATAGTCTCTGGCCCTAATCTGCAATGTACTGCTACATCGACCTCGAGCTTCCAACACGACGACTCTCCAGTCCAGACAAAACTCCGGTTGACCACAACCAGAATCATATACATGTTCTGTCTCCTGAGTCATGACATGAGTAGCGGCTTCCAGTACAGACTGGTAGCAGAGTAACTTCAAAATACGCCAAAATCTTGGTCTTGGCCTTCTCCTTGATGTACCAAAGAATATACCATGGAGTGGCCAGAGACCGCAGCGACAGGTGCTTCTGAAACGCATGCAGTTAACAGTGGCGTAACAAGTGTCTGCTGCACTGCAGCCAGCTGGCCACGGGGCTTGCGGTCATTGGGAGACAGAAGCTGCAGAATTCATGCGGGGTCTGGACAGCAGAGCAATCAAGCGAACACGCCCAGAGGCAGTAGAAACCATCTGCCTGGTAGTTTGGTCTGAGATCAGGTTGCACCAGAAATACTAGGCTGGGGGAGAGAGCAGGGGTTCCCTAGGAGCAGACGGTGCTATTGAATTCACACTTGCCACCTGCCAGGGTTCAGGCTGCCAGGAGGTGGTGGGCACGACCGGGGGAAAGGCCACCCTATCCGTGTCCTCCTCCCCAGTCGCGCTTACTGCGCCGGGGCGCCCCCTGGGAAGGTTTAAGCCCTGAGCCAGCACAACACTGCCGGGGGAGGAATTCACTCCCCTCGCGGGGGATGGGAGAGGCACCACCCCAGCAGGTAGCAGGAGGGGGCGGGGCTGCTGCTCCAAGCTTCCCGTCCCGGAGGAATTGGTCGGGTCCTGCCCCTGTCCGCTCAGGAGAATGGTGGGGTCTCGGCCCCACCCCCACGCGGGGGATGGTCGGGTCCGCACCTCTATCTTCTCGCCGATGCAGGTCGCCATGGTGCTGGCCGGCCGCTCCTCCCGCGTCCTCTCTATGATTTCCCCTCCGAAGCGCGGCTGCGGCGCCCCATTATGGCCGCGTCCTCAGCCCGCCGTGCCCCAGGCCGCTCCTGTCCCGCTCCAGGGCCCGGCGGGAACCTCCCTTCCTCCACACCACCATTTTGAAAAATCGCGCCGTTAACCCTCCTAGAGCGAGGTTGCGGCTGACGTAATCACGCTCGCTCGGAAGCGCCAGTAGCTCCATGTTGCGAATAATAGAGATGGCGCATGCGCAGTTGGCTGATTACTCATGCCCGAAATAAACAAATGTGTGATTGCTGCGCATGTGCGAAATGGAACGCAGACCCATCCCGGGCGGCCTGGCCCCATCTGCAGGCTGCTGCTGGAAATGCAGCGAAGAACGTTTAATTGGATGCAGCCACACTCCTGAGTTTGTGAGGGCTCCTTCCACGCAGTATTATTAGAGCCTGGTGTACTTGACCTGGTAAGTTTAGATCCTGAGTCATTCAGATCCGAATCTGAACTCTCCCAAAGTTGGGGAGTAGGAGGAGGAATTCATATCCTTGATTACAGTGTGGCCCTTTCCCTAATAACAAAGGACAAATTATTATTACTCACTCATTAGTAATTACTACTGCAGGCTGGTCCCCGACTGTGGAATGAACTTCTCAAAGGAACTAAGAACTATCCCGAACCCAGTAGTGCCTCTCTCACAAATTAATCGTGAGTCATGGGCTTTTGGAGCCTGCAGGGACCGCTCTCCCAATGACTGAAAAGGTCATATATATTCCCACAGTTTTAGGGCTGCCCAGGATGTAGCAACAGGAGTAACCTGTGAACGTCGAAGGAGCTGAAACAGCCACTGACCGTGAGCAGCAGCCTGTAGTGTCCCTGCTCTTGGAACAGTACCGGCCAGGTCCCGACTCTCGGTCAGGTTTTGAGAAGTGCAAGCCCCGGGACTAGGGGTTTGGGAAGTACAATCCCGAAGCAACTGGGATTTGGGGAAGTGTTCCCAGGCCCGGGGCCCCGTAGGGGGAGGGAGTGGGAAGATTCAGGGAGTGTTGCTTCTTGCAAAGGCTAAACTAATGCCATATTGTTTTCACTGTGATATTACTTATATGAGTGGTTGATATCTGTTGTTGAATAGAAACACTCATAAATCATTTTTGGAATACTATAGTTACTTTCAACACTTACTTTTTGTAATATTTAATTGAAGGAGATTAGACTGCTCCCTAAGGCTGCCGTTACTGATTAGGTGCACCTTAGTTAACATCGATACTTTGTGAATGACATCTGTTCTTTGCTCATATGTACAGTAATGACAGAACATATTTCACTTTTCCTGTTGCTTGTAATACCTACTTTTCTCTAAAATCCCCTCTCCTGACATATTCCTTTGCACCCTGTTCAGCTACATTCAGAAAACAGAGTTAATGTAAAGTTTGTTAATATGTATGTGTACCTCATCAACCCTAAAAAGTGTTATAAATTCTATATGCAAGTGGATCATGATGCATTAATTAGGTCAGTAGTTCTCAAACTATTTATTATCCAGCCCTTCTTTTATCAAGGGAAATAAACGAGGAAGGGAGAGAGTCACAACAGTAATAGGAAATAGATGGGTTTCAGAGTAGCAGCCGTGTTAGTCTGTATCCGCAAAAAGAACAGGAGTACTTGTGGCACCTTAGAGACTAACAAATTTATTAGAGCATAAGCTTTCGTGGGCTA